>NW_006288853.1:1608555-1617104 GCF_000327345.1 Myotis davidii
TTTAAATAGCTCCCTCCCCCTGGAAAAGCAGCTTCTCCGACCATAAAGAATGTTTTTTTAGAATTCTTATTTAAGGCGACAGGAGAAGATTTGACTTTGGGTGGTGGGCACCTGGTGCAATATACAGATCTGTAACATAGAAACCCACACCTCAAGCCTATATGTTCATGTTCATCAATGTCACCCCAATCAAATTAATTAATAAATAGTTGAGAAATAAAGAAAAGCCAGAAAGCTTACTTACTTTGTGAGAAGCTGTCACTTGGGTTCAGTTTTCGGATAAAGGCGGTTTCGGAGAGGTTCATTTCCCTTGCAATTTTTTGATGCATGTCTTCATCCAATTTCTAAATTAGAAACAAAAGGTTATTGAGACTCTAGAGAAACACAAATCAGGCTTTCTGGGACAGCGACTGCCATTCGTTAATAACACAGTTTATTAATGTGTTAAAACTCACATGTTTAACAGGAAATAATTGCCAAGGAAGCCAGGCACTTTGATAAAAATTGGCACCGGGTTCCTTGGTGCTAGGTCCGGCTGAAACATTCAAATCAACCAACTCCACACCCCCAGATTAACTGAGAACCAAATCAGAATCTCCCCCCCTCGCTCTCCTATCTGCATGCAAATAGCAAATGGGCATTTCCCTTAAATATCACCCTCCCCCTGGAAAAGCAGCTTCTCCGACCATAAAGAATGTTTTTTTAGAATTCTTATTTAAGGCGACAGGAGAAGATTTGACTTTGGGTGGTGGGCACCTGGTGCAATATACAGATCTGTAACATAGAAACCCACACCTCAAGCCTATATGTTCATGTTCATCAATGTCACCCCAATCAAATTAATTAATAAATAGTTGAGAAATAAAGAAAAGCCAGAAAGCTTACTTACTTTGTGAGAAGCTGTCACTTGGGTTCAGTTTTCGGATAAAGGCGGTTTCGGAGAGGTTCATTTCCCTTGCAATTTTTTGATGCATGTCTTCATCCAATTTCTACGCCGGCAAGGCCTGGCTCAGATTTCTTACCTACAGCTTTCTCGGCTGGTCCCTGCTCTGTTTGACCTCACTCTTTCTTAACCCCTTCCCCAACAATTTTTTTGTTAAAAACGTTTCTTTTTCAGACTGATTTTTTTATTTTGGTTCTATATAGTATCTTTGATGCTGGTTATGAAAACAGTTTGTAATTATTTTTTCTTCCCATTTTTGTGGTTAAGAATAGTATTTCCTCAGAAAGTTTCTAGATGAAATTATTTAGAATGGTATGTATGTAGCTGGTTTTTGAAGGTAAAGTTTTAGACGAGTATACTCGTCGACGACTGAAAAAAGAACATTTTGTGAAAACGTGTATACACGTTTCTGCCGGGGAAGGGGTTAATGTGTTAAAACTCACATGCTTAACAGGAAATAATTGCTAAGGAAGCCAGGCACTTTGATAAAAATTGGCACCTTATGAAGACGGGCTGTAGGTGTGTGCGAAGCTGGAACAGACTCTGGAAAACCTACTGGCCTGGCCTTTCCTTTGTGAGATTATGACAGTCTATCTATCGGATAGCGTGTGCTCTCTTCTAACAACACTCTCCACAAACGGGGACTTCACAGTCTCCCTTTCTTGCTGGACAAAGATGTTTGGCACACACATTAGACAGGCGGGGCCCCTCTGCCCCTGTTTATGCACGGTTCACTCCCTCTCATGGGCCAGGCTTCAGGCCGAGGTCACTTCCTGCAGGATGCCTTCCAACTGCTCTGTCCAAAAGCACTGTCTCCTCCCAATGTTTTGCCACCTGAAACTCCCTCGTGTGTCCTTTACTGTCAGTCCCCCCACCTCTGACTCAGAGCTCTGAGAGGGCACAGACGGACGGGATAGTGTTAGTTTGCTTAGTCCTGGCTTAGAACAGTGCTTTGTATTCATCCCAGGATGGGAGGGGCTCAATAAACATTTGCTGGAAGGATAATTATATTATTCACTTAATCTTCATTTTTAAAACCCTCAATATAGATATCTTACCCACTTACGGATTAAGAAATTAAACACAGGGGTTGTATAATATCCTAAGATCATGATATGCCTAATAAATGGTAGAATGGTTAAGAATGTGGGCTTTGCAAATGGTAACAACCAGTGAATCTAGAGGAAAGGTATTATGTGATTGTTCATTGTACCATTCTTGAAACTTTTTTGTAGGTTTTTAATTTTTCAAAATAAAATGTTTAAAAAAATAGCCCTAGCCAGTTCGGCTCAGTGGATAGAGCATTGGCCTGTGGACTGAAGGGTCCTAGGTTCAATTCCGGTCAATGGCATATACCTCATTTGCAGACTCCTCCCCAGGTCAGGAGGCAACCAATTGATGTGTTTCTCTCACATCAATATTTCTCTCTTTCTTTTCCTCTCTCTTCCCCTCTCTCTAAAAAGCAATGGAAAAATATCACTGGGTGAAGATTAAAAGAATAAATAAAATAAAAAAATATATATAAATAATGTGGGCTTTGGAAACAGATAGAATTGGATTTATATCTGGATCAGCCCTCATAGCAGTGCAAAAGTGAGCAAGTCATTTGCTCTCATGGGGCCTCAGTTTTCTCACCTTTAAAATGGGAGTAATAGTACTTTAATGAAGACACATGCATACACATATGTATTTGCAAACACACACATTCCTCTTAAGAAAAAATGGGTCAGAAGTATGAGTTTTCCTTTTGAGAATAAAAATAAATTTTTAATCAACATAATGCTTACTAGCTATAGTTTGTATTCCAAAGACAAATGAATTTTTGCTTTGACCGAACCCAGAAATAAGAATTATTACTTTATACTAATAAGTTCATAAGTTCATAATTCATTTATCTGAGTTATGCAAGTTAAGCACACTTTTTTTTTAGTTGTTTCAAATTCTTTTGAAACACTTTCCACACACTTGTATAAGGCATAAAACAGTAGTTATTGTGAAAAATCAGACATGGTTTTTAAACTATCAGCTGATATAAAAATCCTAGCAAGAGGTTTACTTAAAGGAGCACTAATTCAAAAATCTATAGAAGCTCTGTAGTCCTACAGAAAGAAACAGGCAGAATTTGACTTAAGAAATTGATAACTGCCCTAGCTGGTTTGGCTCAGTGAATAGAGCATCGACCTGTGGACTAAAGACTCCCAGGTTCAATTCAGGTCAAGGGCACATGCCCAGGTTGCAGGCTCGATCCCCAGTGTGGGGTATGCAGGAGGCAGCCAATCAATGATTCTCTCTCATCATTGATGCTTCTACCTCTCTCTCTCCTCTCCCTTCCTCTCTGAAATCAATTTAAAAAAATTGATAACTTATTTTTTTAAAACCCAAACATAATAAATTGATTTTATTTTTACTTAACTTTTTCCCCCGAAAGATTAAATCCAGTAATGCATATAAAGTGCTCATCACAGTGCCCAACATGTAGTAAGTACTTGATAAATGTTAGCTTTTTACTTTGAGTGGCTCAAAGCCTGAGCTTTAACCTGCCACACTACACTGTCTCCCCATAACAAAGACACATTATCATTACCCTTTACCACATTGCAGACAGGAAAACCAGATCAAATGGACTCCTGCAACGTTTCTGAGGGACAGCAGCAATCAATTGCTGAGTATTGTGCTGGGATAGCAGCAGCAGCACCACTACGAGGGAAGGTGTTAGAAATGCTGTCTCAGACCCCCATCACAGGCCTTCTGAGTCAGACTCTCCATTTTAACCAGATCCCCAGATGATCTGTGTGCACATTAAAATTTACTACGAGGGAAGGTGTTAGAAATGCCGTCTCAGACCCCCATCACAGGCCTTCTGAGTCAGACTCTCCATTTTAACCAGATCCTCAGATGATCTGTGTGCACATTAAAATTTGAGAAGTCCTGGTGTATAAGATATGGCCCTGTGTTCTTTTTTTTCCAATAAGTTTTTATTGATTTCAGAGAGGAAGAGAGAGATAGAAACATCAATGATGAGAGAGAATCATTGATCCGCTGTCTCCTGCATGCCCACACTAGGGATCAAGCCCGCAACCTGGGCATGTGCCCTGACTGGAAATCCAACTGTGACCTCCTGGTTCATAGGTTGACGCTCAATACCATCTGATCCATACTTGCCGGGCTGGCCCTGTGTTCTTGTAGGGAGTCAAGGCAGATACAGAAAGCAACAGTGAGCAACACCAGAGAGTACATAGGTACTTGAGATACATAGAGTATGTACAGTGTGTCGTTGAGATACATAGATTTTGACAATAAACATGCTAGGCCTTTAAAGATGAGGCCTTGAAATGGACTCAGAAAAAGGGCACTGTTTGGTGAGTTGGGCAGGAAAATGTGGGCAAAGAGCTTTGTACTGGGGATGCTTCTTGGGCAAGTTACTTGATCTCACGTCTGTTCTCTTGTTAAATCTTGGACACGCCAGGATTCCGTGAGCTGGGGTGAAAGGAATTAGGATGTCACACCTGTACAGTCCCACCTGAGTGGAAGGAGCGGGGTGGTTGCTGGGGCATCCCAGCCAACAGGCAATACTGCTCTCCCTCTCGGAGCACACCCGCACCTTCCCTTCCCCCGCTTCTTCCCCCAAGCGCTTTACCTTTCCTTTCTCTCCCCTGAGCTCCACGGGCCCTTCTTTTGCTTCTGTCACTTTTCCCTGAGCCTATGCAGCGGAGCTGGCTAACTTCTACTAGCTCTCATTTTCTAAATAAGCTTTCTCTTATAATTTGGGGAGAAAAAAGAATTGAACTCAGGCACTTGCCGTGGCTTATGGAATGTTCTCTGCTGAAACTGGCTCACGTGCCTGTGCATACAACACCTGAGAGAAAGTGGGAGCCATTTAATTCCCTAGTGCAGAACCTGCAATCTCAGGGCTCAACAGCGAATGACAGGGTGACAAAGGAAAGCCGGTGCTGGTCTTCCTGTGGTGCCTGCCAGTCCTTCCTCTCTCTGATCTGGTCAGACTCTCCCTATCCTTATCCTTCCTTTCTTTATCTATTGCTTCCCTCGACAAGACCTTCTGAGAGCATTAAAGCATCCCACATTGTAGCCAAGCTCACCATCTTTTGGCAATAAATTTCCTTGCAAATGGGCTGTTTTGCACATCAGCTAGAACACAGGCTTAACTTAAACCTCTCTACCCTATGACACCAAATGCAATTTGAACTTCTGTAACTTTAAATGCAATTTTAATTTCTGTGCCAGGACACCTGTTATTTGCCTGAGGGACAGAAATAATGTAGAAAATTTGGTAATCGCAGCCCTCAATATGCACCATTTGCAGCTGAATTTCTACAGTGGCACCAAAGGTCAAGGTGATGGTGCATCCTGAG
Organism: Myotis davidii; assembly: GCF_000327345.1. Classification (NCBI taxonomy): domain Eukaryota; kingdom Metazoa; phylum Chordata; class Mammalia; order Chiroptera; family Vespertilionidae; genus Myotis; species Myotis davidii. Next base: position 1,613,869 of record NW_006288853.1, read on the forward strand.
AAGGCTCATATTGGTTCAACTTTGAGAACTTTAGAAATAAGAGAAGGAGGCTGCACACTCATTTAAAACACTGAGTTTTTGTTCAAATAATTTTTCCATTTTACACTACAAGCTTATTTTCAAATGCAGCACATAATAATTACAAACCAACAACTTTTAATCCTCTTGCTTTAATATCCATTTCCCTTTGGTAATGTCACATGAGACAAATTTCCAACAGCAAAACCACAATGATTTTTTATTTTATTTATTTTTTGAGTTCCAGTGTACTGCATGGGACACTGAGGTTCCATCACCATTAGGCCCCCCCAAAAAAATTAATTATCAGAAAATGAGTAAAGTTTTAAAATATCCCCATCTTGTGGCAGTTCAGAAGTATGACAGCCTGCATATAACTTGCTCTCGGTCTTTGTCCCTCTGCTGCAGATGGATTCCAGCAAAGGAAGAACAGCTGGATGTAAAAAGTTCTAAATCACCCAGGAAGAAATGAGAGATTCCTTCTGAGGCACTGGGACTTCTTATTGTGAAATAACGGCCACACAATGCAGTGCTCAAGCTGTAGGCCATCTTAGTGGCTCTACGGATGCCTCGTCTCTCCAGCTCCAAATTGAGCCCAAAGTTCATTCTCACTTCCCATACCCCCTACCCTGCCCTACCAAGGAGAACGTAAGACCAATGACAGTTGGTTAACCAGAACTCTTCAGAGATTTTGCCATAATTTAATTGATTATCTTTTTACTTTCACTCAACAGATATTTATGTGGTGCCTCCCATGTGCTAGGCCGGGTGTGCTGTGACAAGTCAGAATGGATCTAAGATCGTATAGAAGGTGCAGGCTGATGAGGAAGACAGGTACGGAGTGAGTGACAAGAGTGATGGTAGTGAGCACAGTGGTTAAAAGCACAGGCCCCGCAGCCAGGCAGTCAGCCACCGAGGAGTGTGTGACCTCTGGCAAAGTACTTCCCCTTCCTCTGCCTCTGGGTCCGCATCTGTAAAATGGGGGTGATAATAGTAAGACCTACTCATAGAGTGGTTGTGAGGATGAAATGAGATAACATTATGAAAAGCAACTAGCACAATATTGGGCTGAATGTGTCTGAAGTCACTGTTCCCAAAGCTGAGGGTTATGTTCTGGAAGCCAGTGAGGATACGTGGGAAGCAGAAATTCTACATTAACTTCTCCTTTGCATTGCTCTCCCCTCGGTCACTGGACAAAGGAAAACCCTTCAGTGCCCTAGAAGAATCTTCCCTGCACTCCTCAATCTCTTTTCTGGGCATAAAAATAGATATGAGGTTGAAACTCCCTAGAAACCCCAGGAGCCTCTGACGGGTGTGGTCACACCCCGTGAGCTTCTCTCTAAGGAAGGGCACGGAGTTGGGAAACGGGCAGTGATAAGCCTCCTGACATGAGTTAAAGCCTGGGTTTGCTGTACACCTGTTTTTTTCCTTAAATGCATAACTCACTAAGCTGTAAAGGGGTTTTGGGTGTTCTCTAAATTTAATAAGGGAAACTGGAATGACAAATAGTTCAGGAACTAAAACTAAGCATTCCTCCTTAAAAGTGTGAAGCCAGCCCAGCGGGTGTGGCGCAGTGGTTGAGTGTTGACCCATGAACCAGTTCACAGTTCAATTCCTGGTCAGGACACATGCCCAGGTTTCGGACTCAATCCCCAGTGAGGGGCATGCAGGAGGCAGCTGATCGATGATTCTCTCTCATCACTGATGTTTCTATATCTCTCTCCCTTTCCCTTCCTCTCTGAAATCAATTTTAAACCAGGTGTTTTTTTTTTAAGTGTGAAACCCATCGTCCTTGCTGTCACTGGCAATGATTACTGGTGTTGAAAAGAATAATAACTAAACAACCAATAAATGCCAGCTGAATTGGAATAAATGTATATATTGGGCACGCAACAAAGGTTTTCTATGAATAACTTTTAACAGAAAAACTCTTATAAACTTCTTTTTAAAAAGGTAGCCTCAAAGCAATGGATCTCAACCTCAGGGCCATTTTTTTTTCTTTTTTATTTATTTTTATTTTTTTAGAGAAAGAGAGAAACATCGATCAGTCCCCTCCCAAATATGCTCTGACTGGGAATCAAATCTGAAACCTGGGCTTGTAGCCTGACCAGAAATCGAACCCACCACCTTTCGGTACACGGGAGGACACTCCAACCAACTGAACCACACCAGCCAGGGTTTTGGGGGCGGGGGGTTGTTTTTTTTTAAGAAAAGAATGGAGAGAAACAGAAGCAGGGAAAATCAGCTGGGGGCAATTTTTGATTGCCAAGACTGAGAGAAAAGGGGGGACTACTGTCATCTAGTGGGTAGAGGACAGGATATTAGTAAACATTTTACGATGTACATGACAGTCTCATACATCAGAAAACTACCCAGTCCAAAATGTCAGCGCTGCAGTTAAGAAACCTTGTGCTACACACACACACACACTATATATATATATATAGCTTTGTTAGAATATGAAGAAGAACAAATATGGGATACCTTACCCTGTTGATCTGTTACTTTCACTAACTATGAAGGCTGGTTTACAGGAAAATAAACAAAACATCACCCCTGAGCACTATCACAGTCCGCTGACCTATCCAGTAGTTGGTCATGACTTCTGTAGTTTTTACTCAGCTGTCACCATAATGTATCTATTTCATTTTTAAAATATTGTTTCGATACATTTTCCATGTGTCTATATGGTCTTTATTGCCAAACTGATTATCACACAGTTTTTTAAGATTTTAAATATTTCACTCAAATATGTTCCATTTATCCCTTAATTTGTTTTTTTCCCCCACCTAATGTACAGTGTTATAAGTTCCTCATGTGAGAACATTAAAAATGGACTTGTCCTTAAAGGAAAACAAAACAAAACTTTAGAAAATTATAAAAGCTCTTGGGACTCCATTTCCTTCCAGCAGTCTGTTAACAAGTATTCAGAAAGCAATTACCTGGTCTTTAGACTGTCCACCAGGTTTCTCTATGGTTAGTCTCATCTTGGTCAAATTTTAAATAATTTTAAACAAAACAAAAAAGTATATCTGCACTTAAAACCTGAAGTATGTCCCCCTCCATAAAATCCAACATTGTCCTCTGAGTTCCCTGTGCACCTGGCACCTTCTGGTCCCTTAGCCTCTGAATAACGAGGAGGCCTACATTAGACTTTGAGCACCCCAAGGGCAGACAAATTTACTAATCTTTGTCCCTCCCAGCCCTGGCACAGAGCC
>NW_006288853.1:1617311-1623568 GCF_000327345.1 Myotis davidii
TGTTTTTCTTTCTTTCATTTGAACTGAAGCATTTTGCTTTGAATTATGTTAAATTCTTTGTTAAAATTTTATTTCCTAGTTTTTCCAAATACATAAATAACATGTAAAATATATTTTAATGGAGAGGTAGATAGAGAGATAGAGTTAGGTAGGTAGGTAGAGAGAGAGAGAGATCCTTGAGCCTGTTGCTTAATGAGTACACTGGAGATAAAAGAATGAGGAATAATGTTGATCCTTGTCATCTAGTGAAAACAGTATATAAATCACTTAAAACTATTTTCAAAACTCTTCAAGGATGTTACGTATGGAAACATGGGCAAGTATACTGAAATTCTGGACAAGCAGCTTTACTCAATTTCACAATTCCTCAAGGTGGAGTTGTATTTGAAGATTGTTTCTTTTTTTAAAAATATATATATTTGTTGATTTCAGAGAGGAAGGAAGAGGGAGAGAGAGATAGAAACATAAGTGATGAGAATAATCACTCAGCTGCCTCCTGGATGTCAAGGATGTTACGTATGGAAACATGGGCAAATATACTGAAATTCTAGACAAGCAGCTTTACTCAATTTCATAATTCCTCAAGGTGGAGTTGTATTTGAAGATGGTTTCTTTTTTTAAAAAAAATATATATTTGTTGATTTCAGAGAGGAAGGAAGAGGGAGAAAGAGATAGAAACATCAGTGATGAGAATCATCAATCGGCTATCTCCTGCATGCCCCCCTTTGGGGAGTGAGCCTGCGGCAGAGGCATGTGCCCCCACTGGGAATCAAACCGCGACCTCCTGGTTCATAGGTCAATGCTCAACCACTGAGCCACACCAGCTGGGCTGACAGATTATTTCTAAAGAAAGTTCAAGACTTAGAATCTGGTTATTAATTACTCTCTTGCTAATCCTCGCAAACTGTTGTGTTACTTGATAAAGCCTGTTAACTTAATTACTTTCTTTCAGCAGTGTGTGGTTGGCTAGTGCCAACAGCAAGGTTGCATAATGAATGCATTGTTAATGTGAGCGGAGGACTCTTGAACTCTTGGTCACCATTTTGCTGCTCCTCTTGAGAAAGAAAATAAGCACCCCAAGGACTCAATTTACAGTTTTCGCCTATCTCAGGAAAACCTGGGCCTCCCTCCACCGTGACTGCACACTGGAATCACACACGGAGATGGACAGCAGGGCAGTCTGGGTCGCACCCCAGAGACTCTGCTGTCACTGGCTTGGTCTGAGGCCTGAGCACAGAAATGTTAAAGCTCCTCTGTGATTCTGGTGTGCAGGCCAGGTTGGGATTCACTGCACACGAATGCCCCAGCACGCACTTTGCCCAACTTAGTAACTTACTTAACATCATGAATTGCTTGCTGTGTTTCTGAAAATTCTCACGTATACATACTCTGGCACTAACTGCTCTGAGTGGAAGGGTATTTTGGCTTGCTTCCTAATAATACCCAGGGACCAACACGAAGCACTTAAGGCCAGGGAATATTTAATTAACCTGTTAATAACTTAACCTAATCAAAAAGCCATTTTTAAAATGAGACTTTCAGTAAACTAAGTTCTCCCTATATTAGAGCTTAAATCCTTCTATCTTTCTACCTTATTTCTTACAAAACATCTCATTTCTTCATCCTGAAAAAAATCTCTAATTACAGGGACTATCGGTAAGATTAGAAATATGCAGTTTGGATCTTTCATGCTAAATGGAATCTCAGCCACGTCTAGTCACATAAAACTCATCTAATTTTATTCTCCTCCACATTTGGTGCTAACTAAATGAAAACCTGAGGGCTAAAAGGGAGCTCTGGTCCTTCCCTATGTGAATCTTCATTTCTCTAGAACTACACTTGTAGGTGTAAGCTTTCTCGCCTAAATCAATTTGCAGACATGGACATTGCTAGTGTCATTTGACCAAAAAAAACACAGAGAGGTGAACAGCTGGTTTGATTTTTTTTTAAAGACCTATTTAGTTCTCAGGGAACCTAGCATTCCAAGCACTGATTTCCAAACCAACACTCACATTTTCCAGGAGACAGACAGCAGCAGGGTTTCCACGAAATGCTTTTGCTGTGAAGGCGTCTGCTATGAAAATAGGGAGCTTCATTTTCCTTGCCGGCTGTCTCTGCAGGCTCTCACAAACGCTGGTAATCTTGTTGTTGCAAAAAAAAAAAAAATCAGAGAGTTAATGTTTTACTTGGTGTACAGAAGCAACTCACAATTCCCAGATACAAAGTCAAGCAATTATTCTAACACACCTACATTTAAAGATAGGTGATCCCTAATTTTTTAAGCCTCTAAAATGAATAGAACATTTTCTTTTCAAATTTTGTATTAGCATTTCATACTGTCCATATACTTAACAACATCATCATATTCTTTCTTAAAGCAGCCAAAGCTAGCTTAGACTATGTTTTTGATGAAGGGAATGAAACATCCAAGGGGCACATATGTGTTTATAGTCACCCAATGAATGTTACTACCCTTTGAAAAGAATGTATTTTTTTCTAATTATAAAAATATGCTCATTATAAAAAAACAACTTAGCAAATTAAAGTGACCCATCACCATGGAACAACATTTCTTTTTATTTTTGGACTTAGTATAATCAAAGAAGCCTAATGCTTTAATTAATTTTGTGTTATTTTATTAAATCTGTAGATTGGAGACTTTTGTGAGCTCATGATACAGATTAGTTAAAGCTTTTCATTAAAAGAATAATACTTTCTTTTTACTACAAATCTATCAAATACAGAAAAAGGGGGGGGGGAGGGAAAGAATATCCTGTACTTCCACTGCCTAGAGATGAACTCTATTAATATTCTGGATGTTTCCTTTGCTTTACTAGAAACATGGGCTTTGTCATAGTAATGGAGGGATTTCTCCCTCCCAAAGTTATAGTACTTTTTGAAGATTCAGCAAATTAGAGGGTGCTTTGCTTACACCTGAAAGAAAATGACCCATCTAACATGAATTTCTTGTTTTCAAGGAGAACATAAACAACCTGGGAAGCCCTGCTGGCTGCCCGAACCAGGCCTCAGCCCCCTTGGCAGCTCCCAGACCCACAGGTATTTCTGTTTCTTTATTTTTTGAGAATTTTCCATAAGAGTTTATTTGAGCCGAAACCGGTTTGGCTCAGTGGATAGAGCGTCGGCCTGCGGACTGAAAGGTCCCAGGTTTGATTCCGGTCAAGGGCATGTACCTGGGTTGCGGGCACATCCCCAGTAGGAGATGTGCAGGAGGCAGTGGGTCGATGTTTCTCTCTCATCGATGTTTCTAACTCTCTGTCTCTCTCCCTTCCTCTCTGTGAAAAATCAATAAAATATATTTAAAAAAAAAAAAAAGAGTTTATTTGAATCAAACTGACAACAAACTGACCCCCTTCATTAACTTTAATAAGTTTGTACCTTTTGACCCCAAGCAATAACATTAACATTTTAGACACTGATTTTAATCAGAATTTTTACCCTTGAAAATAAATATTTTTCAAGGGAAATACTCTAGATACACTAAATGCTTCAGAAACATCATTTAAATAGATTTACAATAGTCTGGATATGTGCCGGAAGCCAGACCACCCTTGCTGCTTGACACAGTCGCTATGGGGAAGAAACATCTGCACAGCTTATGATTCAAGTAACCTTTGGGATAGAATGGATAGGATTAAGATCAACTGGTATAAATACAGATGTAGCAGGAGAAATAAACACAGAACCTGGCTGGAGATCCTGGCTTAGAGAATCTGGCTAGACTGCTGATCAACTGAACACTATCTCCATGTCATTCCTTCTTCGGCCCACTCCGTCCACACCTTTGGGATCCCCTGGACCTGCTGGGGTTGGACCCCAACAATTGGCGCCCAACGTGCGGCACGAACCCCCAGCCCTGAGATTAAGAGTCTCATGCTCTACCGTTGATAGCTGTTTACTACTTGGAATCAGGGAAGTGCCCGGAGTCCTGCCGCTGCCATGAACATGTCGGCCCCCAGCTCACTCATGAAACAGCCGCCCATTCAGTCCACGGCCGGGGCCTTCCCGGTCCGCAATGAGCAAGGTGAGATTTCGATGGAGAAAGTGAAATGTTATATGTCTGGAAAGAGGCCAGACTTTGCCCCTATGGAGTCCTCAGATGAGGAGGAGGAAGAATTTCAGTTCATTAAGAAAGACAAAGCCTCAGCGCCCACGTGGCTGTGTGGACTGCCGCTGGCTCCGCGGCAGGCGGCGGCGATGGAGCGCCCGGGGCCCAGCGAAGGTGCTGAGACGTCGGGACCGGACCCGCAGCTGGCGGTCACCATGGGCTTCACGGGGTTCGGGAAAAAAGCTCGTACATTTGATTTGGAAGCAATGTTTGAACAGACTCGAAGAACAGCTGTGGAAAGAAGTCGGAAAACACTGGAGGCAACAGAAAAAGAGGAAGAAATGAACAGAGAGAAAGAATTAAGAAGGCAAAATGAAGATATTGAACCTACATCTTCAGGCTCAAATGTGGTCAGAGATTGCTCTAAATCATCTTCCAGGTGCTTGACTTTCTCAAAAGGATTCTGTTTAACGATCATTTTCTAAGTGTTCATAACACAAGTTAGGCAAGGTTCCTGATATTATTATTATTATTTTTTGAAGGCTTCTGCTGTTGATCGTATGGAGCAAACTGTTGGTGGTTTACCTCCACCTCTTCAAGAGGAAGATGGTGATGATGATGATGATGATGATGATGATGATGATGATGATGGTGGTGGTGGTGGTGATTCAGAAGAGGAAAATCCTGTTCAAAAGATCCCTGATTCTCATGAAATAACACTAAAGCATGGCACTAAAACAGTTTCTGCTTTGGGTCTGGACCCCTCAGGTGCCCGCTTGGTGACAGGAGGATACGACTATGATGTTAGGTTTTGGGATTTTGCTGGAATGGACGCTTCTTTTAAGGCCTTTCGATCCCTTCAAACCTGTGAATGCCATCAGATCAAGTCATTGCAGTATAGTAACACAGGAGACATGATTCTTGTATCCGGAAGCTCTCAAGCCAAAGTGATTGACAGAAATGGTTTTGAAGTAATGGAATGTATAAAAGGAGACCAGTATATTGTGGACATGGCCAACACCAAGGGTCACACAGCAATGCTTCATACTGGCTCATGGCATCCCAAAAGAAAGGGAGAATTTATGACTTGCTCAAATGATGCGACTGTGAGGACATGGGAAGTTGAAAATCCAAAGACACAACAAAGTGTGTTTAAACCACGTACAATGCAGGGTAAAAAAGTGATTCCCACCACGTGCGCATACAGTAGAGATGGAAAACTCATAACAGCTGCCTGCCAGAACGGAAGCATACAGATCTGGGACCGGAACCTGACGGTTCATCCTAAATTCCACTACAAACAGGCTCATGACCCGGGTACAGACACTTCTTGTGTGGCTTTTTCCTGTAATGGTACTGTCCTTGCCTCTCGTGGAGGTGATGATTCATTAAAATTACGGGACATCCGACAGTTTAATAAGCCACTTTTTTCAGCCTCGGGTCTTCCCACCATGTTTCCAATGACTGACGAGACCCTGCCCCAGGACCACATCCTCACCCCTCACGCCTTGTCGCTGTTCCGTGAGCCCCGCCAGCGGAGCACCAGGAAGCCGCTGGAGGACAGACTGGACCCCCTGTGGCGGGCCCAGGTCGTGGCGGCCGGGTGGGAACCCACGGCGGCACCCTGTCCTCATACATCCTGAAGAACATTGCTTGGGTAAGACGGATGACAGCAGTCCCCGGGAGGCTGTCCTGCGCCATGCCAAGGCCGCGGCGGACAGCCCGTACTGGGTTTCTCCGGCCTCTTTCAAGACTCAGCCCAGAGCCATGTTTGCACAAGTTGAATCTGATGATGAGGAAGCACAGAATGAGCCAGAATGGAAAAAATGTAAAATCTGAAGCATCTCATATGAGAGCTGTTTGCATGAGAGGGAGCATATTGAGCAGGTGGTGTTGTTTTTAATGCAATGAAAAATACATTTTTTTGAACAAAACAAAACAAAAAAAGAAAGAAAGAAAACCAAAGAACAAGAAGCAGAGCCTGAGGAACAGGAGGGGGGGTTCATCTAGCGACCCCCAACGACGGCGTTTGCAGAACCGTATCAGTGAAGATGTGGAAGAGAGATTGGCTCGACATCGGAAAATAGCGGAACCTGAAGTCGCAGGAGAAAGTGACGCAGAAGTAGAAGGAGACGCTTGGCGCCTGGAACGAGAAGACAGCAGTGAGGAGGAAGAGGAAGAAATGGAAGAT
>NW_006288853.1:1625281-1627686 GCF_000327345.1 Myotis davidii
AGGACAGACTGGACCCCCTGTGGCGGGCCCAGGTCGTGGCGGCCGGGGGGGAGCCCACGGCGGCACCCTGTCCTCATACATCCTGAAGAACATTGCTTGGGTAAGACGGATGACAGCAGTCCCCGGGAGGCTGTCCTGCGCCACGCCAAGGCCGCGGCGGACAGCCCGTACTGGGTTTCTCCGGCCTCTTCCAAGACTCAGCCCAGAGCCATGTTTGCACAAGTTGAATCTGATGATGAGGAAGCACAGAATGAGCCAGAATGGAAAAAATGTAAAATCTGAAGCATCTCATATGAGAGCTGTTTGCATGAGAGGGAGCATATTGAGCAGGTGGTGTTGTTTTTAATGCAATGAAAAATACATTTTTTTGAACAAAACAAAACAAAAAAAGAAAGAAAGAAAACCAAAGAACAAGAAGCAGAGCCTGAGGAACAGGAGGGGGGGTTCATCTAGCGACCCCCAACGACGGCGTTTGCAGAACCGTATCAGTGAAGATGTGGAAGAGAGATTGGCTCGACATCGGAAAATAGCGGAACCTGAAGTCGCAGGAGAAAGTGACGCAGAAGTAGAAGGAGACGCTTGGCGCCTGGAACGAGAAGACAGCAGTGAGGAGGAAGAGGAAGAAATGGATGATGAGGAAATAGAGCGGCGCCGTGGCATGACGCGTCACCGAGCACGGGAGAGACAAAAGGAAGAGGTGGAAGTCATGGGAGTGGAAGATGAGGGGCGTCCTGGGGAGGAGCCAGAATCAGAGTCCGAGTATGAAGAGTACACAGACAGTGAAGATGAGATGCAGCCTCGCCGTAAGCCGGTCTTCATTCGAAAGAAGGACCGAGTAACAGTTCAAAAACGTGAGGCTGAAGCATTGAGACAGAAGGAGCTGGAGCAGGAGGCTAAACGCGGGGCTGAGGAGAGGCGCAAGGATACACCCAAGATTGTAGAAGAGGAAACCGAGAGAGAGCTGGAGGAGAACAAGCGATCCCTGGCTGCACTGGATGCACTGAATACTGACGATGAAAATGGTGAGGAGGAATATGAGGCATGGAAAGTTCGAGAACTAAAGAGAATCAAGAGGGACAGGGAAGATCTAGAAGCGCTTGGGAAGGAGAAAGCAGAAATTTTACGCATGCGAAGCCTGACTGAGGAAGAGAGGCGAGCTGGGCTTCATGCAAATGGCAAAGTTATTACCAACCAAGCTGTTAAGGGCAAATACAGGTTCTTACAGAGGTATTCTCACCGGGGTGCCTTCTCCATGGATGAGGGTGAAGAAGTACACAAGAGAGATTTCAGCGCACCTGCCCTGGAGGATCATTTCAACAAAACAATTCTTCCCAAAGTCATGCAGGTCAGGAATTTCGGGCCCTCTGGTCGTACCAAATATACCCACCTTGTGGACCAGGACACCACCTCTGATTCAGCAAGGGGCTAAGAGAGTGCCCAGGACACAAAGTTCTTTCAACAAAAGGCAGCTGGGGTACGAGATGTATTTGAACGGCCATCTGCCAAGAGGCGGAAAACTACTTAAAGGTCAACTACTTATTCTTCCAGCTGTGGGACACAAGGGCTATCAAACTCTATTGCATGTTTATACATTGAATTTTGAATTTTTGGACAGTCTTACAGTTAAAGACAGCAATCTAGTTGTAAAGCACTAGTAGAGTCTTGCTCTATCTTGAAATTAAATGAGGAAAACTGGGTCTACAAAGTCATTAGAGAAAAACATTATGTCTTTACATACATACATTTGGATTTAACTTTAGCAATTGTGGGAAATAGTGGGGTTTTTTTAAATGTTATGATTAATATAATCCCATGAATAACAAAATAATCTCTTTTAAAATCTTGTAGCCCTCTCTAGATATATCCTTCTGTTTTTTATGTACACTTACAAATGCATGCTTACTATAAATATAGATTATGTATATTCATATATAATATCTAGTTAATGCAAAAAAGCAATAAATGAAGGAATAACGGAACAATAAAGACATAAGACATATAGAAACCAATAGCAAAATGACAAGCTTAAACCCTACCTGATTACATTAAATGTAATTACATGTAACTCTCATTCCTCATTATTCCTCAATATAAGTTAATAAATTCTAATTCCAATTTTTACGACATATTCTATACCAAGTTTACTTAACCTGAGCCTATTTCCCAAACCTCCAGAATGTAAAAGTAAAATATATGTTGATGAATACCAAATTTATGTTAATTAGCACATATTAATTTCCTCCTAGATTGAACATGGTATCTCTAAATCAACATACCCAACATTCCTATATTTCCTATGTCAGTTGCTGTCCCTACCATCCAACCCTAAACCAAAAATAATTCACCCTTGACTTCTTTTAACTCACCCATCCATAGCCCCTCTAATCAACCACTAAATCCTGCTG
>NW_006288853.1:1627731-1632367 GCF_000327345.1 Myotis davidii
ACATCCTCTTATATCTATCCCTAATACCATTGTTCTAGTTTAAGTGCTCATCATCTCTGCTGGGCCTTCTCCTAGTCTTCTCTCTTCTCCCCTCTCAATATCCATGCTCCCCACTTCAGCCAAAATTATCTAATTTGAGGTTGATTATCAACCTAAAAACAAAAGCCAGGGATCATTTGAGATCTTGCTCCCTGGTATATGTCATCGGTTTGGTTCAAATAAACTCATAAAAATTCTCCACAGGTTTGAATTTTTCTAACATCAACATTTACTTGGCGTAATCGACAGGATTCCGAAGCCCACCCAGGACCACCCTGCAGAGCCGGATCCAGTGGTAGGTACAAGCAAGGGCTTGTTTAATAGGAATGAACCACTTTTATTAATAACGATATGACAAACACACATGAAATAGGATGGAACTAGAATTTTTATTATTTCAACTACTAATCACTACCCTATATAACAACCTAAGAACCCATTTTAGAGGTTCAGCTCAGCTGGTGTGGCTCAGTGGTTGAGCATCAACCAAGAGGTCACAGTTTGATTCCCGGTCACGGCACATGCCCAGGTTGCCGTCTCCATCCTCAATAGGGAGCGCGCAGGAAGCAGCAGATCGATGAGGTTTCTCATTGGTATTTCTATCCCTCTCCCTTTCTCTCCTTCTCTAAAAATCAATAAATAAATTTTTAAAAAGAAACTGAGGTTCCAAAAAGTTGACAGCCTCAGAATCAAACAACTAGTAGGTAGGTGTCAAAACTGGGGTTGGAGCCTAGGGCTGTGGACTCCCTGATTATGAGGACAGTTCTAAATTTTACCATTGATTTTCTTGGTAATCTTTGGAGCTTTATCTCCTGATTCTTCTATTTCTTGGCCCATTATAACTAGGCTAGCTGGTTGTGAAAATTAGTTAAAGTGCGTCCACCCCCCAACATAACAGTCATTGGCATAGGTACATATATAATGAAACCTGCATTTTTATCTACCAGTCAGAAGCTTAAAATCATGTGGGTGGGAGGGCAGGAAACAGTGTGCTACTCTCTTATCTGTGCTGCTTTCTAAGTTATTAATGTGCTTATGACACAATAAAATTACTACAATAATTTGATTTCAATTCCTTAAGTAGCTATCATTTGTAACAGTTTTCCCTCTTCTTCACATCAGTCCACTGGAACAGAAAGAATGTTCAATAATTTTAATTATTTTCAAAAATTAGTGTGGCAGGTGCTTCCATTTAAATTTCCATTTGCTTAGTGTATAATTATAAAAAGTGGGTGAGATCTTTGAATTTCCCTAGTCCCAGATGAACATTTATAAGAAACAAAAGTATTAAGAATGTTAACGGTGTAATTAAGCCTGTCTTGAGAAACAATTTGGAATTATGACAAGGAAGATCACTTCTTTCTAAAGATGATAGGTATATATAAATCCAAGAACAAGCATTTCACAAAACGTTGGTAAGACAGATTTAGTGTTTAAAAGGCATTAACTACCTTAATTAGTCACACTTCTAAAAACTTAGTTTTGTTATGTTTAACTTATATGCTTTTCATATAGGCAAAAAGATTACAATAATCCAGTTTTATGTTAATTTAGAAAGTCATTGGGGGAATATATGAACAACTATCTTAACCAATTTTTAGTTAATATGCCTTCCTCCCCCAGAAGTGCAAACTCTGGATTTCTGCATCTTTCTCTTTCTCTTAGGCTCTGCATGGAATTTTCCTCTCCTCTCCTCTTGATGGTGTAATACAGGATCACGTGTTCATTGTCTTGTTTTCCCCTGGGTGGTGTAGGTACTTCCATTTCCTTCTCCCTTTTCATCTTTTCTCTCATTACGGCCCCTAACAAGATCCTCTCCAGGGTCCCTCTGATCTCTATGCTAATCGGAAAGCACTGAAATGACTGAAAGCAAGACAAATAGAGAGGGAAAAAAATCCCAAAAGCAGCTGGGAGCCCTTATTTCTAACCATCTCTATGGAAACAATTCCACGGAGATCCAGCTGGAAACAATTCTGTAGGGATCACTGGAGCAGTGGGCACCAAGCCGTACTTACAGGATTCAACTTGCAAACGGGAATAGTTGATAGCCTTTTTTTTTTTTTTAGAAAAATCGTAAAGTAGGAAGTCAAATAAAATTAGGTATACCCCTATATAGTGTACTTTTTTAAAAACTCAAAACTTCCTACTTGTTATAATGATAAAAAAGCAAAAGGAATATATATGTACTAGCTTCTATATGTACTAGCTAGCTTCAGGTTCTTCCTAAGCACTCACACTGGCAAATAGCAAAGTGCACAACACAAAGAAATTATGTCCAAAGAAAACATCAAGGTGTGGTGGTAAAAAATCATTACAGCCCTGACCGGTTTGGCTCAGTGAATAGAGCATTGGCCTGTGGACTGAAGGGTCCCAGGTTCCATTCCAGTCAAGGGCATGTACCTTGGTTGCGAGCACATCCTCAGTAAGGGGTGTGCAGGAGGCAGCTGATTGATATTTCTCTCTCATCAATGTTTCTAACTCTCTATCACTCTCCCTTCCTCTCTGTAAAAAAATCAATAAAATATATTTTTTAAAAATCATTACAGCCGAAACCGGTTTGGCTCAGTGGATAGAGCGTCGGCCTGCGGACTCAGAGGTCCTGGGTTCGATTCTGGTCAAGGGCATGTACCTGGGTTGTGGGCACATCCCCGGTGGGGAGTGTGCAGGAGGCAGCTGATTGATGTTTCTCTCTCATCGATGTTTCTAACTATCTCTCTCCCTTCCTCTCTGTAAAAAATCAATAAAATATATTTTTAAAAAAATCATTACAATGCTTTTAGGATTGTGGCCCATAACCACACAAAGTAAGTATGCGGAAAAGATGCCAAACTCAACTAGGCAGTAAACAGATTGTTCCAATTCAGGCAAGGGATGAAATGGATTACAGAATTCCATCTACCAAATCAGGTAGAACGACTGAAGGGATAAAGTAGGGAATGTGACTTGAAACCAGGAAAGAACTCCATCTGAAGTGTGAAGTTGGAGTCTTTCCTAACACAGCAGTTATTTTAAAAAAGAAGCGGGTGGGGTGCTCATAGTGCCTGTGACCCAGAACAATCACGTTTCAGCCCTATTTAAAAGTCTCCAGCCAACTAACTGTTAACTGCAGGTCTCCTGTCCTGGTAACTCCAGTGTTTTTCAGGGGAAGTAACTTCCATTTGCCTAAAATGATGACCCTGGCCCCTGGAGTAAAACCACCTGGGTTCAGATCCTATCTTCTGCCACTAGGGCAGTGGTTCTCAACCTTCTGGCCCTTTAAATACAGTTCCTCATGTTGTGACCCAACCATAAAATTATTTTCGATCCTACTTCATAACTATAATGTTGCTACTGTTAGGAATCGTAATGTAAATATCTGATATGCAGGATGGTCTTAGGCGACCCCTGTGAAAGGGTCGTTAGACAGCCAAAGGGGTCGCGACCCACAGGTTGAGAACCGCTGCACTAAGGGTTGTGACCCTGGGCAATTTTTTTTTTTTGTCACTTCTCTAAACTCGGGCACCTCATCTGTAAACTGGGGATCATAATAATTACTATCTTTCAGGGCTGTAAGGAGTTGGCGAATTGAGCACAGCACCTAGCTCAAGCAAGTTCTCAATAAACGCGAGCTATTGTTATTATCCCGGTTTTGTTTTCCTGTCTCTTGTAATGATGACCCTTTCTCTGGGGGGCATTTTGAGGGAGTGGGTTCAAGAAAGGCACGACAGCACCACGGCTTAGTCAATTCTTACCGTCCCACACTTGCCTTTTTTTCAAACTGTAAGAGAACATTTATTTAGAAAGCCACAGAGATAGAAGAAATGAGCAGTAGAAGAAATGGGCTTCAGGAAACAAGTTACAGACGCAAAGGGAGGGGCCCTTTGAGCTTAGGAGAGAGAAAAGTCAGAGTGAGACCCCTGGGGGCAAGGGGAGGGGATGGGAAAGGTGCAGGGGCGAGCTCAAGACTGTCCCACTTGAGCAGATTTGAGGCTGAATTAAAGTCATGAAGTGGAAGTTTCCATTATCTGAAGGTAACTGGCTTCCCGGGTCCATCCTACACACCCAGATCTCATGGGGGGGTGGGGGGGGGAGGGTGGAATTATTCAGGTTTCTTCACTGCTAACAGCCTTTGTGCCCCTACCCCACCCTCTAGGCCTCCCAATGTCCGCCGTACAAAGCAGAGTCGGGCTGGATATTGAAGGTCTACCCCTTAGTTTCCCCCCATCTCACTTCATGTCCGTTCCTACGTTTGGGCCTTCACTTGCATTCATCTCTTTACCATGACTGCCCTTCATCCTTCCCCAAAATTCAGCTTGCTTTTCTTTTTTTTAATAAAAAAAAAAAAATGAAGTGTCACTAGGAACCTTGGTGGCATGTGAGCATAACCAAAAAGTATTTATTAGGTGTCACTTGTATGCACAATTTCAAAGAACGCAAAGCTCGATATAGAAAACCCGCGTGGGCCGTGGGCGCTGATCCAGTCACTCCGATTGTAAAGGGCGAGAGGTGACAGACCGGCAAGAGGCATGCGAAGGCGAGGTGAGGCCTGCGGGGAAACGGCCGGGAGGGACTCGATCCAGAAGCCGCCCGACCAGCCGGCTGTGGGGCAGCGGGGCCG
>NW_006288853.1:1632576-1632939 GCF_000327345.1 Myotis davidii
CGCGGCGCCAGAGCGAGGACGGAGGAGCCCCACGCCCCCGGCCCACATTGGTCTGGTGGACACCCGATCGCCCCAGCACGGAACAACTATTTTTACTGCATACTGCAAACATGGTGGACAAGGAAACCCTTCCCTGTGTTTGGCGGCTGAACCACGTGGCGCCTTTCCACGCAGGTGACGCTGGGGTGAGCGCGGGACTTGCTGGAATTTGGGGGGCGGGGGGGGGAGAGGACGGCGCATAGGGGACCGAAGAACCGCTCCAAACTGAGACACCACGGTTCGTCCAGCAACGCGGGTCGGGCGGCCCACTGCGGCCACTCGTCCTCCAAGAGGCCAGCGAGGGGGGCTCTGAGGCCCCGGTGG
>NW_006288853.1:1633146-1633693 GCF_000327345.1 Myotis davidii
GTCGCTGTGCTGCGCAGCTTCCTCCGCGGCAGCCTCCGCCGGAGACGGTTGGAAGAGCCGTTGTGGGAGCGCTACACGAGGAGAGCGAGTCCTTCCTCCGGCCGGACCCCGCGGGCGCTGCAGTCTCTTGACAGGGTATCAGAAGTAACAGGGGGTAGGTTGGGCTCGTGGTGCCGTGAGCGGAGTCGGGAGAAGGACGAGAGAGATGGCGTGGGGGAGGGGGGCGGTGAGCGGAGTGTGGAGGTCGCCGCTCGGAAACGGCCCGACTGCGCCTCCCGGGCGATCTCCCACTTCACGGGGGGCGGCATGTCGTGGGGAGGAACCATTCATGTGGGATTCCATGAGCGAAGCCGAAGCCCGGCGTGGGGGTCACCCAGCATTTTCCCATTTCCCCGCTGGTTTGGCCTCCGCCATCTTGGGCACGGTGGCGCGGCCGCCTCGGCTTCCCGCCCTTCCTCTCCGCTTGGGCTCCTCCGCTTCCCAAAACGGGTTTGGAAAGCCGGGGGCCGGTCAGAGCGCCCTGGAGGGGGTGAGGGTGGGGAGCGGA
>NW_006288853.1:1634000-1634295 GCF_000327345.1 Myotis davidii
CTTAAACGTATGTAAAGGTTTTGTGGGTGAATGGTTTGTGAGCAGAAGCGTGGGTGATGTGTTGAGTAGGAATGTGAAAGGGGGATTTCAAATCGGCCGTCTGGGCCCGGTGAGCTGTGTGATGCGGCTGATGGAACTGGGGGGCGGGGGGGGGCAGGTCAGCCACGGTTTTGTGTCGTTTGGCACATCCTGGGTTAGAATTTAAGCGGGCGTTTGCATCTGGAAGGAAGTTAAAGCGATCCGGGATGGCGAAAACGTGTGTGTGTGTAGGAATTGAGTTACTGTTCGAAGACCG
>NW_006288853.1:1636300-1653408 GCF_000327345.1 Myotis davidii
TTGGTGTTTATTTTCTTTTGGTAGCTCAACATGTTTTTGTTTGTTTTTGTCTAGTGTAGAACTGTCATAATATTTTGAACAAGGGTATAGGCCTACTCAACAGAGAGAGAAACTAATGCCCAGTCCATATGTGGTGGGATGATTTTGGTCCTCAGAACACAGGAGAACTGGGGCGGTAATTACACTGAAGACGATGGGAAAGGGGAAGGCAGGGCCTGAGAAGAGTTTACAATAATTCATAGGAATCTTTACAAGAAGTTTGTCTACTTTGGGGGCTTTGAAGGACAGGCCAGAGTTTACCTATTAAGTAGTCTATGCTATAACAGCTTTCCTAACAGGACTGCCCCAGAAATCTTTTTTCTGCCCTCATCTGCATCATCATCTGGAAATCCATGTTATTGCCTTTAAATTTTTAACTGTTTGTGTTTTATGTCCTCGTTTTAGTAAACAAGTGGCTGAATGTAATAAAGAACAGCTCATTCATAATCCCTTTTTTTGAACTTACCTCCTTTTAGGTACTAGTGGTGTGCCTTTTTTTAAATTTGAGCACTTTGAAAAGGGAATGATTTAAAATTAACATATCATCAAATTTTTTGCCGAAATTTGAAGTTTATTCTCATTTTTTAGGACCAGAGGGTTATCATTTAGAAAGTTATTTATTGATGCATCAATCTCTGTATGTATTGTATGCTTAAGGGGATAGTATAATTTCTGTTATAAAGGAATTTTACATTTCATTTGCCCTCGGTTAGATGCTTTTACTAAGGAACTAAAGTCTTAGATAAAACTCACTATAAAATTTTCCTAATATTTCAACTGCTGGTATTTTTAATTGGTGCTAACACTTGGAAATCTTAAAACAGTTGTGATTGGCCATGATGCTGTTGCAAGGAAAGGATGAGATGGATTATCCTGAATAATTTGTAAAAACTAGGTGTTTCTTTATTAAGGTACTAAAATTGGTTGTATGCCTTTAAAGTTCATTTTGGTTTTGTAAGTAGAATTCTAGACTCAATTTTTGGGTTTTGAAGAGATAATAGTGTGTGCTTCCGTTTTTATTGTGTACTCTTTGAACACAGGTGATGAAGAATTGCCCTTTTAAAAGTTTCCTCTGAATCTGCTTAACTTTTCCCTAATTTAAAATTGTGTTTAGTGTGTGTGTGTTAATGTTCACCCAAGGATGCTTTTACTAATTTTTAGAGAAAGCAGAAGGGAGGGAGGGAGAGACATTGAATAGTTGCTTCATGTACACACCCTGACCAGAGGCAACCCCAGGTATGGGCCCTGACTGGCATTCAAACCCGCAACCTTTGGATGTGTGGGAAGACGCCGCAACCAACTGAGCCACCCGACCACAGTTAGTGTTTTTTAAAGATGGTGTATTTATTTGTTGTTTTTATATAGGTTCTCATTGGCGTAGCTGATCCTGAAAATCAAAACCTGGTTTGCTCACTAGTGCTTGTAGTAAAGATATACTATATCCTGCTTGTTTGTATTTGTTCCCAAAACAGTATCTTCACATTGAAAAAATGCTAAATGATAAAAAGCACCATACTAATAACATCTTTTCACAATAGATTAGATTGACTTTGTAAAGTTCTTAGATTTTTCATGAGGATGTGATGTGTATATGTTAGGTCTCCACTTTTTTCCTTTATCCTTAAATCACTATAGGAAACAGCTATTTAAGTTGGTACTGTTTTTGTTTTGTTTGGTTTGTTTTTTTACAAAAGTTTAAGAACATGGTAGACCTTCACAATGTCTCTTTTTTCCCCAGACTGACTTGAGGCCTACTTTTAGGGCTACTAGAACAGTGTTTCCCCTCTTCTTTAGACAGTTTCCAAGGAAACATAAAACTGTGTCCTTTTAAGACTCAGAATACTTTTCTGTCCTATAAGGTTCAACCTGTTATTTTGTGGTACATTTCATAGTTCTACTGTGCCCTTAAAATGGCCACCATTGAATGGTTATCACACTGCAGACCAGGCACTGAATAATTCTTAAAATGGTCCAGTGAGGTATAGGCACCACTGCTGCATTTTACAGTTTGGCACAGCAGTTAAGTACTTTGCTTAAATTAAGGAGCCAGTGAGTGACAGGCTTTAGGGATTCAAGCCCAGTTTCTTTTCTCTTAAATTAAGTCCATACCAGTTATTTGTGTGCATAAGAATTAATTGTAATATCAAATAAAAATGCATAATCTCACTTTTGGGATTTCTGTGTAGGATTAAAAAACAACAGAGCAGCCTGGCTGGTATGACTCAGTTGGTTGAGCATCCATCCTCCCATGCTCCAAAAGGTTGCCGTTCGATTCCTAGTCAAGGCACATGTCCAGGTTGCAGGCTCGGTCCCTAGTAAGGGGCATGTAGGAGGCAGCCAATAGATGTTTCTCCCTCTCTCCTCCTCTCTCTCTAAAAATCAATAAAAATATTTAAAAAGTAACAGCAACAATAAAGAATGGTCACCAGAAGTGATACATACGCAGAGCTGATAGGATTTATAACCACATTTGGGAAATTCTACATTTATTTTAAATGCAAGAATTCTAAGGAGGGGAATTTCACTCTTTGCAGATGCTGCCCCTAACAGTTGCACTGATAATTCAATCATGAAATTATTAGTGAATCCTGTTGGTATGAAATAATTCTTGAGCAAAAGGAATCAAGTGAACATTGTTTTGTTTACAGGGGAGGAGGTGGTGAGGGAAATTTTTGAAATAACCAGGTGAGTAGGATTCCTACAGCTGCATAATGAAATTTGTAGGCTCTGGTAAGTTTCTGCAGCTGAAGGACTTCTGCATTAGCCTCTTTAAAGTGTTCTGGAATCTTAAACTAAGGAAGGATGGTTGTCTTGGGAAGGGAACTGGGTGGGTGGGTTCTTTTTGGAGGGGAAAGAGGCCTTTTCACTGTACCCTTTTTAGTACTTTTTGAATGTGAATATATTGTCATTTTTTAAAATTTGTGTCTAAAAGTAAAGCAGTAACTTTTGAATATACTATGTTCAGTAACTTAAGTAGCCTTTTTACCTCCATTTTTAAAATTCAACCTAGTTTAGTCATTTAAAACTTACTGTTGGGGAGTGGTTGAATCATTTAGTTATAATAGAGTTAAGAACCCCCTTCAAAAAATTGGATATGTTCAGAACTATAGTGCATCTAGTAAATTTACACTTTTATGATGCCATTTTTTCCAACATTAAAGAAGAACTCGTACTTTTGGCGTGGGTTCTTCATGTGCGTGGATGGTGGTACTGTGGCAACTTTTGAGTGATCAGGTTTCAAAGGATTTGCAGAACTATTCAAGTGAATAATAAAACATGGAAAATGTGAATGAAAATTTGAGAGATGGGGCAAAGGTAGAGTTGATACTAAATGACAGGTTAAGAAATAGAGCTTGAACAAGAAGACTTAGAGTGGAATTAAGTAAACTTTCTTAAAATTAGGCAATGTATAATATTTGCTCCTTAGAAATTGAGTGCTTTTTGGTGGGAGGAGTCAGGTTTCACTGCCTTTTCCCAATCTTCTTTTGCCTGACGCAGAACGGAAAGGTGGTGTTGTAGCATTGTCGTCATTGAGTCCTATGTTACGTTTCCTGTTGTGCACCACTGAGAGGTGTTTCTTCAGTACCTCTGACAAGAGTATGTTTTGATTGACTGCTTTATGTGCTTGTTTATTTTTTTATAGCATTTAATCAAACGGTATTGAGATGGATTGGGTTATGAAACATAATGGTCCAAATGACGCTAGTGATGGGACAGTGCGACTTCGTGGACTGCCATTTGGTTGCAGCAAAGAGGAAATAGTTCAGTTCTTTCAAGGTACCTCTAGTATTAGTCAAAGTTTAGTAGTATTTTATTACTCAGTTTTTAATTTACAAAACCCATTTGCTTGTTTTGGGGGAGTTTTTAATTTGAGTATATCTTGGTTAATGTATAGTTATGAAATTTGCTCCAGTTAATATTTGATACAGAATGTATAGAATATGTAAAACCTAACTAATGTGCAATAAACTTAATTGAGAGTAATTATGTGTGATGAAATGAACCATGAATTAGAAGATGGAGCAAAGTTAAATTTGATTTCAGTTTTTTTTTTGTTGTTTTTTTTTCATGTAATATAGGTGGGCTGTTAGAGTATGTAATTTATAAAGACACTGATAGAAAAAATTTTTGTGTAATCCAGTTTTTTGAAAAAATCTTCCTTTTGTATTATGGGGTGATGGGGAACTAAGCATTTTGTTTTGTTTTGTTTAGACTTGTTTTAAATATTTGATTCAGATGGGAATGTTTCAGCCTTTAACACTGTTCCCCTTGATGGGGTTATTTGTCCTTGGGTTAAAGGGTTGGAAATCGTGCCAAATGGGATAACATTGACGATGGACTACCAGGGGAGAAGCACAGGGGAGGCCTTCGTGCAGTTTGCTTCAAAGGAGATAGCAGAAAATGCTCTGGGGAAACACAAGGAAAGAATAGGGCACAGGTGGGGATGGAGAGTTTGGGATGGTGTTAAATTTTTATTTTTGGGGGTTGTGGGTCACTATTGCTTAAGTGGGGGGTACCAGTAACATTTTTCTGGGATAGTTTAAAAGAATTGATAATTTAACTTGGAAACTACAGATATGGGTGGGGAATTAATGCTAATAGTTTGCTTAAATTAAAAGTAGATTGTTTCCATTTCTCTGTAGGATGTTGATAAATGCTTTTGTATAATCAACTATTTTCTCTAAACATCTATCTTGTGCTTAAAGAAACAAGCTAAAATTATATTTATATCTCAAATGATTGACTTGTCTATGTAAAACTTAAATATATTAATTATTAAGTTTGTAGGTGTAAAAATGTTAATTTTATGGTGTATTTAGGCTAAATTGGGTTATGTATCTAGATACAGAAAAACTTATTGCATTTTGCCCAATATCTTATTTATTCTAATACATTTAAGCTGAAACCAGTACCTTAAACCATTTTTAAATAGGTATATTGAGATCTTCAGAAGTAGCAGGAGTGAAATCAAAGGATTTTATGATCCACCAAGAAGATTGCTGGGCCAGCGACCAGGACCATATGATAGACCAATAGGAGGAAGAGGGGGTTATTATGGAGCTGGGCGTGGAAGTATGTATGACAGAATGCGACGAGGAGGTGATGGATATGATGGTGGTATGTGTATCTAATGAACAAAGGTTCTGTTGTCATTTTCTTAATGTTCCTGACACTTTGTCAAGAAATACAAAAATGGCAGTAATTTCAGTACCTACTAGGTTTTAAAACCTGTTCATGAAAATATGGATTCCCACGGCCAGCTGTGGGACTTGGTTGATGCACATATTGACACCTAGATAATGTGTATAGAAGTTAAAATGAAGTTTTGGCACGTTTGGACATTTTCTGCTTGGCATCAGGGTGAAATTAAATCTCTAAATGTATTCTTTATAGATTTTTAATTTTTACCAAGTGTTAACTGCTTTTTTTCACATATTGGGAGTTGCAATACTTTAGTCAAACTGCTTATACAGAGTATGCTTTTGTAAACTATAAAATTTATCTCTTCATGTATTTTCTCAAATTATACAGGTTATGGAGGTTTTGATGACTATGGTGGCTATAATAATTATGGCTATGGAAATGATGGCTTTGATGACAGAATGAGAGATGGGAGAGGTAAATATTAAAGACATACTCTTGGTAAATTCAGGCATATTTTAGTGTATTCCTACTTAGACCTTTATACAGATATATACTTACTGGTAAATTCTCCATTTGATGTTTAGAACAACTGTAAGTGTTAAAATCTCTTGGGGTTGTCAAAAAGCTGTAAATAGAAAAAGATGTATATGGGGAAGAAATACTTTGTTGAAATGCTTTTTTACATGTATCAGTTTATGATCTGGAAATGTTTTTTTAGGTATGGGAGGACATGGCTATGGTGGAGCTGGTGATGCAAGTTCAGGTTTTCATGGTGGTCATTTTGTACATATGAGAGGATTGCCTTTTCGTGCAACTGAAAATGACATTGCTAATGTGAGTAATTTTAGTAATTAGTGGTTTTATACTAATTCTGGTATCTACATTTTTTAAAGCATTTTTAATTTTCTTTTTAATATCAGAATCCCTTTAATGTGACTGTATAAATCTTCAGTAGTTGATGAATATTTTTGTGTCCATTTTTGTGGTGACCTACATAGGATTGAAGCAAGTAAATGCTACAGTTACAAAGTCCAGTTAAGAATTTAGTGAAAGACTGATCAGCGTAGTGGTAGTGACTGGGAGATTGTTTCCCTTGTGTGGAGTTTCAAAAGTATAAATATATTTAACAAGTGAAAAGTTCAAGTAGTTTAGTTTGGCATTCTAGGCTATATGGCGAGCTGAAAATAATGGAAGTAGATGCTGTTATTAATTTGAAACCTGGTTGGTTTTATATTGGTTAGAGAATCAGCAAACTTCAGCCCAATAGACATCTAGTACTTGGCTCCCAGCAGCCTACAAAGCCAAGAGTATTTGTGTAGCTTTTATTTTATTTTATTTTTAATATATTTTATTGATTTTTTTACAGAGAGGAAGGGAGAGGGATAGAGAGTTAGAAACATGGATGAGAGAGAAACATCAGCTACCTCTTGGACATCTCCTACTGGGGATGTGCCCGCAACCCAGGCACATGCCCTTGACTGGAATCGAATCTGGGACCCTTGAGTCCTCAGGCTGATGCTCTATCCACTGAGCCAGACCAGTTAGTGCTACTGTGTAGCTTTTAAAGAAAATTTTTGCTCTAACTCTTACTGGGAATCTATTGGCCTAAGTTCCAGGTATCTGTGTTTCCCTAAGAGTGGTCTTATAGTCTTAGAACCACTAGTGTTGATGTAATTATTAGCCTTGCAACAGGGCAGTAAGAAGGGTGGTTTTAATGAACAAAAACAAAGGCATTTGGTAATTTCGGTAATACAAAAGTAACAAGTTTTTCTTTTCTTTAGTTCTTTTCACCACTAAATCCAATACGAGTGCATATTGATATTGGAGCTGATGGCAGAGCAACAGGAGAAGCAGATGTAGAGTTTGTGACACATGAAGATGCAGTAGCTGCCATGTCTAAAGATAAGAATAACATGCGTAAGTAGTATCCTTGGCATGCTAGCTTGTTTCCTAGCTGTGAACTTGTTTATTACAAGCTCAGACTTTCATAGCTTTCTAGGGAACTTTATATTGAAGCATTAATTCAGACTCTTAATACTTGACAGATAATTAGCGCTTAAGTTATTAAAAGGGGGAAATAGGTATGTTACTTGTCTGAGTTTCGCGCCTTTTGCAAATTAGTATTACTTTTAAATATATATATATATATTTATTGATTTCAGAGAGGAAGGAAGAGAGAAAGAGAAAAACCAATGATGAGAGAGAATCCTTGGTTGGCTGCCTCTAGGGGACTGAGCCCACATGTACCCTGCCTGGGAATCAAACTGAACTCCTGGTTCATAGGTTAACACTGAACCACTGAGCAGTACCAGCTGGGCAGTACAACTTGTTAACATATATGCTGATCCACTTGGATAAGTTATTCCTGCATGTCATCAAATCAATTTTTAAGCCATTTAATTGTACTTTGACCAGTTATTCCCAAATCTGGCTACACATAATCACTTGGTACTTAAAAAGTTTTCCTGGACATTACTCTTAAGATTCTAATTTAGTTCTGTGATTGGGCCTGGAATATATTTTTAAGAAGTATACCAGCTGGTTCTGAAATAATGTATCAGTCCTTTTTATAGATAAGGAAACTTGTTCAAGATTACATCGTTTGAACAAAACTAGATTTTATCTCTGCCCAGCATTTGTTTTATCACTCCCCTCAGAATCTGTAAGCATACACTTAGGTTTAATATTAGGTAGTCAGCCTGTTTATGCTTTGATAAATTTGATCCATCACTTTTCCTATTTTTTCCTAAAGAACATCGATACATTGAACTATTCTTGAATTCCACTCCTGGAGGTGGCTCTGGAATGGGAGGTTCTGGAATGGGAGGCTACGGCAGAGATGGAATGGGTATGTATAGTTTTGTAAAGCAAATGGAGTTCAGTTAGACACTTAGCAATCAATCTCAAACTTGTTTTCTTTTGTTTTTAAAGATAATCAGGGTGGTTATGGATCTGTTGGAAGAATGGGAATGGGGAACAATTACAGTGGAGGATACGGAACTCCTGATGGCCTGGGTGGTTATGGTAAGTGTCTTTGGTTACTCTGGTTCAGTTTGTTAGCCCCCCTATGTAGTGCAGACTGTCTTCTACTTTGATAACCTATTAAACACTCAATGTCTTTTTTTCTAAGGTCGTGGTGGTGGAGGCAGTGGAGGTTACTATGGGCAAGGTGGCATGAGTGGAGGTGGATGGCGTGGGATGTATTAGAGCAAAAACCACCAACATTAATAGTCCTGACAACAGAATCTGGTCTACTAGACTTTCTTACAGATTTAATTTCTTTTGTATTTTAAGAACTTTATAATGACTGAAGGAATGTTTTCTCAAATCTCATTTGGTAAAGCAACAGATTGTGATGGGAAAATCTGTTTCTGTAGGTTTTATTTGTTGCATACTTTCACTTAAAATAAATTTTTATATTCAAACCACTGATGTTGATACTTTTTATATACTGGTTACTCCTAAGAATGTGCTGCTTTCATAAGATTTGGGTTGTATTTTATTATTAGCTCTACTAGTAGTAGTAATTTTAGAGAACAATGGTTCACCTCTGCATACGCTGCAAGTCTTAATAAGGAGACACCTGGAATAGAGCTTGAAAAAGAGTGTAATAACTTTAATTTCTCTTGGACGATACTGTATAGATGGTTTCAGGAGTATAAGTTCTAATTCTATATAATCTTTTTCAAATGTCACAGGCATAGCTCTGAAATGTTGATGAGGTATCTGGATTTCTAAATATTCATAATAGTGTTACCCAAGAATTGGGAGTATTGGAAGTTTAAATTCTAGCCCTCGAGTTTAGAATAAAATCCCCTCAGCACTTGACTAAAGTACCAAAAAATGTTTCCAAAAGGTGATAGTTTTAAGTTATCCCAAGTCTTAGACTAGGTTAAGGTTCCAAGTGACATATGAGAATTCAGTACAAAGGTATTAACTATGGAGTATAATTCTCACAGGTGTATTTTCAGTTTAAGCGCAATAGTTAAAGCATTTTTTAAATAACTGTATAAATACCTTTAAAAAATGTAAGAGATAAGTCCATGTTGTAGTCTTAATTAAAATGAGAGTCCTACAGTTGGATTTTGTATTGGATTATCTGTTTGGAGTTTCAGGGCCATTGTGTTAAATACTATATGTAGCAAGGAAAAGGTGCTTTTTACTTTTAATCCCTTTGATCAAAATGGCTTTTTTCCGGATTGGCTAATGGATCAAACGAAACCTGTTAATGTGAATTCAGTTACTGAACTTGTTACTTGTTTTTGCTAGAATGTAATAAATATCAATGTGGGAGATAATAGTATGGCGTCTGTCCTAGAATGCTTTGTGTCAATTACTGATCATAAATCAAAGGTACTAAGTATATCTAACTGAAGATTAGACAAAGTGACTCCTAAGAAGTGATTTCTGCTTTAGAGAAGGTAGCTGTGGTAGCCTATATGGAGCCCATCAACTAAGCAATGTTTCATTTTAATAATGCCTGTACCTTCTCTCCTAGCTATATCCCTTTATTATATTAGTCTCATACCAGTTACATTTTTTAGAGATCACATGTGCTTTTACTTTCCCATGAGTAAAACTATAAAATGTTATCAATGAAAATTGCTCTTCTAAAGCACGGTAAGTTTTCAAATCTTTTATTTTTATAAAATTCACATTTTATTTTAAAACATTACAGGGTAGAAGAATTAACAATCACAATTCCTTGGCACCATGATAGCATTATTGTGGTAGTACTGGCTAGATGAGGGAATGATATGTGAAGTTTGCAAATCTTCCTTGAAAAAAAGTGTAGGTTCACAAAGTACAAATGAAAAGCTTTTTAACATAAAATTCAAAATTGGTATAAATGTGTTTTGTTTTTTTAAAGAGCTAATACTAAATTTTTGCCTACAAAAATCTCAATGCAGTGGTGATACATGAGTTTTGAATAGCAAAGAACTGAAGGGGAGATTAACCAGCCTTGGAATTTAAGCAAAAATCACATTTTTTAATTTGTTCTAAGCACATTAATAAAAAACTTAGTATCATAAAAATGTTCATCCATCATTACAAAAGTTTCAATAATATAATTTATCTCTTCAGCATTTCTATCAGAGCAAGACCACCTAAAAATCTGTCGGTTCTGCCAGAAGACCTCAAATTGGATTATGGAGAAAATCTTAAGTAAAATACTAGTTTCAAACTTTGGCAATTTAAAAAAATAATTTTCACACTTAATGAAAGTATGTACTCTGAGGAAAAAATCCTGCAAAATAAGTAACCCCCATCCTAGGGGTAGCCATCATTAAATTCACTAAATACAATGCTCCTAGGAGTAATGTAAGATTATTCTAATATCACATTGTTTGAAAGGTTCTCAGGGGTAAAGTGCATGGCTAAAATTAGACTTAAATAAAAAAGGGTAGGGCTCCTAGTAGTGATGCCATTCAAGTGATTGTATACAAGGGTAACTCGCTTTTTACAGATTAAATTCTTGTATATGCTATAAGCAATACAATGAGATTAGTGTTTATTCAATCTCATGCTTGAAATGGTTCAAGTATGTATTTCATGGCAGGGCTGAGACCACACCTTCATCTGCTAACCAACCCTGGTTTAGAGGTGCTCAGTATGTGGTAAATTTTTTACCCTCTATGCAGTAGCAGACCACTGCAATATTAATGCTTCTTAAAAACTACTGGAAAGATCTGCAAGTAGCAACTTAAGGTAAACAGATGATGATTTAAACTTCCTTTCAAAATAAGGAAAAGGTTGTGGCAAAACAAACTCTTTAACCCACTGTATCTGAAAGATACTCCAGACCCAAAGGAAACAGCATAAAATATTGGCCTTTTCTAATGCAACGTGAGCAAAGGGCCAAATATAGTTGACACCTTACCAAGCTAATTGAAAATCTGATGAATTGGGATATTAACACATAAAAAATTCTACACATTTCCCATCTTTCTCTAAGAACCATGAAGCTTTAAAGTGCATTAAGAAAATTACAGGCACCATCAAATATCAACTCAGCGATCTGGAGAAGAAAATCTGAAGCCCTGTTTTTAAGAAGGCCTTTATAAAATAAGGCAACTGTGTTAGCTACTATCTGGCCTTATCAATGTTATTAAGAGTTACATGATTATTACATGAACTAGGAATTAGGCTGAAGTTATTTTAAAGCATGCCCTGTTGAAAATTCTTTAATGGAAAGGAAATACCCAATTATGCAACTTTTTAATTCCCAATAATTGAAGATGTGAAAGATAAAACTGGTACCAATACTGTCTGAAAGCTGCTTAAGAAGGGCTGTCTGAGTATGTTGTGCATGTGTTCATACAAAACATTCATCATCAGTACTTCCATACAATGAGGATTTCGCTTTAGAATCTTACGGCAAATTAGATGAGCATCTCTGAATCAGCAATGCATGACAGGAATCACAAACCCGTACTGGCTTTGGTGAAGAAGGCAAAGGCAGTTCGTTGTCAGAGCAAGCATTACAGAAAATTTCCCCACAGTTTCTACAGTGGTGCTATTAATGGAGGGAGGGAGGAGGAAATCAGAAAGAAAAGTGAATAAAGTTAAAAGCCGTATTTGCACTGAAACCTTTGGATTTGCTACTTCGCTTACCTTTCTCTTAGAGAGTGAGAATTCCTTTTCACAGAGCTTACAATGTGTTGCTTCTTTGTCTTTCAACCAAACCAGTCCCTAGTAGGAGGAAAATGCTCAAATTGATTACACTAAATTACATGTGGAAACATTTTTAACCAAGAACACTTTACAGGAATGTATACAGGTGCAGAATCAAAAACTAGTCTTGCCTGGCCGGTGTGGCTCCCTGATTGAGCACTGACGTATGATTTTAGATGAATCCTTTCTCTTTGAGAGATACTGAAATAGTTGTACATTAAATGTAAGCTTCAATTCAAAATAATCGGAGAAGGGACAGGATGTGGGAGATATATATAACAAGATTGGCCACATATCGGTAAATAATGAAACTGAATACTGGTTTGTTTTTACTCTACAATTACATGTTTATATTTTCATGAAAATTTTTTTGAATAAAAACCTATTACTGATGGGAGTTTTCTTTAAGGAAAGAACCTTAAAGATTATTTATTTAGTCTAACAAGGGCAAATTTTCACTGAAATGCATTTGAGTTTGGCATTAGGTTACTTTATACAGTAATTCCCTACAAGTTCTATAACACAAATTTAATAGCTACTGTGTCTATTCCTTAGTAGAAAGTGTATGTAAGTAGTCTTAAACAGGTGGGAATTTCTTACCTAAAATTTTTAATTTGACCCATTCTTAACCAATCAAGATCTTGGCTAAGAAGAACGTTTTTTCTTATAAAAGCAACTTTGTTAGATGGTGTTAGTTTTATGATAAAAAGACCTAGGTGGAGAGTCCTTGATGCTTTTGATCTCTAGGCACAGGGACCTTTATCACCTAACTAGAGAAAAATCCTCCAAGTAAAAAAGCCCACAGAGATACATTCCCCCAAATCCGAATTTTCTTAAAAGATGCCTGACAAAATTGTAAAGGAAAAAGGAAAAGCTTTTACAGATAAAAACCACAAGGTTAATTTCAGATATTACTGTTTTGCAGTCTTAATGACTAGCACGTATTATCTCCTAGCAGAAGACAAATGGTGTTGGGTTAATGCATTTGAGGCAGTCTAAGGCTCCTTGGAACAGGATTGTAAGAAGTGAAGGCTTTAAAAACCAGATAGCTCCAACACCGCCTGCAAAGAATCAAATTATTTGAATTGTGGATTTTTTTTCTTAAGCACGGCATAGGACCTTAAAAGACGATCCAATCCTATTTGAGCACCATGTAAAAGGGAAGTGATTTGCCAAATGCCCCAAAGCCACCTGTTAGAAGCAGCTCTCCTTCCTGTTCAGCTTTGCCTGTAAGGGTTGGAGAACCTGATGTGAAGCAGATTCCCAAGTAGCACCATTAGATTCAGAGAGAACCTTTCTGATATCCGAGCTGGGCTTTTCAAACTTACTGTAATTTGACTGAATTTACCCTGCCTGTCTCCCAAGGACAGGCTGAGATCAGTACCTACAGCTCTCATTTTATCAAAAG
Source organism: Myotis davidii (assembly GCF_000327345.1). Taxonomy (NCBI): domain Eukaryota; kingdom Metazoa; phylum Chordata; class Mammalia; order Chiroptera; family Vespertilionidae; genus Myotis; species Myotis davidii. Next base: position 1,649,568 of record NW_006288853.1, read on the forward strand.
AAGAAAATGCGGTCCAGAGAGCTGGAGTTGCTTTCTCAAGGTAAAATGCTGTTTACAAGCAGAGCCAAGACTATAAGACAGGGGTCCTCAAACTTTTTAAACGGGCCCAGTTCACTGTCCCTCAGACAGTTGGAGGGCTGGACTATGAACAAATTCCTATGCACACTGCACATATCTTATTTTGAAGTAAAAAAACAAAACGGGAACAAATACAATGTTGTATTTGCATGTGGCCTGCGGGCCGTAGTTTGAGGACCCCTGCTATAAGTTCCCCTTCCTATTTTCTCTTCTTGGAATCTCTTCTACTCTTACTTTTCCATTTCCAATTCTTGTGATCTTGATGCCTCCCTTTCCTCTACCACTTTTCCTGTTCTAACCTTGGGTTCCGGTTAAAAGTAGGTTTGCCCAGTTCACTGTCCCTCAGACAGTTGGAGGGCTGGACTATGAACAAATTCCTATGCACACTGCACATATCTTATTTTGAAGTAAAAAAACAAAACGGGAACAAATACAATGTTGTATTTGCATGTGGCCTGCGGGCCGTAGTTTGAGGACCCCTGCTATAAGAGAACAAACTATTACTCTGCAAATAAATAGCTATTTTTCTCTGCCCAATTTCCAGAATGTAAGTCACCCAACTTATACACCACCACCACCAGACAGGACATTAGAGGATCCTTTTTCTGGAGAAACTCAACTGCCCCGGAGGGAAGTCCTGTTCTACCATTATTTGCAGAGGATACCCAGCAGTTTGCTAGTTAACAGATTTCTCTAAGCTGAAGCCTACCAATCTATAACAACCAATCCTCATTGATCCAACCATTACACAGGCACCCCAATTTTTTAAAAATTGAAATAGGGGGATTAGCCAACATTTAAGGAATGATGGGCACGAAAGAAACAAACTCAGAATGAAATACAGAATGGCAGTACCAAAAAACTTTACAGAAGCTATAATGAATATCCTGAGAGAGAAAATGATGCTATTTTTAAAAGGGAAAGTAAGCAAATAAGAGCCTGCTAAATATTAAGAATATGGCAGCAGAAATAAGTCTCTGAAGGCTGCATAAGCCTTGAGATTTCTTTAACGTCCAGTTTACAGGCAACAACAACATAGAAAAACAAGACTATGGGGGAAAAGATTACTCTGAGCAAGCAATCATAAAATCCACAATGTAGTCAACTGTAGGACAGCTGTCCCAGACCCAACAACTGCTCAAAAAAACACATCACACACAAATCTGTTTTCATACATTTGAAAATCCGGACATCTAGGTAATATTTTGTTAGAAATAGACATGGATGATAAAACTAAAGAAAAAAAAACAATGATAACACAAAATATAAAATTGTTACTATAGGGAGAAGAATGCAATCAAGGAACACACATACGTGTTCTATTAAATTTATAAGCTAAAGCAGAGAGTGTGTCAGTATTTTAAAGCTGTATTATATGCCTCTTATAAATATATCTTTTAACAACAAAAAATATTGCACAGTCTTTAAATAACAGGAGGGCAAATATTCCTACCCATCTCCTTACAAACAGCAAAATAAAGGCATATGCAGATGTGCAAATTCTTAAAGTCTTTATCTTGGGGTTCACTTTCCAAGAAGTTACTAAAGAGGGATAAATGCCTGAAGAAACAACTACAAGAATTGGAAGTAGTTCCCTTTACGAGGACAGACCTAGGGTGCATAAGGGACAAGAGGATGAAGAACAAGAGACTGCTACCATAATTTGTTTCTAGCACTGACTTTTTACATTATTTTCATGTAACACTTTGATAAAAAAGCAAAATGGGTAGCTTGTGCAGAAGAGAGCCATCTGTCACTAAGTATGCAAGACTGTATTTTCTGTGTTGTAGAAGGGATTCTTACATCCATCAAACGCATTTAGAGCCATATACTGATAAATTATACCAATCACTTTCACTTATCTTAACCTACCCAACATTCAAGGGATTCTTACATCCATCAAACGCATTTAGAACCATATACTGATAAATTATACCAATCACTTTCACTTAACTTAACCTACCCAACATTCAAAGCAACCCTATGTAAAATCATAAGCCCATTTAAGAAGAGAAAAACACTTCATGAGAATAGACTTGCTGAAGGTCAAAAATTAGTAATATATATAATGGCATAGGAAATCAAGGATTCTCCAATTCAAAGGCAATTTCATTCTGTCATGCCACACTTCGTAGGAAAATGGACAAATTATTCCCAAGGTCATTTCCAATACAAAAATAATTAAAATGTGGTTCTAAAAGTATAGGGAAGAGCTGGATCCCCATCACCCAGACTCCCTATTCAATGTTTCTGTCTCTATAAATCCTAGGATTCAATAATATACCTTATATTTGTACTAGTGGCCCATTGCACGATATTGCATGAAGTAGGCTGCCCACCGCTTCCGCGGGAGGCAGCAGGAACTGCAGCGTGCCGCCAGGAGCCGCACGGCTTCCGCGGGAGGCGAAAGCGAGCTGCCAGCACCCACAGGAGCCGGGAGGGACCCGCGTTCATTCCATGGGAGGCGGTAGGGAGCTGCGCCGCTTCCACCAGAGACGGGCCCACCATCTCCTCTCCGGGCCTGCACTCAGCCACGGAGGCTGCGGGCCAGCCCCCCGTTCCTGTCTGCTCCAGCGCGGTGACGAAGCAAGCATTCCACCAGGCCACTCATGCTGCCCACTCTCAGCGGTCACGCTGTCCCCCCTGGGACTGGGAGACTCTGGCACGACTGAGAGGACTGGGCACCACCATCTTTTGTGACAGAGTGATGGTTAATTTGCATATTGCCCTTTTATTAGATAGGATGTCTTTACCTTCTACTGAAGACTTTTTTACATATATATACCTTCCTACTTGACAAAAACACTTTCTACTCACCTGCAATGCTTTGTTGGCTTCTTTTATATCTTCTATTTTAAGTTTGGATCTAAAAAGATTACAAATAAGTCCAAATTTCAGTACACATAAATATAGGACATCTAGTAATTCATTAGAAAGGTACTGCTTTTACATAGAATATAAAATTGTATATCATACATGATTCTAATAATCTTTGGCTAGTAGGATTATATTTTTATTTTCTGTCTGAAAGCAAAAATGTATTCTTCAAATTTAAAAACTGCTTTTTAAAATACTTATTTTAAATGTGATTATGACAATATTAGTATTAATAATAACTATCATTTATTGGTTTATGGTATGCCAGACACTATGCTATAACCTTTGCATGCATAATCTCATTTAATCATTTTTTGAGGAAAAAAACCCACAAAACTATTTTAAAGATGAAGAAAGTGAGCTCTGATGAGGTTTAGTCACTTGTAACAAGTCACCGAAGAAGTAACTGGGGAAGCCAGGATTCAAACCCTGGTCTGTGTGACCACAAAGCCCACATGCTATCATTATACACATTATTTGTCTAACAGATGCAAAAGAGAGGAGAAATTATGGAAGATATAATAGTAATACTTTAATTGAATGTATTGGGTGACACTGGTTAATAAGATCATAGAGGTTTCAAGTGTACATTTCTATGACACATGATTGTATACTGCATTGTATGCCCACCACCCAAGTCAAATCATCTTCCATCACCATTTAATATTTTAACTTTTTACTTTTTTTAATTGATTTTTGTTTTTGTTAATCCTCACCCGAGGATATTTTTTCATTGATTTTTAGGGAGAATGGAAGAGAGAGGGAAAGACAGAGAGAAATATCAATGTGAGAGAAACACATCCATTGGTTGCCTCCTGCATGAGCCCTTGACCAGGGCCCGGGCTGGAGAGGAGCTTGCAACCAAGGTACGTGCCCTTGACTGGAA
>NW_006288853.1:1653429-1670530 GCF_000327345.1 Myotis davidii
AGGGAAACTATACCAGATAGAAAGGGATCTACACAAAGAAAGGAAGTGCTGAAAAATGGATTTGGCACATGACTCAATTTATAGAATATACAGGAAAGGAGGAAAGCTCAGCTTTGGAAAGCTCAAGACTCACACTGTGGCCCTGGCCGGTGTCACTCAGTGGTTAGAGCGTCAGCCCATGGACACTGAAAGGTCAGGTTTGATTCCGGTCAAGGGCATGTACCTGGGTTGCGGGCACATCCCCAGTAGGAGATGTGCAGGAGGCAGCTGATCGATGTTTCTCTCTCATCGATGTTTCTAACTCTCTATCTCTCTCCCTTCCTCTCTGTAAAAAATCAATTAAAAAAAAAAATATTTTTTAAAAAAAATTGAATTGTTTAAAAAAAATACACATTAGTGAATATGCATATTACAAATAGCAATATTTAATTACCTGTAAGCCCACAATCCAGCGATGATAATCTCTACATGTTCATGAATGTGTGTATTTTATTTTATTTTATTAAAATATATATTTTATTGATTTTTTACAGAGGAAGGGAGAGAGATAGAGAGTTAGAAACATGGATGAGAGAGAAACATCGATCAGCTGCCTCCTGCACACTCCCCACTGAGGATTTGCCCGCAACCAAGGTACATGCCCTTGACCGGAATCAAACCCAGGACCCCTCAGTCTGCAGGCCGACGCTCTATCCACTGAGCCAAACCGGTTCGGCAGTATTGCATTTTTTTTAATTTCTAATTGAGAGGGAAAGACAGAGAGAAATATCAATGTGAGAGAAACACATCCATTGGTTGCCTCCTGCATGAGCCCTTGACCAGGGCCCGGGCTCGAGAGGAGCTTGCAACCAAGGTACGTGCCCTTGACTGGAATCAAGCCTGGGACCCTCAGTCAGCAGGCCAATGCTCTATCCATTGAGCCCAAACCAGTTAGGGCCTGTCACCATTTTGTGGCCTCTTTTACCCTTTACTACTACTCCTTCCTTCTCTCTGGTAACCACCATACTGTTACCTATGAGTTTCAGTTTTATGTAATACTTTTTCTTTTGAAAATACACATTAGTGCCGAAACTGGTTTGGCTCAGTGGATAGAATCGTTATTGACACAAATTTCCATAACCAGCACTTACCAATATATCCTAAAAGGCTCAAAGCTACTGACTTCCTATTTAATATCTGCCACATTATTATAGTAAATGGTTACAAGTATACCATAAAAAAATATAAAGTAATTTATGTAATTATCTACTGAACTTTGAATTTGTTTCAAATTTTTTGCCACAAAAATTACTCATGGAAATTGGAATGACCAAAACATTTGTATTATTTTTCTTAGAACTTAGAGATGAGATTACTGACTCAAAAGTTGTATCAAATACTTGATGAAGCAGAACATTAGGAATTTGCTTCACCCTACAAATGCTCTTTATTCTAAGACATAAAAATATGGTAGGCTTTTATCTGGCTCATACTCTAACATTGGGAATAACCAACGTAAAATTATACAGTATAAAAATATTAACTGAATAATCCAATTTCCTTGTCTGAATTCAGTGCCCAAGGAACACTGATGCTAGTGCAAATAATGGCCAAAACAGTAACTGCTGTTTTGAAAGTACCTTAATGGCATTCACTATAGAAAAACTTCATGAAAACTTACTGGTATTAATATATTGCCAGTTAAAATATTTTCATTCACAAATATGGACTCTAAAAACCTTGCCTCTAATACAAACTGCCAAATATCCTAAAGAAAAGGGCTGTCAGCCCGGCCTTGGCTCAAAGTTGAGCATGTACCTATAAACCAGGAGGTCACGATTCGATTCCCGGTAAGGGCACATGCCTGGGTTGCAGGCTCAGTCCCTGTGTGGGGCACACAGGAGACATCCGATCAGTGATTATCATCGTTGATGTTTCTCTCTCCCCCTCTCCCTTCCTCTCTAAACTCAATAAAAAGATGTTTTAAAGTATTGAGCCAACCTCAGGCCCTCATCATCAACAAACTTTTAAAGAGATATTCATCATCCTTGTATTAGGGAGGAATTTATTTTTACTTAATCCAATCTGATAACACAATCATAGGAATAGAGGAAGAATATTTCAGCAGATAAACTGATACAGTCTGGGAAAACACAGGGCTATTGATCCTTCCCTCCAGCCCTGATGAAAGTCTCATCACTGCAGAAGAGGACTAAAGTTGACAAAGGTAGAATGTGTTCTGACTCACAATTAGCCCTACCCATATCTTAGAGACTATGGGTCTCAGAAGCAGAAAAGGAAAACTAATAAAGCTGCCGCATAAAAATTCAAACATTAGCAAGGAAAAAACTACATATATCCTAAAGTAAAAAAAACAAATGGCAAAAAGTGGGGGGAAAAAGATGAATGCTGTGTATAGCAATTAATTTACAAAGGTCCCATAAGAAAAAGATAAGCAATCCAACCAAAATATGTACAAAGTATATAAACTACAATATAAATGGAACACAAACAGAAGTTCAATCCTACTCATGGTTAAAGAAGTATAAATCAGTATTTTCAGTTATCAAACTGGCAAAAATAAACATTCTCTCCTACTTCTTTCTGGAGGAAGGGTTTAACACTGAAGTGATGGGTAATTTGGCACTATCAAAAAATTTGAAAGCACATCCTTTTTGGCCCAGCAATCATCTCTATAAACTTAATTTTTAGATATACTCATTAATAAAGTATATCATGATATATCAACATATACATACAAAGATGTTCACAGAAATACTGGGTGGTGGTCATTTTTTAAATGTATTTTTACTTATTTCAGAGAGGAAGTGAGAGAGAGAAACATCAATGATGAGAGAGAATCATTGATCAGCTGCTTCCTACATGTTCCCCACAGGGGATCAAGCCTGCAACACAGGCTTGTGCCCTGACCAGGAACTGAACTGTGACCTCCTAGTTCATAGGTCAACGCTCAACCACTGAGCCATGCTGGCTGGGCAGGGTTATTTAAAAAATTAGAAACAGTTTTTTAAAAATTAGAAACAGTTTCAATGATAGCACACTCATGACCCTGGCCGGGTGGCTCAGTTGGTTAGAGCGTTGTCCCAATACACCAAGATTGTGGGTTGGATCCCCAGGCAGGGCACAAACAAGAATCAACCAATGAATGCATAAATAAGTGGAACAAATCAATATTTTTCTCACCCTAGCTGGGTTGGGTCAGTGGATAGAGCATAAGCCTGGGGACTGAAGGATCCCAGTTTAGATTCCTATCAAGGGCACATGCCTGGGCTGTGGGCTCGATACCTAGTAGGGGGCATGCTGGAGGAACCAATCAATGATTCTCTCTCATCGTTGATGTTTCTATCTCTCTCCCTCTTCCTCTCTAAAATCAATAAAATATATTTTTTTAAATCAATGTTTTTCTATCTCCCTTTTTCTCTCTAAGCCAATAAATATAAATAAAAATGATAGCACATTCATCCTAAGGCATATCTTTATGTACTGAGATGGAAAAACTTCTAACATGTATTAAGTAAAAAAAAAAAGCACAAACTTCAGAAAAAACATGCATATAGGTGAGTTACACAGGGATTAAGAATGCAGTTTCCAATGAAAAATTTTAGTAGTCAAAATAACCCTTGAAAATTCCTTAGTCAATAAATTTCAGTATAGACTGCTGAGTGTATCTGGCCTTGAGCAGTGATTTTCATGAAAACTGAAATTTGAGAAACCATGAATTAGACGGAAGGAAAAACCAAGTCTGAATTCAGCTCTCTGAACAGTCAAAAGACCATGCTTTCACTACAACTATAAAATTTCTCGTGTTGAATGATGGGTGAAAAGTAAGACAGAGTCCTTGTTTAACTATTCTAATCTGTTTTAATATTAAACCTTTATGATCTTGCTAAATGTAAACATTTTTTCTTGTGGGGATTCTAGCATTTAGAATAGTGCCTGGCACATAGCAGAAGGTCAACAAGTATTTATCAAATGAATGAATGGAAAAAAGGTAATGAGCACTTAGCACTGGGTCTGGCTCAAAGTGCTAAGTAAATGGATCTCAGAATCACAATGCAGTTCTTTGAATTTGTAGAAATAAACACTGTTAGAAAGCTAACGTTTCCTTTTGTGGTTTTAGTGAACTATTCTTTCCCCTGCCCTTGGAAACTTGTTTCAAGACTTCTTAATGGAATCCCATCTTTAGCAAAATGCAGACCACAGGAAACGAGGAGGAATACGTGAGACAGAACATTTCTCTTTCTTGTCTTTGTAGGAACCCAACATTTCATTGCAATAGAACCAACCACACTATTTGAAGCCAAGCCCCTACTCCAGGCGGGATAAAATACCCTTCACTTCCCACAATGTTGGCTCCTTCTCAAAACACTCTGCAAAAGCTATCTCCAGATATTTTTAAAACTTGGCTTCTGTTGTTCTGAGAAACATAACTCCTGAATACTCTGATTTAAAGAAATTAAACAAAAGTCTTAGCTTTCATCTCCTAGAAAATGTTCAGAGCCAAGATCTAATATGAAAACTTAATAAAATCTCTCTACCCTATACAGTAGGTCCTCGGGTTACATCAGAGGTCCATTCCTATGGCCCGATTTAACGCGATTTTCAACGTAAGTCAGAACCCACCTACATAAGCACCTACATCACTCACGTGGAGCACATAGACAGCAGTAATGAAGTGAAACAGTAAAAAAATTTAGAAGATAACAATTCCTGACCTTTACTATGGTAAACAAATGAAAAAAACATAAAGCACATATGTACATACGTTGAAATGACGGAACTTTTTTTTTTAATAAATAAATGGGAGATAGCAACGTACTGTAACCATGAAACGATGTACGTCGAGGCCAACATAACCCAAGGACTGTCTGTAATCTTATTTGTTAATCTTCAGTTTTTGTTTGGTTTTGTTTTTAATAGTTCTTACCTTTCTTTTCTATATTTAAACTTTTCTGCCTATTTGGTTTGGCACACTTAATAAAAATCAATGACTACTTAGTTGAAGGAAAAAAGAGAAATTACTCGCTAAGCTTGTTGCCAAGTTCTTGAAGAGCTTGCTCCTTTTCATGATATATTTTTTTCAGCTGCTGATTTTCATCCTGGAGGTTAAGGAACTCCTTCAAAACAGTAAAAAAACAGAAAACACAATTTAAAAGAAAGAAACAAGAAAACTCCACATTATATACATACCATTAATTAGGAACACAAATCCTTTAGCTTTTTATAAAAAACAGAATTGACTGACAGATCTCAGAGGGAGGGGGGACAGGAAAAGATTAACCAAAGAACTTATATGTATACTAGAGGCCTGGTGCACGAATCTCGGGGGATGTCTGCCTGCCGACTTAGGCCCAATCCCCAGCTGGCAGTCAGACATCCCTCTCACAGTTCGGGGCTCTTGCAGTCTGGGACCCCGTGCTCCTTACTGCCTGCCTTCAGTGGAGGCAAGAGAGGCTCCCGCCACCACTGCTGCACTTGCCACCCATGAGCCAGGGTTTCTGTGGGAATGCAATGACCACCACGGGGCAGCTCCTGCGTTGAGCATCTGCTCCCTGGTGGTCAGTGCATGTCATAGTGACCAGTTGTTTCACCGTTCAGTTGATTTGCATATTATGCTTTTATTATATAGGATATACCTAGCCCATGGACACAGACAGTAGTGCAGTGAAGGTGTGGGGTGAGGTGGGGTGGGGCAGGTGGAGGAGGGCAAAAGGGAGAAGTGGGAGGCATCTGTTATACTGTCAAAATAAATTTAAAAATAAAAAATAAAATTATATGTTCAAAGCTATTTCATAGTTGCTCTATCAACTATTTTCTATTTAATCTATTTTTTAAAATATAATTTTATTGATTTCAGAGAGGAAGGGAGAGGGATAGAAGTATCAATGATGAGAAAGAATCATCAATCGGTTGCCTCCTGCATGCCCCCTACTGGGGATTGAGCCCACAACCGATGCTCTATCCACGGAGCCAAACAAGCTAGGGCTCCTTACCAATATTTTTTAAGATGACTATCATATTGTTTCCTTGGTATAAATGTAAATTATGATTTGATTCTGTTTATAAATAACTTTCATCAAAATGTAATTTTTAAAAGTTTTACCACCATTTACTTTTTTAAGACTAATGATTTGTTGGGTCTCATTTCTAAGATGAGATAAAGCATCTTTTTCCTTTTGAAGATCTTCCTGCAAAGTCTGCCTCCATTCCTTCTCAATCTTCAAATCAGTTTCCAGTTGCGCCCTGGAATGACAAACAAACAGAAGCTCAGTACTGCTGCTCACATGACCGTTGTATGTATTCTTTAACAAGAGCATCTTTTGGGTTATTTTTGCTTTTATAGTTCATTTCTTCATATTTCATAAATATTTTTTGATAAACAAATTAAGCAGCATGGCATTTTCTGATCCCAAAGCACCAGTTTAATTGCCAACCACAAAAACTCCTTGCTAGACAATAATTTGCATAGAAAATGCCTGAAAGGCCACACTATACTGTTACAACTGGTTACAGTAACAGTGTAGTGTGTGAGAAATATGGGGTTTATTTACATTTCTGTGCCATGTGAAAAATTTTACAACTAATGAAAAGTACTCTTCTGATATAAAAATTATAGCAACTACTAAATCAGTTTAACATCAGTAATAGAAAAACCAGCTCTGGTGCAAAGAGCTACTTAGATTACTGTTAGAAGCTGACCAATTACAAGACGGTAAGACCAAGGAGACACGGGAAAATCCACACTGCCTGGAAATGCCAGTCCACATTTGAAAGCCTACTTCAACATTCTAACAACAGGTATAAGCTGACAAAACAGAAGTTGTGAAATTCCTTCATTTCGATAATTATTGCTCACAAGTAGGTATAACAGGGGAGTATATACTAATAATGCTACAGTTTCTAATACTTTACATTTTAATTACAATATATCATAATACTGAGAATATTACATCATTTCAATATCTTGTGTTCATATTTTTATTACATCTGTTTCCTCATTAAAGTTAGCATTTCCATTTACAGCCAGGTTCTTTTTCAATGAAGTAAACTTCAGAATTTATAATTCGAGTTGATGAGAATACCTCAAAATAGAATTTACAAATTGTTGATAAATACTATTTTACTACAAATTTCAAAGGAATACATAGGGGCAAATATAATATTACTACCACTAAAGTACCCCAAGTACAGAGTGCCTTACTGAGTGAGTGGCCTTATCATCATCCACAATCAGAAAAAACTAAGTGAAGCGAGCTCCCCTCCCTGCCGCAGACTTCCTTCCCTCCCCACAGCCAGCATCTCCTAAACTCTAAGGGTCCCCATGAGACTTGCATCCAGTGGAGCAATGGGCAGCAGCAGCTCATCTGGGGCTAAGCTTCTTGGGCCTGTCTCCAAGGCCCCCTTCTCACTTCTCAGTGAGCTTAAAGCAGCCCTGCCTGGGTCACTTGTCACTTGACTTGTACTTCTCAGTGAGTCCACAGCCCTGTGGGACTCACTTTCCTATAACTTTCTGGAAGGCCAACGCAGCACCGCCTAGGATCTCTCATGTTGCTGCTTCTATCCTAAGCCCTTCCTTGTTTCACTGTCCCCAACTGTAATAAATGTACTCTCAAAATAAAAAATAATGAGTGAAAAAACAAATTTAAAATTTTTTTAATTACTATAAATATATTGTCAAAACATGCTGACCACCAAAAGCAGAAAATCAGAAAAAAAGGGAAAATGTAACTATAAAAATTTTAATTTTGTAAATAAAAAGCAGTAGACTGTGAACAATGTTAAAAAATTAATGATAAACTTTAGAAAACTTGCACTAGAGGTGAAAAACCTAGAGTAAATAGATAAAGAACTCTTACCAAAAAAAAGCTGTACACGAAGGGAAAAAAATAATTATAAACTGACAATTCACAAAATAAAGAAATGCAAGATATCACTTGTAGTCAAAGATATGCAAACTCAATAAAGCATAATTTTTCAGATTAAAGGATTTGTTTAGGTTAACTGTGATATGATGGTGTAGACCTATATTAAGTGATATATAGTAATACAATAAACAAGATACTAAAAGCATGTAGCATGATCCCTTCCTAAAAACCAAAACTACATAATATAAAATATAACATAATACCAAAAATAAATAAGGATAGTCATCAAAATGTTTTTGTTTTGTTATTTAAATATATTTTATTGATTTTTTACAGAGAGGAAGGGAGAGGGATAGAGTTAGAAACATCGATGAGAGAGAAACATTGATCAGCTGCCTCCTGCACACCTCCTACTGGGGATGTGCCCGCAACCAAGGTACATGCCCTTGACCAGAATCGAACCTGGGACCTCTTGGTCCGCAGGTCGACGCTCTATCCACTGAGCCAAACTGGTTAAGGCCTTATGTAATACTTTAACAATAAAGAATTAAAAAAAAAAAAGAACATGCTTGAAACAAATGAAAAAAAATAGGAAGTTCCAGCAAAAATATAAAGGGAAGAGGGAAAGAAGGGAAGGAAGGAGATATAGAGCCAAATGGAAATCTTAGAACTGAAATATACAATAATCTCATTGGATAGACTCACTGAGGGAAGGAAGATGAGGAGGAAAGAATGAACTTCAATACAGAAATTACCCAATATGAACAACAGAGAATATAGACTAAAAAATAAAAGTAGGAGTGTCAGGGACCTGTGGGACTATTTTAAAAAAAGATCTGTCTGGCTGGGACGGCTCAGTGGTTGAGCATTGACCTATGAACCAGAAGGTCACGGATCGATTCCCATTCAGTGCACATGCCCAGGTTGTGGGCTTGATCCCCAGTGTGGAGCATGCAGGAGGCAGCTGATCGATAATTCTTTCTCATCACTGATGTTTCTCTTCCTCTCCCTACCTCTCTGATATCAATAAAAATATAGGAAAAACAATAAATACATAAGATCTAACATTTATGTTTCAGAGTCCAGAGGAGAGGAGAAAGCATGTGATACTGAACAAATATCTGAATAATGGCCAAAATTTTTCCAATTTTGGTAAAGATAAACCTAAAGATTCAAGAAGCTGACCAAAGCCCAAATAGGATAAATCTAATAAAAGAATCTTGAGAGTAATTAGAAGAACAATTAAAGTGACAGTTTATTTTTCAGCAGAAACGATGAAGACCAAAAGAAAGTAGCACAACACTTTTCAAGTGCTGAACAAAAAGATCAATTTAGAATTCTAAGGATACCCTGAAAATATTCTTCAGAAATGAAGGTGAAATCAATCAAGATGTTTTCCAATGGAAAAAAAAAAAAAAACACATAAGAAAATTTGTTGTCAACACACCTACCCTCAAAGAATGGCTAAAGGAAGTTTTTCAGACACAAATAAGAAACTTGGGACATCAGGAATGAAGAAAGAATAAAAGAAAATTTTCTAAATTATGCTTACAGGTTGAAGCACAAATTATAACACTGTCTGAGGTGCTTCTCAATATTATGTAGAGAAAATACTTAAGTCGTATTATAAAGGAGAGAGGGTATAAAGTGGAGGTAAGGCTTCCGGACTTAAAGTAATAAAATGTTACCGGTAGACTGTGAAAAGCTGCAATACGTAATGTGTAGAGCAACCACTAAAAAAAACCTATACAAAGAAATACACTAAAAAACACCACAAATCTGGAGGAAGTAAACTCCACTGGGGCATGGATTTTCGCGATCCTTGCATCTCAGCGTCTTGCCCCTCAGACCCACGGAACGACCTAGCCCTAGCGCAACTATGAACTTGGAGCAGGTGTCCAACGAAGAGAAGTTGAACCTGTGCCGCAAGTACTACCTGGGTGGGTTTGCTTTCCTGCCTTTTCTCTGGTTGGTCAACATCTGGTTCTTCCGAGAGGCCTTCCTTGTCCCTGCATACACAGAGCAGAGCCAAATCAAAGGCTATGCCTGGCGCTCTGCTGTGGGCTTCCTTTTTTGGGTGATTATACTCATCCCCTGGATCACCATCTTCCAGATCTAAGGGCCCCGTTGGGGCGCCCTGGGGACTATCTCTCCTTCACCATACCTCTGGGTACCCACTGACAAATTCTTCGGCACAGCCTGGGACCTGATCATTCTCCCAGGATGGGCTCCTGTACTCCAAGCCCACTTTCAAGGCCCTAATACTTATTCCCATCTCCTGTGTTCTCTGTTGACATACTCCAATAAATGACCCTAATTCTAAAAACAAAACAAAACACTACAGATAAATCAAAAAGGAATCCTAAATAATGTTCAAGTAACACATGGGAAGGCAGGAAAAATGAAACAGAAATAAAAACCAGAAAAACAATAAAATAACAGACTTAAGCTCTAATATATCAACAATACACTAAATATAAATGGGCTAACTACATCATTAAAAGAGAGGCTGGCCCAGCTGGTGTGGCTCAGTGCCTGAGCACTGACCTATGAACCAGGAGGTCACAGTTTGATTCCCAGTCAAGGCACATGGGGTTGTGACTGGATCCCCATTGGGGAGCATGCAGGAGGCAGCCAATCAATGATTCTCTCTCATCATTGATGTTTCTATTCCTCTCTCCTTCTCCCTTCCTCTCCTTGAAATCAATAAAAATATATTGTCTCTCACTCCCTCTCCCTTCTACTCTGATACCAATTTTAAGAAATTATATATATAAAGAGAGGCTGGCAGAATAGACAAAAACCAAACTATAGCCGGAACCGGTTTGGCTCAGTGGATGGTACGTTGGCCTGCGGACTGCAGGGTCCCGGGTTCGGTTCCGGTCGGGGGCATGTGCCTGGGTTGCGGGCACATCCCCAGTGGGAGATGTGCAGGAAGCAGCTGACTAGTGTTTCTCTCTCATCGATGTTTCTAACTCTCCCTTCCTCTCTGTAAAAAATCAATAAAATATATTTGAAGAAAAAAATGAAATAAACAATGAAGCTTAAAAAAACACACACACAAAAAACAACAACAAACTATAAAAAACTTACTTCAAATAAAATGATAAAGATAGGGCTGAAAGTAAAATGGCAGAAAAATCTTTTGTTTAATAAAAACACTCATCAAAAAAAGCGGAAGTGGGTAAATTCAGATAAAGTAGACTTCAAAGCAAATAAAATTACCAGAGACAAAGACGCACATTATATAATGATAAAAAGATCAATTCACTAAGAAGACATAGCAATCATAAATGTGTAGACATTAAACAACAAAACTTTGGAATACAACAAACAAAAACTGATAAACCTGAAAGTAGAAATATTTAAGTCTAAGTTACTTGAAATTATAGAAGATTTAACCAATTCTCTTTCAATAATTGATCTGCTAGAGCAGTGGTTCTCAACCTTCTTGCCCTTTAAATATAGTTCCTCACGTTGTGACCCAACCATAAACTTATTTTCGTTGCTACTTCATAACTGTAATGTTTCTACTGTTAGGAATCGTAAATATCTGATATGCAGGATGGTCTTAGGCGACCCCTATGAAAGGGTCGTTTGATCGCCAAAGGGGTCACGACCCACAGGTTGAGAACCGCTGTGCTAGAGAGAAAAATCAGTAAAAACAGAGAAGAACTTAACATTTCAACCAATAGACTGTAAGATAGCTTAGCAGTTATGTATCAAACGTGCTATGTGGTCTTGTTTAATGGTATGTTATACATAATACATAACTCTACTTTCTACTGTAGTTTTTTTAAAATGTATTTTATTGATTTTTTACAGAGAGAAAGGGAAAGGAAAAGAGAGTTAGAAACATTGATGAGACAGAAACATCGATTAGCTGCCTCTTGCACACCCCCTACAGGCAATGTGCCCGCAACCAAGGCACATGCCCTTGACTGGAATCGAACATGGGACCCTTCAGTCTGCAGGCGCTCTATCCACTGAGCCAAATCGGTTAGGGCTGTTGTTGTTTTTTTAATAACAAAAGTAATATATATTTTCTGGGGAGAAATACTAATGTTTATAAAGTAAAATTAAAATACCCCGTCAATCCCAGAATCTGTATTCTTTATAAACTCTTTTCTTTGTATATGTAAGTATACACATATGCAGTTTTAATTTTATAAAAAATAGGATAATACTTAGCATAGCATACTGTCTGCAACTTTTTTTTTCAACTCAATGACATATACTGACATCCTTCTTACTTAGCTATATGCAGACCTGTCATATGAAGTACTCATAAAAATGTTCTCAGAAAACATCATGTTCTTTGATAATAGATGTTCCTTGGAGTTATAAAGGCCTATTATACTTAGACTCTAGAAACACAATGGCCATCAGATTAATATTAAACAACAACAGAAAGAATAAAACTCCTTGAGCAAAAAGACAGCAATACAGTTGAAAGCGCTCGATAAGCTATAAAGGTAGTAAAAACCAAGTTTTAATCATAAGTATGTTATCTAATTTTTTTAAGAACTCTACAATCCAGCTGGCATCATTAAATAAATGAAAATATATTTTACCACAGGTGCAAAAGAAAGAGGGGTGCGTGGAAATTACATTAATACAAATATTTTTTCCAAGAGCGAAATACTCACAGCTGTTTCTCCTTTTGAGAGATTTGTTTCTGCAGACTGTCGGATTTACTCTGACATTCTTGTAGATATTTCTTATCTTCATCTTCAGCTTCCAGTTGCGCCTTCTCTGCTTGCTGCAATCTGGTGTAATTCAAATCAACTTTGGGTAAAACTGAGGCTAGAACTAGGGTGTAAAAGGGTGAAGAAGACAAATAAAAGAAAAATGGGGAAATAGAAACATTTCTAAATGAAAACAAAGTTTGGGGGGAAACTCACAAACTCAAACGTGAAAGAGCCACACAATGTCTAAAAATTGTTTTGTGATTTTTTCAATATAACATATAATATGCCCAGAATACTATCTTCAAATTTGTTTTATTTCTTGTTTATAATTAACAATGCAAAGCAATACAGCCTTTACCACTTCTGTAGAGCATAATGAATCAACTGTCCGAGTATAATAGGTGTGTTACTGTCTTTTTACAAAACCATGAAAAGCATAGTACTTATGTCTATACTAGGTGAAGAAGCCACATTGTTATATATGATGTTAGATGTGGATACCAGGAATCAAGTGTGCTAACAAGGCCAAGAGCAAAGACCTGCAATTACTTCAAATAATAGTTTAGTCCGCCCCATAGGATCATTACGTATTTACTAAATTATACCAAAGCTGTATGTATATGTGTGTTTGTGTTTTAAGATTTAAAAGAATTTAGTACTAGTTGGCAACATTCTCTAGAGATTATTTTTGATCCTCATCATTGCATTTTAAAAATTGGCTAAAAATGAGATTTCCATTTTTTCTGTTTTTATTTGTAAGGCATTGCTTCTCCCTGTGCTTAGCTCCACTCCCTGACTACAGCCATCTAGGATTTCTTATATGTAACTTCAATATATTTATAAGAGAACACCTACCAAATATTCAAGAGACATTAATTCCTTTTAGAGAATCCTAAGAGAAATTTCTATTCAACTAACCAAAAATATCGCCTCTTCTTTTCTTCCTTAAAACCATACCAATGGGGAAACCTCATATATTTCAGAAGTATGAATGCTACTTCTAAGGAAAAGAGAGTAACATTCCAGTTATCTCTAAATTTAAAATATTAAGGTGGGGGGTAGGGGACACAAGTGTTTTCATAATGCTATAGAAACTAAAAGAAAAGTCAGCGTGAGGTAGGCCATGGATCTGTGCTATCACAGAAGAGTGCTCAGGGGAACTAAAAACTTGAGGAGCTGCCCTGACCGGTTTGGCTCAGTGGATAGAGCGTCGGCCTGCAGACTGAAGGGTTCCGGGTTCAATTCCAGTCAAGGGCATGTACCTTGGTTGCAGGCACATCCCGGTGGGGAGTGTGCAGGAGGCGGCTGATCGATGTTTCTCTCTCATCGATGTTTCTGACTCTCTATCTCTCTCCCTTCCCCTCTGTAGAAAATCAATAAAATATATTTTTAAAAAAACAAAAAAAACTTGAGGAGCTAAAGCACAAGATGGTGGCCAATCTGGGTTATAAACTATTTTAAACATACTTTAAAATTAGTAAAAGAGCCATCAAGCAAGGAAGGGACCAATAGTGGGGGTAGAAGGGTGTGAATCTGTGCCAACACATTGTGAAACTAAAGATTAACTTATTTTTAAACTAAATTTTTATATTTTTTCCACCAAAAAGTAGCAAAAAAGATAAAACTGCATTTGAAAATCCTGACCTCCAAAGGTCAATACTCAAAATCAGACCTTGTGCATAGGGTCTAAGGATGTGTTTTGGAAATCCAAGTGCAGCCACTCTGCTTTATGGCAGTGTATAAACACAGCAGCTGATCAAGAAGTGTACAGGGTCCCTAACACCCTTTTAGAAGACTTAATAGCATAAATTCTTTTCTATTTAATATATTGTAAAATTGTTGATTCTCTTTTAGTCTATTTAAATGCAGTGGTTTTTAGAAAGATATATCTTTGACCAGCTTGTACTGGTCCTGAGTGTCACTGCTGGCACATTTCACCAATGACATTGCAATTGTCCTAGTTTGAGTTAACAAATCATTGTCACTTCATAATGGAATGGACAGAAATCAAAGACAGAAAAAGGTAATAAAGATGTCCAAAATGTAAAAATGGGGATAAAGAAAACAAAAAAAGAAAAAAGAAGAAAGAGGATGTCAATAAAAGAATATTCATGTCAATAAAGCATTAATAGTTATGTTTTTCATAAGTAGATTCAAAGAAAGCAATGATAAGACATATGTTGACACCAACATGACAGGTCAATGGAAATACATTACATTTTCCAACAATAAAAGTGAAAAATGCCAATATAAAACAATTAAGTTTAAACAAAATTATCTCTTGGGTTGAGTTAAGGAGCCTACCTCAAAGAAAACAACTAAACTGTCAACTCAGAAAGCCTGATTTCAGATAGAGAGATGGTGAATGACAAAGGATATGACAACCAATATGCATGGAAACCAATCAGGAACAATTTCACCATGAATTTTGTTCACTTTACATTTTTTCGAGGTTTCTGTTTGTGTATTTGTTTTATGTAATGTAATAGATTGAACCACATGAAATCGCTGATATTAGGCCTTTAAAATATATACATATAAAATGGCAAGTTCCAAAGAATCAGCTTCATATACAACAACTTGATTCCATGCAACAACCAAAACAAAAAAGGGAAAATTCTGCTGGGCTAAAAGAAAAACATGTCCTAATCTAAATTTTCCTTTTTTTTTTTTTTTTGTGGCAGATGTCAGAGTTGAATAAAGAATAGGGGGAGAAAGAAAGGAAAAAAGAAACTAAGACTGGAAATGCTGTACCTTTGTTCCAGCTGCCTCATGGCTACAGTAATTTTATTGGTTTTTTCTTCTAGTCGGGCAATTATTTCATTTTTTTCTTGCAAACTATCTTCTGAACCCTATTTAGAAAAACATAAAAGCTATAGTGGTTTTGATTTTTAACCCTGAATATTTGTAAGTTTTGTACACCATTCTGCTATGGGACTCTTACTTTGAAATGAGCAGAGTTAATTTATAGATTAAAATACTCCTATGATATTAAGCAGTAGTACTACCAGTCTTCATTTAAAATATAGTAAAGGAAAAGGAAACAGCCTTCAATGTTTTTGGAAGACAACAGGATGAGCCCTCGTAACATACACTGTTTTTCAAATTAAATTGTAAAGGGATTTTGGCAACTAGTCTACTTAACAAAAATGTCACTTTATTAGAGAATTCACAATCATAGTAAAGCATTTCAATCAAATCTTTCTCAGGACTCTACTGTATAAAGAAGTTCACAAAGCTCAGCCTGTATGGCTCAGTGGTTGAACGTTGACCTATGAACCAGGAGGTCACAGGTTTGATTCCCAGTCCAGGCACGTGACAGGGTTATGGGCTCAATCTCCAGTGTGATTCTCTGTCATCACTGATGCTCCTATCTCTCTCCCTCCCTCTCCCTTCCTCTCTGAAATCAATAAAAATATATTAAAAAAAAAAAGTTCACAAAAATGTCTTGCATATTTAGATTGAGTTTTCCCAAAAGATTTAACCTTCATGCTGTTAACCTTTCAGCATTAAAAAACAAATTCAGATAGGTGATTTTGTTTTTTAGTTCTTTGATACTTTCTTCATTGCTACATTTCTTAAGCTTCCATTTAGAAATAAAATAAACCTCACTGCTTTAAATCAAACCTTGTATACAAATACTCATTTTCAATTTATATAACAAGAAATTCCAAGAATTTAAGAACATTCCTTACCTGCAACTTTTGGTACATCTCTATGTTAATTGCTTTAACTTCCTCTAGTTGTTGTCTAAGGCCTATCAAAGTATCTTGTTTCTCGTGGATATCTTTCTCCAACAATTTCATGGCAAGTTCAATCTCATGCTTCATACTAACTTGTACAGCTAACTCATTCTCCACATCCTGTAATTGCAATATAGCCTCAATTCAGATGCCACTTCAAGATGTCAAAAGTCAGATACACAACAGTTAATGAGACCAAGACAGAGCTACTATTCAGCCCTGGCCAGGGGATCAACTGGTTGGAGTGTCCTCCTGGCACCAAAAAGGTTTAGGGTTCAATCCTCAGTCGGGGTGCATATGGGAGGCAACCAATCCAACCTTCTCTTCCACATCGATGTTTCTCTCTCTGTGTCTGTCCTTTCCTCTCTCTAAAATCAATAAAAAAACATATCCTTGGGTGAGGATTAAAAAATACAAGTTCTAGCCCTAGCCAGTTCAGTGAACAGACCAGGGGACTGAAGGGTCTTGGTTCGATTCTGGTCAAGGGCACGTTCCTTGGTTGCAGGCTTGATCCCTGGCCCCGGTTGGAGCACATGCGGGAGGCAAGCAGTCAACGTGTCTCTCTCATATTGATGTTTCTCTCTGTCTCTCCCCCTCCATTCCACTCTCTCTAAAGAATCAATTAAAAAAATATCCTCTAGACAAAACTTAGAACACAGAACTTAGAAGACAGAACCTACACAGAACCTACAGACAGAAGAACTTCGCTGGAGAGAACATGGCAAAAGATTCTGGACAGAACCTGGCTACAGAACTTGGTTGGAGAACCTAGACCGCACCTGGCTGGAGAACCTAGCAAACG
>NW_006288853.1:1670635-1680166 GCF_000327345.1 Myotis davidii
AGGATAGCAACATATCTTAAGCAATTTCAAGTCTAATGGGAAGAGAGGGAGAAAGGAAGTGCTTTTTGATAGAGTATAGTCAGTACCTATATGTACAGGGGGATAAGGGAGCACAGAAGAGGGTCATTTATATAAGCCAGTCTGGGGTACAGAGAAGGCTTTGGGAAGAAAGATGATGGCAGGATTTAGCCTTAAAGGATGAGAGTTAAGTAAATTGGGCAGGGGAAGGACATTCCAGGCAGAGTAGAAGCTTGTAACAAAATACCAAGGGCTGAGAGACTATGGAATAGTGATGCCGCATGGAGACTGTCAAGGGCTAAGGCTAAAGAGGAAGGAAGAGATAGCAGATGCTGGTCTTGGAAGCCTTGGTAAGGACTCTGGGCTTACTCCAGGCTTCATGTAGTCCCCAAAGAGTTTCAAAAGCACCAGGAGGAAGACTAGGTATTCCACTATTTACAGAACAGAAGTGATGCAACAAGTAATTGCCTGTAATGAAAACCCTAGGGTATTTTTTATATTCATTATCAAATTAAATTTTCTTTAAAAAAAAAATACCCTCTAGTGAGGATTAACAACAAAAAAAGTTTCAATATGTAGACTACTCCTTTTGAGTTATAAGCCCCACTAAAGGGAATAAATCAGGTCCTATAACAACGTTCTAAATAGTTTCAAATGCAGCCCTGGCTTGGTAGCTCAGTTGGTTAGAGCATCATCCTAATACACAAAGGTTGCAGATTTGATTGCTGGTCAGGGCACATACAGGAAGCAACCAATGAATGCATAGATAAAGTGGAACAACAAATTGATGTTTTTCTTTGTCTTTCTCTGCCCTTCTCTCTATATATAATCAATAAATAAATATTTTGCTAAAATGAAAAGAACTTCCTACACTCTGTCAATTATTACTATTATACTGGCTCACGAATATTTTTTGCCTCATAATCTCAGTATTGACTTTCCTTAGATAGAAAAATGAAGCAGTCCATATAAGTGAAAGCCAAGATAACTCAAAATTTTTTCTCAAACAATTTTACACCAAAAGGAAAAGATGTTTCCTAATATTAAAGACAAATAGCAAAAGGGATGAAAAAGCTGACAATATTCTCTTCTTGACCTGGGAGGTAGTTATACAGGTATTTACATTATAACTCATTAAGCTACACATTTGTATTTTTCTGTAGGTATTGTATTTCATAATTTAAAAAGGCAAAAATAAGTTAATTTTAAATATGATTTTACTAAAATATGAATACATCATTTTATTCTGTTTCCTTTTTTGTAATGCTGGTCACAATCTATTTCACAAACACAGACTGTAACAGTTTAAAAACACTGTTTAAAAACCACAGATACAATGGAAACTTAAAGAATTCGAGGGGATTAAGGGAATGAGATTGATTGCTATTCCACTGAGGAAAATAAGGCTGAAAGATTTTAAGTAGTGCTTGCTTAAGGGTAAATAATATCAGTATTAATAACTGTTATTAATATACTCATATAACTTTAATGTATCCTACCTGTCGTAGCTGAGATTCATCTCGAAGCTGCTTTCTGGCTTCATTGTACATTTCATCTAGCCCCTGCCGAGAATGCTTGTATGTTTGAAGCTCAGTTTCCACATCCACTTTGGTAACCTCGGAAGAAAACTTTTTATTCTAATAACCACTATTGTTAATACAGCACAGAAATACGCAGTCTATACCGAAGTCCCAGAAAGTAACAATTTCTGACACAAGACAGTTTGTAATCTGTCTATACTTACCTCTAAGTGCTGCTGTGTTTTCATTAAAATCAATTTATTCTCACTTCGTAATTGATGATTTTCTTCTTGAAGTTTAATGATATTATTCTTTGCTATTGCTAACTAAAAATTATGAAACAGGCAAGAAAAAAATTTAAACAGCTTTATTTATACTTGCTTTACAGGTTATGTTCACAGCTATCAATATTAGAAAATAAAATCCTAAAGCTAGTGAAAATCTCACAGCTACAAAAACTTACATAAGAAAAATGTGCCCCTATTATCCCAAGATACCAATAAAAGAAATTTACTAATTTCTACTATTTCCTTTTGTTAGTCAATATATTATGTCAATCGAAATATACTATGCTTATCTGGTTTATAATATGCCCTGAATAAAAAGTGCCTAAGTAAGCATATAAAGAATTATGTGTTAAACCACTAAACTTTGTAAAGACTTGTGTAAAGACAGAAATCTCTATAAGGAAAAAAAGTTTCACTATCATTGAAAATGACATTCACGATAACCAAATAGGATACCCTGTGAAACGTGGCACACTGAGTGACCAGGGCCAATATGAGTCAGCTCTCATCATCAGAATTAAACATGAATAACTAAGTGGCTTGGCTCTGAGGCCCGGAATAAAAAGAAGACTCCAAGGAAAGGGAAGCAGGGGCCACTCCACAATGTTGGCTCACAAGTAAATTTCTGAATAATTTATCAAGGATACAACTTGAACTTCACAGTGTGCCTAAGGCCAAGAAGAGGCACAAACCAGTGAGCAGCTCTTTCTAATAATCCCAAACTATCAAAACAAAGATGCATTCTTAACTGCTGACATGCAAACAACCATGTGTTCCCTGGTTTGAAAAAAATTGGGCAAGTTTTAAAAAAAATAATTTCAATTCATAAGGAAAATAGCACTAATAAAATAACAGACTTCTTCCTCTACCTGAAATAATTCTGAAAATATAAAGCAATACATCTGTGGTTTGATAGATATTTTTTAAAGTTATATAAAAATAGTATTAAAAAAAAGAGCTAAGATAAATTTCTGGTTCTTGGACCACCAGATAGCCACTTTGAAAATGCAGAAACTGGAGCATGTGGGATGAATTTTATAGATGAGAGGGTGGAGAAATGGTGAATATGATCATGCTTGAAAAGAAAAGTAATCTGACTAGTGGAACAAGAGGGAGAGTATCACTTTAGTAGGTAATTTAACTATAGGTGAAGTATTCTGTATGTACCAAAACTACTTTCTAATTAGAAAAACAATGAAATGTTTTTAATACATAAAAAATATGCACCATCTAAATTCAGGTCATCCAGATTTTAAAATGAGCAGCACAGTTTCTTTACAGAAGAGTATATATGAGTTTCATCTCTGAAGCTCACTTCTAGAAGCTGAGTATCTCGAAACAATTCAGATTCACCTGAGATATGTGGTTTCTCTCAAACGTCTCAATCACAATGAAAATGTGTGTGTGCTTATTAATTCATTCATACTGAAAATGAAAAAGGATCACAAATACTAGCACTGTGATGACAATACCTCTTCAATCAGCTTAGTATTTGACTTTTCCAATGAATCAACTCTTGAATGGAGACTGCTGACTGTGCTGCTGAAATTAATGAAGAAAAAACTCATTCAAACACACAAAGGCAAAAAAAAGTACGCAATCCTGGATTCTATGTTGAATGACATTCACCAACTGCCCTGTCTGAATTTTTTAGTGTGGGAAATTTCATTAAGTCAAAATAACTTGATTTAACTAGAACAACAAAAACTGTAGCAAAAGAATCAATATATTTCTATTAAAATTTCAATTGATGCTGCTCATTTTTTGTCTTCTTAGGGTCCCTTTTACATGTTACTTATACTATTTAGGAATGGAAATTCCACATAAAGATAACTATTATTGCCCTAACCAGTTTGGCTCAGTGGATAGAGCATCAACCTGCAGACTGAAGGGTCCTAGGTTTGATTCTGGTCAAGGGCATGTACCTTGGTTGCAGGCACATCTCCAGTAGGGGGCGTGCAGGGGGCAGCTGATCGATGTTTCTCTCTCATTGATGTTTCTAACGCTCTATCCCTCTCCCTTCCTCTCTGTAAAAAATCAATAAAATATAAAAAAAAGATAACTATTATTAAAACTAAATTTAAAATTATTCTTTAAAGGATAAACTTTAATGATGCTTATAAACAATATTCATCAACAGAAGCCCCATTCTATTTCCTTTCTCCACTTTCATAGTAACTTAAAGACCCCCAAAATCACTCATTTTTGAGAAATGCAAATGAGATACCTAATATCAGGTGCCCAATCAGCCTGAAGCTAAGCATACACCTATCTTTCAAGGATATAGTCAAAAATCAAGTTCCACTACATGAAAAAACTTTTTTATATTTTTGTTTAAATCCATCAAGACTGGGCATTATTATACCTTTTACTGAATCTAATTTTCAAGTCCTGCTTGCTTTTACCATTTCAAACTTTCTCTAATAAAATGTAATATGCTGTATACATTATAGTAAAAATCTAGAATAGATTCAAAAAATTTTATACCAGCCTCAGAAACAACTATTGGCATTTTAGTTTAGATGTGAAACAAGAAAAATGTTTTTCTATTTATATTAAACTAGAGGCCCAGTGCACGAATTCGTGCACCAGTGGGGTCCCTTGGCCTGGCCTGCAGGCCGAAACCCGCTCTCTGACATCCCCCAAGGGGTCCCGGATTGCAAGAGGGTGCAGGCCAGGCTGAGGGACCCCATCAGTGCACAATCAGGGCTGGGGAGAGACGTGAGAGATTGGCCAGCCAGGGAGGGACGGCAGGAGGGCTCCAGGGTGTGTCCAGCCGGTCTCACTCAGTCCCAATTGGCTGGACCCCAGCAGCAAGCTAACCTACCAGTCAGAGCGTCTCCCCCTGGTGGTCAGTGCACATCATAGCAACCAGTCATTCCGCAGGTCGTTCCACCAGTCAGTCAATTTGCATATTAGGGTTTTATTATATAGGATTAGACATACAAACAGAACTCAGACATTCTTCCCAGATTGAGTATTAACTGACAGTTTCAATGAATTTTTGAACCATCAAAATGATATAAACTTCCACCCTATCTAGCCTTTACTTATTTATGTTAAATATATTTTTATGGATTTCAGAGAGGAAGGGAGAGGGAGAGATGGAAACATCAATGATGAGAGAGAATCACTGATTGGCTGCATCCTGCACGCCTCCTACTGGGGATCCAGCCCACAACCTGGGCATGTGCCCTTGACTAGAAGGGAACCCGGGCCCTTCAGTCCACAGGCTGACGCTCTATCCACTGAGCAAACCAGCCAGGGCTAGCCTTTATTTTAAGGGTAATAGGGATAAGTAAGAAATTCTATTTTTTGAATCCTCTGAAGATTCAAGTCTGACTTATTTTCTACTGAAAATGAATTCTCTCCAATAATTCTCTACATACTTAACTTAGATTTTCTATGTCTCCTCAACCCCTTCTCAAAGATGTGTAGAGGGAATAGGGTTAACCTGGCCTGAAAAGAAGGGGACCCTAATACAATAGTCATAAATGTACTAAGTATTCCAAGTATCCATAATACTTACTTCAGTTGTCTATTTAATTCTTCAACATAATTCTTCTGGTCTAATATGGCAGCTATTTGAACATTCCTAGAGGGGAGAAAAGTAGTTTTGTGCTAATTGGAAAGGTATTCATTGGGTGCCAAAAATAATATCTATATCATCTAAAATTGTAAAGTCATAATGGTAAAACATTATTTTGCCTTTAAAGTAAAATTCAAGAATCTTCATAATCATGTAGTAGTAAACTTTGTACTAAATAACTATAATCTTTGTTAAATAAATTACTTGTTAATACTAGATTTAACAATACCATTAGTATATTTTTTAAAAATTTTGCATCATTATGATTTATTTTTTATTAAAATATATTGACATATAACACTGTAAATTTAAGGCATACAACATATTACTTCGATACATTTATATATTGTGACTGCCATAGCAATAATTAGCACCTCTATTATATTACATAATTATCTTCTCTTTTCAGTAGTTGAAGTATATTTTAAATTTAAACACAATTTAAATAAACAAACAAACACAATTAGCTCTTGAAATAAACCAGCATATGTAAGCTTGTGAATAAGCTTTCATCCCTTTTATCACAAAACACAGCTAACTATTAAAATGGGTCTATTAACTATTAACATGTAAACCAGAAGTTACACATCATACTAAAGCCTCCTTCCAAGTGGTTTTTGCTTTGTAAAGCTTACAAATGGAGTGAAAACTAAACAAAGCAGGAAATACACACAAATAAAGGAAATAAAAACCACACGGTAAATAGATGGACCTCATACTGATTATGAAGAGCTACATAAAAAAATACATGTGAAGTAACTTATGGAAATCATACCTTTCTTTATTTCCAATATCATCTTCATTCTTTAAATACATGGAAAAATCAATCACTCCAACCTGAATTTATAAATAAAGTTATTTCTATTTAAAGGGGAGAAATATCAGATGTACCTTTAACATACAAATAAATTTCATTCTTAATTTTCCTTTACTGTTTAACAGCACTGTTTACAATTTATAGAGTAAGACCTGTATCAAAGCAGAACAGTGCAAACTGCAAACACTCTGCATTGGGTACTAGTCACTTCTACTTACTTGTGAGTCTAAATCCTCTCCCTTTACACACAGATTAGCATCTATCACATTCAGGCCAACCAGTAGCCCAACAATTACTGCTCCTTCTTCTTCCATCATTAGTGCATGATATTCATAGAATTCACTGTGAAAATTAAAATAAAAACTGTCAATCACAAATTTATTTCAAAAACTAAATTTTAAAATCTCAGCACCTAATTACAAACATGGAACCAAAAATATTAGGTAACTTCAAATTGGCCTTTCTATATGTGAATAATTAAAAAATTTTGAAATTTAAATGTCTATGCAGAAAACATAAAAGACAGACTGAAGGATATAAAACTGAAAAAGAAATTCTGAGTGAGAGAGAAGAAAAGCAGAGAGAGATCAAAAGAAAAAGAGGCATCATTGAGGCCTAGAATGTTTGCAACTCTCAAAAGACTGTTACTGATATGATTACAACACTTTTTATTAGAGTTGAATTTTCAATTCTAGGATTTAAGACCCTTAGGAGAAAGATTAAGATAAGGAAATGAATATATGAAACATTTCAAAACCCATGTTCAAGTCAGTGCATTTGAAATGTGTATTGCAAATGTTCTTAATAAATAACCAATAAAAGATACCTATGGATATCTATATTCTTAGAAAAAATGTTCAAATAAGAGATCTGTGAAAGAAACCAGACAGTTTAAAAACTAATACTTGAGCCCTAGCCAATTTTGATCAGTGGACAGAGCGTCAGCCTGCGGACTAAAGGGTCCCAGGTTGGATTCCAGTCAAGGGCACATGCCTGGGTTGTGGGCTTGATCCCCAATAGCAGGTGTGCAGGACATAGCCAATCAATGAGTCTCTCATCACTGATATTTCTCTTTCTCCCTATCCCTTCCTCTCTGAAATCAATAAAAATATTAGTTAAAAGTGCATTCTTTTTTTAATAACTTTTTAAAGTAGCTTAAAGGCCAGGGTGCCAGAATGTAGCAGGGAGTCCCGCGGGAGTGAGGCTGACGGAGTCCTAACGAAGCATGCCCGACTCCGGAGCCCAGGGCCAGTGAATATTTTTAAAAAACACTCTAATACTTGAGCCCTAGCTGGTTTGGCTCAGTGAATAAGAGTGTTGACCTGCAGACTGAAGGGTCCCTGGGTTCAATTCTGATCAAGGGCACATGCCTGGGTTGCAGGCTCGATCCCTGGTTGAGTGGCATGCAGGAGGCAACTGATCAATGATTCTCTCTCATCACTGATGTTTCTATTTCTCTCTCCCTTCCTCTCTGAAATCAATAAAAGTATTTTTTTTAAAAAACTAATATTTGACAATTTATATTCAAAGAACTAGTTATCACTGACTCATGCCTTCCTCAAGAAGTTCAATGTAGCCCTGGCTGGTGTAGCTCACTTGGTTGGAGCATCATTCATGCACTGTACCAAAAAGTAGCAGGTTCGATACCTGGTTGCAGGTTTGATCCCTGGTCGGGACACTTGGGAAAGGCAACCAATCAATGTTTCTGTTTCTTTCTCTTTCTCTCTTTCTCTCTCTCTCTCTTTCTCTCTCTCTCTCTCTCTCTCTCTCTCTCTCTCTCTCTCTCTCTCTTTCTTCTAAAATAAATTTTTTAAAAATATTTTTTAAAGTCCTATGTATAGTATTTAATCACTTCAGAAATTATTGAGAAATTGCAGGTGCTTAAAGTATAGTCATTCTCATTTACAAAATGGGAAAACGAATATGAACTGGAGTCACAAGTAAAACCAAAAATGACAAAATTCTCCCAAACATCAGACAAGCACTCTAAAAGAACAAGGGTGAATTGAGGGGCTACCATGGGCCCCACTCCCTTTAAGAACTGATTATCTTACTTTGAAAGTCTGTCGTAGGCACTTGGCTTTCAATTTAAACTGATAGTTTAAAGAAAGCCCACAATCCAGTCAAAACAGTAGTTGGATATTCAAGTTGTAAAAAAAGATCCCTTGAATTAAAGCCCCAAATTTCACTATATATTTTTATTCATAAAATTATCTGTAATTTAGAAAAAATATGTATATTAGGCTTAAAAAAAGGAAACTTAGAAATATAAATTTATCATTTTTTAAGGTAATTCCTAATCAATGTTACATCTCCAAAATGGTTTTCTCACTCGTTTCGCTACTCCCTGTGTTTATGCCATCTTGTTGTATTTTATGAGTCCTTTTTCACATCTTTAATGCTTTTTGGGAGACAGGATATCAATGAAATAAAAAATGAAAATGAACATGACTTAATGGTACTAACCTCAAGAGATCCCTTTGAATAATTAAGCAACGAAGATAATCAGCCATTTTTTTCTGCATGAGGGCTAAACGAAGCCATGCTCTTGCACGACCCAGGGGGGTCCTGAAAAGTAAAACCAACTGGTAAGAAAATAGTCCCAGCCAAAGAACATAAACCATATGTTCTATCTCTGTTGAGGTACATTAATTTTTTTAAAAAGACAATTTATCATAGTTTTGTCTTCATTTCTATAGTTTTAAACTAGCTTCTTTGAGCATGCAAACCAATCCCTGTGAGCTATTTAAATCTCTAAGGTAAATTTGCACCTACAGAACGTCTAGGTACCATTTAATGCTTTGAGATAAATGACTCTCCAAAAAATGAGAATATTTCTACAAGAAATATATTTTCAGATGGATTTAGCCTTCTATAAAATGAATATGCAAAATACATCAATAGGGCAGTACAATGCCTTCAAAAAATAATTAACACTGTAGCCAAATGTAAATTATCATGACTGGTATGACTTGGTTGTGCTTCGGTCCAATGCACCAAGAAGTCACTGGTTCATTTCCGTGTCAGGGCATATGCCCGGGTTGAAGGCTTGATCCCCAGCAGGGGGCGTGCAGGAGATAGCCGATCTTTGTTTTGTTTTTAATTTATTTAAAATTTTATTTTTCAGTTACAGTTTACATTGAGTATTAATTTTAGGTGTATAGCATAGTGGTTAGACATTTATATAACTTATATAACATATGACGTGATCCCTTAAGTCTAGTACCCATCTGACACCATCATTACAATACTATTGACTATATTTCTTTTTTTCCCCCAGCCTCCCCTACCCCCCCCCCA
>NW_006288853.1:1680994-1690061 GCF_000327345.1 Myotis davidii
TCTCGTTGATGGTTTCTTTTGCTGTGCAGAAGCTTTTTATTTTGATGTAGTCCCATTTGTTTATTTTCTCTTTAGTTTCCATTGCCCTAGGAGATGTATCGGTGAAGAAATTGCTTTGGCATATGTCTGAGATTTTGTTGCCTTTGGATTCCTCTAGTATTTTTATGGTTTCCCGTCTTACATTATTCTTTCTCATCAGTGTTTCTCTCTCTCTCTCCCTCTCTCCTTCCCCCTTCCTCTTTCTAAAATCAATAAAAACATCTTTTTTAAAAAAGCCCAACAAAGCTAAAAAGGTGCCACACTGGTAATTAATTAGAGAGAAATCACCAGGCTTCTTGCTATTTTTCAAATGTTTCTTTTAATCAATTGTCCTTAAATATTAAATCTCATACCACTCTTATCCAAGTTCTATCATTTATAAAGATAAAAAAGCAGCCCTAGTGGGTTTGGCCCAGTGGATAGAGAGCTGCCCTGTGGACAAAAGGGTCCCAGGTTCGATTCCAGTCAGGGGCACATGCCCAGGTAGCAGGCTCAATCTCCAGTAGGGGGTGTGCAGTAGGCAGCCGATCAATGATTCTCTCTCACCATTGATGTTTCTATCTCTTCCTCTCCCTTCCTCTCTGAAATCAACACAAATACATTAAGAGGGAAAAAAATAACAACATCAAGTGTCACTAGGCTGTACACCTGAAACTAATATAGTCCTGAATGTAAACTGTAATTGAAAAATAAAACTGTAAAAATTTTTTTAAATAAATAAAAATAAGAAACATCAAATGTAATATCACTTGCTATTTAATTCTAAAAACTGGCCAGCGTGGTTCAGTGGTTGAGCACTGCCTATGAACCAAGAGATTTGATTCCTGATCTGGGCACATGCCCAGGTTGCAGGCTCGATCCCCAGTGTGGGGTGTGCAGGAGGCAGCTGATCAATGATTCTCTCATCATCGATGGTTCTCTCTCTCTCCCTCTCCATTCCTCTCTGAAATCAATATAAATATTTTTTTAAAAACAAAATAAAATAAAAATTGGGTTTGAATCCTGACTCTGCCATTTATTAACTATAATTTCTCTAACCTTTATTTTCATATCTATACACTTATTATAATAATCTGTACCCTAGAAGACTAATTTAAACCCTAAATGAAATAATTCATGTAAAATAATTATCTTATTATCCTGATGCAGTGCTTAATAGTAGCTGCTTACTGTATATCACTTGATTAAGTATAACTTGTAAACATTTAGATACTGTGATAGCCAGAAAACACTACCATATTCCCTATAACATATAAACCCTAAATTGTAAACCTGTCTAAAAGAAAACAAACTGATGATCTGACAGGAAATGCTAAACATAAAAAAGTTATCTCATTTACAAGAATTAAGATATACTAAAGGGAGCTCTTACATCTTAGTCATATCATGACCAGTGTAAGATCTTTGCCTTAAGAACACTTTATGACTGCAAAAATTTCAACACTTGTGAGTTATTAGCTAGGATATTCAGCTTTTAGGACATTTCATATACATTTGTCGAGTGAAAGAGGCAGGGTACCCTATAGGTCCTAATTTTCAGAGAAAGAAAGTAATTTGCACATGTCTTATCCATGATAATAAAGGCGTAATATGCTAATTAGACCAGGCATCCTTCCGGACGACCTTCTGGACAAAGCCACAGCAGCGGGGGCCAAGGCAGAGTCAGCCGCTGCAGCAGCGTGGGGAGCCCCTTGCACAAATTTCGTGCATCAGGCCTCTAGTGTTACATAAATGGCTTATCTGAGAACTCAAAACCTCCTGAGCCTTTGCCTAGATTTACCCTAATCAGTCTCCAACAAACTGTTACTGTTACTGACTGACTGCCTATTACTGCAAAATAGCTTAACACTCAGGAAACAGAAATGCATAATTGACACATCCTACCTTAAAAGGACTTGCAACTTCATGCATTACAATGCTGAACTAAAATCCTATATAATAAAAGGGTAATACACAAATTGACCAAACAGCAGAACAATTGGTTGCTATGATGCGCACTAACCACCAGGGGGCAGACGCTCAATGCAGGAGCTGCCCACAGCCCGCTGGCCCCAATTGCCCTACTGGGGCCTGCCGGCCAACCTCTTGGTCCCTTCCCCAAGCAGGCAGGCTCCGATCGCCCGATGGGGAACAGGGAACTGGGGGTGGGTGGCGGCGGGAGGTAGGGCTGGCTGCCAGGGAAGATGACCCTGATCGCAGGCCAGGCCTAGGGACTGTATTTGTGCACGAATTTTGTGCACTGGGCCTCCAGTAAGTGATATGATAAGGAATGACTATAGTGATTAGAGTATTTAACAGTTAATTCTTACTGACAGGGCTAATAAAAACCATAAAAGAAGTGAAATCTGAGATGAACCATAAAGATTGAACAGAATTTTATTAAGAGAGAATGGAAGAAAGCTATTTAAGGCCAAGAGAAGATAAACTAGAACAGTGATGGCGAACCTTTTGAGCTCATCGTGTCAGCATGTTGAAAAACCCTAACTTAACTCTGGTGCCATGTCACAGATAGAAATTTTTTGATATTTGCAACCACAGTAAAACAAAGATTTATATTTTTGATATATCTTTTATATATTTAAATGCCACTTAACAAAGAAAAATCAACCAAAAAAATGAGTTCACGTGTCATCTCTGACACGTGTCATAGGTTCACCATCACGGAACTAGAATGTGAGGTACTTTTAAGGAACAGTAAATATACTTCTGTGGCCTGGCTAGTTTGGCTCAGTGGATAGAGTGTCAGCCTGTGGACTGAAGAGTCCCGGGTTCAATTCCGGTCAGGGACACATGCCTGGATTGCAGGGCTAGGTCCCCAGTGGGGGGCATGCAGGAGGCAGCCAATCGGTGATTCTCTCTCATCACTGATGTTTCTACCTCTTTCTTTCCCTCTGAAATCAATAAAAATATTAAAAATAAAATATCTCTATATATTTATACACACACACACACACACACTTCTGTGGTTAGAAATGAGCAAGTAATAAGATTCCTTACTTAAGACCAGGTAAATCCCGGACACTGGCCCCTATTTCTTCTGCTTCTGGGTACAGCTTCTCCACCAGTTCCAAAGGACCCCAGATAGTTTTATTATAACTCAAAAATGATTTTCTTACTGAAAAAAAGAAAATATGATGAATATGACTTCAACATATGTATATAACTGTACTAACTTCCTTTTAAATATTTAGTTTCAACATTTCTAACAACACACAATTATTCAGAGACCTTACCTCTTTAATCACCACAGCTCTGTTGATCAAGAAGAGCCTGTTAACCAGAATCCTGATATTTGTCCTTATCAGAAATATGCAGGCAGGTAATTACGGTGAAAAAAAAATACTGTAATAAGGGCTCATTATTTACCAGTACCAAAATAAAGGCTGATCTTTATCAGCTTATTAAGTAAACCAGGACAAAAGTCACTTTACTTTTAAACATGTAAAAATTGTGGCTTTACTTTTCCTTTTATTTTCTTCTGAGGTTTGGGTAATATAAAACCATGAAATCACTATCCATTTCTTTCTTAAGACTGACCAGCTCTCCCTGCAGATCCCGTGTGCCTATAACACACACCAGCCGTGGACAACCACAAAGATAGGCAACTTTTCCTTGGGGGAGAAAAATCAATCGACACAAAGTAGCCTTAAAGTGATTCACCAAAATAAGCCCATGACTATTAGGACATGCCTCGTGTTATCCTTTGAAGTAAAGGAAAATAAATTCAGAAAAGAGTTTAAAATTTAATTATTTTGGCCACCTTTTGGCAAATTAACTTTCAGCAGGTTGGGGGGAAAAAAAAATCTAAGTTTCTGCTATTTTTTAAAATACAAAGGAACTTTTCAAAAAGACTGATAGTATCAAGAACAGGCAAAAATGTGGGGAAACAAACACATTCACTGTTACTTGATAAATTAGTGAAACCTTCATAGATGCCATTTGCCTATTTTGACCCAGTAATTCTATACCTAGGAATTCTAAAGAAATCCTAGCACCTGTGCACAAACATATATACCCAAAGATGACCTTACAGCACAATTTTAATAGCAAAAAACTGGAAACTAAGTGTACATTAAGAGGAGAACACTTAAAAAGTTATGGTGTGCCCTAACCGGTTTGGCTAAGTGGACAGAGCGTCGGCCTGTGGACTGAAGGGTCCCAGGTTCGATTCCAGTCAAGGGCACATGCCCTGGTGGTGGGCTCGATCCCCAGTCGAGGGCATGCACACATGCCTGGATTGCAGGGCTAGGTCCCCAGTGGGGGGCATGCAGGAGGCAGCCAATCGGTGATTCTCTCTCATCACTGATGTTTCTCTCTCTCTCCCTCTCCCTTCCTCTCTGTAAAAAATCAATAAAATATATATATTTTAAAAAGTTAGGGTGTACATATACAATGAAACAGTATACAACCACTACAAGTGTGATAAGGACACTTACATAAATGGACACATCACCAAACCATGCATACCATCATGTTGTTGTTGTTTTTAAAAGAGGAGAAAAGGGGTAAAATAAGATCTGAAAAAAATAAAAAATAAAAATAAAAGAGGAGAAAAGGGAAGTCACAGAATAACACTTACAGCACAACTCTATTTAGAGTAAAAGAAAAAAGAAACAAAAGGAAAGAGCTAGAAGAATGATAAGAATTCCCTTTAGGGAGGAAAATGAAGGGAAACTGTGTTTTTGCTCTATGTGCTTCTATGTTATTTGATGCATGTACAAAAAGAGTAGATTTCTCTATTGACATATTTTTAAAATTATCATAAACCTTTAATTAAAAAGTGGAAACTAAAACACAAACAAACTCATAGACACAGAGAAGAGACTGGTGGTTGCCAAAGACAGAGGGTAGGGGTGGATAAAATGACTGAAGGAGCCAAATAAATCATGGGGATGTAATGTATAATATGATGACTATAGTCAGCACTACTATATTGTATACAAGAATTATCATAATTAGGCGTTCAGTATCTGTAGAAGTGTGTATGATGATCACATTTAAGAAGTATAGCCCAGGGAGCATGGCTCAATTTACCTATGAACCAGGAGGTCAAGGTTTGATTCCCCAGAACACATGCCCAGGTTGCAGGCTCGATTCCCCAGTGTGGGACCTGCAGAAGGCAGCCAATCAATGATTCTTTCATCACTGATGTTTCTCTCTCTCTCCCTCTCCCTTCCTCTCTGAAATCAATAAAAGTATTTTTTTTAATTTAAATTTAAAATTAAAAAATATATATGAATAACCACCTCAATAATGAGAAGTTGCTGCATTTTAATAGGAGACCCTTGAGTATTTCCTGATGAGTTGCTCTTAGCTGCCAATCTGACCCACTTTTGCTGCTTCTAATCTTCTCTTCAATGTATACAAAACATAAGCTACAAGAGGAAAATAAATATATAAACTTAAATAATACTATATTGCCCTGGCCGGCTTGGCTCAGTGGATAGAGCATTGGCCTGGGGACTGAGGGGTCCCGGGTTCGATTCCGGCCAAGGGCACATGCCTGGGTTGCGGGCTCCATCCCCAGTGTCGGGTGTGCAGGAGGCAGCCCATCAATGATTCTCTCTCATCATTGATGTTTCTATCTCTCTCCTTCTCCCTTCCTCTCTGAAATCAATAAAGAAATATATTTTTAAAAATAAATAAATAAATAAATACTGTATTATACTTGAAAGTTGCTAAGAAAATAATCTTAAGTTCTCAATACAAGAAAAAAACTTGTAACTACATATGGTGATGATGTTAACTAGACTTGTGATCATTTCACAACACATACTAATATCAAATCATTTTGTTGTATAACTGAAATATGTTACTTGTCAATTAAATCAATAAAAATAAATTAATAAAAATTTTAAAGAAAAATAAATGAGTACATTAATAATGTCACATAGGGTTTCTCAAATTTTGGTGCCAAGACTCCTTCTCAGTTTATTAAAACCATATTTAGATAAATATCCTCTTTTGCTTTTTACATTAACCCACACTTTCATGCACCATAGTCAGAACTTCTAAGCCATCCTAACCTACTCAGGCTCCAAGTACAAACAAAAAAACCACCTTCTTTTGCTTTATAATAGTCACCTTAATATAGCTTATATAGTCCTCTACACAGATGCTGATAATATGAATTAAAGACCAAAGCTGTCAACAACTGTTATTAGAAGTGCAGGAAGCCACCACTTGGCTAATACTGTCAATGCACCAAGGAACGCGGAAGGCCGATGGACCTTGGGCAGTGGTCGGCAAACTGTGGCCCCGAGTGTGGCTCTTCCACAAAATACCACGTGCGGGCGCGCACGTACAGTGCGACTGAAACTTCGTGGCCACACTCAAGGGGCCAAAGAGCCACATGTGGCTCACGAGCTGCAGTTTGCCGACCACTGACCTTGGGCATTAGCAGGGCTGCCGCTAAGCACCTTGTCTGTTGAGATAGTGGTGGCTCAAGGCAATTCCCTAACCTAATAATCCTTTTACTGTTAACCAAACGTTACCTTTGATAGCCTGTATGTATGCATTGCTAAAGCGCAAATGTGTATTCAAGTAAAAAAAATAGACCAGGCCAGAAGTGGGTGTGCATCTTCAAGAAAGAGGCTCCACCTGGCCCCCAATGCCTTCTAAATCCATATTTCTTGTATAGTATTTTCATTTGTGTGTTGGCCCCTCCTTCAGGTCCTGAACCCCACCGCAAAGGTCATGGCAAGTAGTTATTTTAAGTGAAAGAACTGGTATTACACAACATACGTTAAATAACTAAATATAATACAAATATTTTACACACATTATTCAATATGAACTGTATATAAGAATATTCACTATTATCATTGTTTTCAGGGAGCACTCACATTTCTACAATAATCCAATCCAGAAGACATGCTCCCATGCACTAAGGAGGTTTAGATTTCAACAATCAACTATTTTAATTTATATTTTATATATGTTTTTTATTGATTTCAGAGAGGAAAGTAGAGGGAGAGATAGAAACATCAATGATGAAAGAGAATAATTAATCAGCTGCCTCCTGCAAGCCCCCTACTGGGATCAAGCATGCAGCCTGGACATGTGCCCTGACTGGGAATCGAACCGTTACCTCTGGTTCATAGGTCAATGCTCAACCACTGAGCCATGCCAGCAGGGCTCAGCAATCAACTATTTTAATGTATTTGTTCAATAGGGCTCAAACTAATAAGAAGAGTTCATATCAGGATCACCAAATTTAACATTTTTAAAATAATGCCATAAACGTCCTAGAACAGTGATGGCGAACCTTTTGAGCTCGGCGTGTCAGCATTTTGAAAAACCCTAACTTAACTCAGGTGCTGTGTCACATATAGAAATTTTTTGATATTTGAAACCATAGTAAAACAAAGACTTATATTTCTGATATTTATTTTATATATTTAAAT
The DNA here is from genome assembly GCF_000327345.1 of Myotis davidii. Lineage (NCBI taxonomy): Eukaryota > Metazoa > Chordata > Mammalia > Chiroptera > Vespertilionidae > Myotis > Myotis davidii. The sequence continues at coordinate 1,688,440 of NW_006288853.1, forward strand.
GCCATTTAACAAAGAAAAATCAACCAAAAAAATGAGTTCGCGTGTCACCTCTGACACGCGTGTCATGGGTTCGCCATCACTGTCCTAGAAGATGGAAACCAATTCAGGGTATGTTGAACATTTTAAAAATTAAATATGCTTTTTAACCAAACACAATCAAGTAAGCATTTTCTAAGACCACCCATTTCAAAACATAAAACAGTACATTTTCTCCCAAAACCAACCCACCGAGTATTTTAAAATATAAAATAACAGTAATTATGGCCTCAAAGCCACCACATTTCTAAGGATGTTTAAGATTGGGGGAGGGGGAAATGATCTTAAAGTTAATTAATTTTTAAAAATGATACCTTTAAGACCGTGTTTCAGACAGTGTTCCATAACAACAAAGAACTGCTGCAAGGGGGGATAGTCAGAATCCAAAGTGCGGCCGAAGCTGAGAGCAGATTCAATGAGTCCTTTGATGCTCAATTTAGCCATGTTTAACAAGTTCGCTCTCTCTACGGCCGTGGGGTCTTTTGTAGCTGAAGGCACAAGAAAGGAGTCCAACTTCATTTGCGAGACATGACATTGAACAATACACTAGTACAAACCCTTTCCTTCCCCTATGAAACCAACGGCTGCTTGCATTTCCTCGGTCGACAAATTAGTCTTCCCAACGAACCTACAACTTCTCTTTATGTCTCTCTCACATGCGCTGGAGAACTCTATCATGCCCACTCCAGTCCCAGTTAATGAATTATCCCCAACATCCTGCAAACTGGCTAGTCTCTGGTACTTGTTTTACTTTCATGGTACCCCTTTTCAGGGAGAATGAGCTTTTGTTTTGCTTTGTTGTTGTTTTCATGAATTTCTGTAGAGATAAGTTTAGACTAATGGACAACATGTTTAAGGGTCTCATGCAAAAGGTGGCCAGCAAGAACCATCCAAAGATGAATTCCCAGGCAAAAAAAATAAAAAAAAAGTTCAGAATTATATTGGCAACAAAATAAAAGGTAGTTAAAATTCTAAGATTCCAGTATTACGAGTAACAACCATGACAGGTATATTAAAACACAGAGAAACAAGGGGATACAAGGGAAGCCACTCAATTTCCACTCATTTTAACTTGTTTTTTTCATGACAACTCTCGGCCTGTGCTGCATGGCTCCTTCCTTCGCACCCCCCCCCCCCCCCGGACATAAAAACGGGGTCCGGCTTCACAGGGAGGTTCCTGCGCTCGGCTGCTTCGGCTGAATCACAAGTTAACCGAGACATTTCACACAACTGATCTCAATGGCTGTTTTCGGCTGACAAAAAGATATTTTTTCCCTTTCCCCAAACTCTGTCAGCTGACTCAGAAATTCAGACGCTACCCCACACTCTCATCACTGCCGTGAAGGGCAGGAGGACGGTCAGCACACAGATGGCAAAAGCACGTGCGGAAAAATAAAGCACTTGGCGAAGCGGTCCGTCCGCTGACAGGTCCACGGCCCGAGGCAACCAGTGCCCGTTTTTCCTTTTCCCTGAACGAGAAGTCGGGGCTCCCAGGAACCCCGCATCCTGCTCTGACCTCAGGCAGGAGACGCCCACGCCCCACCGCCCCGGGCCCCGCCCGCAGGTGGGACTCTCCGCACCATCTC
>NW_006288853.1:1690947-1696774 GCF_000327345.1 Myotis davidii
GCAGCGGGGAGACCCGGCCAGCGGAGGGTCACCTCGTGGATGATAGAATGCCCAGCCTCTGCTGGACGCCCGACCCTGGTAGAGCATTGAATGCCAAGTACAACTGAACGTTTTTAAATGATGGAAAAGCACTGAGGGACGATTTTACTGATCAGAGGAAACGGGTGTCTTCTCGTTTGAGGCCGAGGAAACAGCGTCGTGGTGATGACCCTGTGTTGGGCCGGGCCGGCTGGGGAAGGTGTGCTGTTCCTCAGATCCGCAGGTGCCGGAAACAGGCCGAGATGTTTCGTGAAAATGGGGCGGTGTTCTGGTCATCGCTTTGGCCATTATCAAGTCCTCTATGCCTCTTTACTGCTTTTGGGTTTCAGATTTTTTTTTTTATTGTGAGGCGATCATACATGGACAAAATGTATAAAACATATACACAGTTTAAAGAATCATCGTAAAATGACCAGCTGGGTAACCACTACCGGATGGAGGGAGCATCCTCCCTGGGAAATGCCACTAGGCCCCCCTCACTCACCATCCCCCTGGAGGTAAATACTATTCTGACTTTTTTAAGAATAATTTCTTTGCTCTTCTCTAATATATTTTTATTGATTTCAGAGAGGACGGGAGAGTGGGAGAGCGATCTAGGAGAGAGAGAGATATCAGTGAAGAGAGAGAATCATGGATCGGCTGCCTCCTGCACACCCAGTACTGGGGATTGAGCCCTCACCCCGGGCATGTGCCCTTTGGAATTGAACCCGGGGACCTTTCAGTCCGGAGGCCGAGGCTCTATCCACTGAGCCAAACCGGCTACGGCCAATTTCTTGCTTTTCTGTATGTTACTACCAATCAAGTATGTGCCCTTAAACAATGTAGTTTATTTGTAAACTTTTCACAAATGGAATAACACTATGAATTTTGTTACTTGTTTCACTTGCTGAACATAATCTATGTCCATGAAGAATTTCCATGTTGGGTTGTTAGGTTGTACATACATCCTGGTGCCTATATGCAAAACAGCCTTAAAGGCAAATGATTAAGAATAGAATTATTGGAAATTGGGTACACCTTTCTTAAATTTGCTAGATAACGCCAAATTATTTTCAAAACTCTTCTCAAAATTAACACTCCTATCAGCAATGTACCTTTTCTGTAATTCCATCTCCATTCTAATGCTCAAATTGTAAGAATTTCTTCATTTTGGGCAATCTCATGGGTAGCCGATTGTATACTGGGTTTGTTTTATACTTATCCCACATGACATTGAACACTTGTCTTGTGTTTATTTACTATTTGGAGAGTCTCTTTTGCAAAGAGACTGTTCAAGTTTTGAGCCTGTATTTCCATTGACTTATTGTGGGGTCAGGCCAGGATATGGCCCAATCCCCCCTCCCAGTCCGAGAAGCACAGCAGCGGAACAGAGTGTTTCCCACGTACTTGATAGCTAACAAGCTTCACCAGGCTGCCTGTCCTTGGTCGGCTTGCAGGCCGTTCCCTTATCTAGGTTCTGCTAGAAAAGCGCCCAGCCTACTCTTGCCAAGTCCAGAAACTCACCTGACTGGCTGCTATGGGCTGCTAGAGGTCAGTCATAAAGGCTATGTCTTTCCCCGCTGGTCCCCGTGTGTTTTCGGACTAGCAAAGAACAGCATGGCGCGCCCTGGGTTGGAGCTCCTACAGTACACTTATTTTTCTTGTGTATGTTATTAAGTATTTACATAATACTGTAGTGTCAGTTACTAGTATGTATTGCCAATGACTCCTGTTTAATATCTTCTCTCTTTATGTTGACCTTTGATAAATGTAAGTTCTTAATTTTCCATGGGGATGGGCTGGGAGTGGGATGGAGGGGCACAATGGAAGGAAAAAAGAGGAGATCTGCAATGCTTTCAACAATAAAGATAAATTTTTTTAAAAAAAGGAAAGAAACCCTCCCTCATGAAGATACTCTGTTTTTACGAGTTACATAGGTTTGCCTTTCAGATTTAGGCTTGTTATTGCTCCCAGAATTTATTTTAGTTAATGGCAAAAGATAGGGTCAAATTTCACTTTTTCCATATATTTATAGCCAACTTTCCCATCATGCTTTTGCCATTGATCTTCCATGCCCTATCTCCTATCAATGAGCATGTATATGCAGATCAGTTCCTAGGCCAGGGTCTCATTTGATGTTCAAAACCACCCCAGTTAGAAGGAATAATCTCCATTGTGCAGATGAAACCAAACTCAGAAAGATTAAATAACTTACCCAGAGTCACAGAACTAGTAAGTGACAGCGCCAGATTTTGAACTAGTATAAAAGTAGCTTCCATTTTCATGATCTCAAAATATATCTGAGGTTTTCAGTGTTTCCAGGAGTCTAAAACTCATGACAAGTCCAACCCCTTCTAGTATCTTGCTGTTAAATCTGAAATACAACTGAATTGTTCACTTTTTTTCTCTCCAAATGATGTGTAAAAAATGGAGGAATTCTAAGTGCATTTACGGAATCGAACCTGGAACCCTTCAATCCGCATGCCGATGCTCTATCCCCTGAGCCAAACCAGTTAGGGCTAAGTATATCTTTTTATTATTTTATAGAGCAATAAGAACAAGGGAAAAGACCTTTAGTTCCTAGATTGCTGCCCCTCAGAGACTTTATAGGTATCAAGTAGAAATTTAATTCAGCAACAAATCTGCTTTATTTAAAGCAAAAACATTTCTCCCTTTGAGAACATACTCTTAAAATAAACATTTGCTGGATATTCCAGCCCCCTTGTGTTGAACAGAAATGAATTTAGTGTTATGTTTAACTACACTTAATAGGGTTCAGTAAAATATTAATCTGTTCTGAGTCATTGATCTACTAAAGCTAAGAATCCAGGTTTTTAAGACTTCAAATATTATGTGACAAAAATACTAAAGTATAGGGGTGAAACTGAATGTCTAGAATTTGGTTTACAACATGTCAGCTAAAAAAAAGGCATGAAGTTGCCTTGGCCGGTGTGTTCAAATGGTTAGAGCATTGCCCTGAGGACCAAATAGTCCTTAGGTTCAATTCCTGGTCAAGGGCACATACCAAGGTTGCAAGTTGGATCCCCAGCCTGGTCAGGGCACCAATCGATGTGCCTCTCTTGCATCAATGTTTTTCTCTCTTTCTCCCTCCTTCCCTTCTACTCTCTCTAAAAATAACAAAATGTATAAAACATATACACAGTTTAAAGAATCATCGTAAAATGACCAGCTGGGTAACCACTACCGGATGGAGGGAGCATCCTCCCTGGGAAATGCCACTAGGCCCCCCTCACTCACCATCCCCCTGGAGGTAAATACTATTCTGACTTTTAAAAGAATAATTTCTTTGCTCTTCTCTAATATATTTTTATTGATTTCAGAGAGGACGGGAGAGTGGGAGAGAGATATCAGTGAAGAGAGAGAATCATGGATCGGCTGCCTCCTGCACACCCAGTACTGGGGATTGAGCCCTCACCCCTGGCATGTGCCCTTTGGAATTGAACCCGGGGACCTTTCAGTCCGGAGGCCGAGGCTCTATCCACTGAGCCAAAAAACCATCATCAGCCGCTGCCTGCGGGACCCCTGCCGGAGATCAAGCCTGAAACCCGGCATGTGCCCTGACCAGAAATCGAACTATCTACCTTTTGGTGCACAGGACAGTACCCAACCAACTGAGCCTCCTGGGCCAGGGCATGAAAAGTTTTAAAATCATCATAAATGTAACCTAAAAAAATCAATGTAAACATCTTTTGTTATGTACCAAAGCAATATCCATAAAAGAGCCGTCAGGAAAGACAGACTTTATCCCCTGCACCCATCTTGGTTCAGACTTCCCAGGATTGAGTCTCCATCACTTAAAGGTCAGTGGTGACTTGAGTGGAATTGGATGGGCCTGTCCTATTAATTACAAGCAGTCTTAATAGAGGAAGGAAGATGGAGATATAGAAACATCACTGATGAGAATATTGAGCAGCTGCCTTCAGGACACCCCACACTGGGCATGTGCCCTGACTGGGAATCAAACTGTGACCTCCTGGTTCATAGGTCAACACTCAACCACTGAGCCACGCCGGCCATGCTACAGACTTCACAGTCAGGTAACTGTGAAGTAGATGGTGGTGTTAACCCAAATAGAGGTCACAATAAGAAGGTATTAGATCAGCAATTTTCAATCTTTTTCATCTCATGACCCACAAACACTACCAATATTCTGTGGCACACCAAAAAAATTTTTTTTGCAGATTTGACAAAAAAATATAAGTATAATTTTGATTCATTCACACCAGATGGTTATTGTTGTGTTGACTGTAGTCATTTTTTTTATCATGTTCCTTCTTATATGTATCAAAACTCATACTGAACCGAAACCGGTTTGGCTCAGTGGATAGAGCGTCGGCCTGCGGACTGAAAGGTCCCAGGTTCGATTCCGGTCAAGGGCATGTACCTGGGTTGCGGGCACATCCCCAGTGGGGGATGTGTAGGAGGCAGCTAATCGATGTTTCTCTCTCATCGATGTTTCTAACTCTCTATCTCTCTCCCTTCCTCTCTGTAAAAAATCAATAAAAAATATATTTTAAAAAAATTTAAAAAAACAAAACAACTCATACTGAGCAATGAGTTCTGAGTTGCAAAAGAGGCTTTATTTTTAGCACCTGTATGTAGTTTTTGTCCACAAATTACAAAAACACAAGTGCTATCATTTTTTTTTTGACACTATAAAGAAAAAGAGGTGAGTGCCCCTGACTAGTCAGGTATTGCATTTAAAAATTTTTACAGCACACCTGTTGAAAATGACTGCATTAGATGAAGATGGGAATATTTATTTCATGTGTACTGTCTCTGAAATACTCATAGAAGATTCTGAAAGCATGAACTAGAAAACAGCTATAACCCAAACTTGTAAGGCAGGTATGGTGGGGTATGGATTTGGTAAACAGCCACATGAGTGTGGCTGAAGCCATGGCTGTCCAAGGAGAGAAAGAGGACCAGACCAAACACAGAGCTCTGGGGAAGACCCGCCTTTCAAGAGAAAGAGATGAGGAGGAAAAGAAAGGTTGGGCACCATCAGTGCACCCAAGGGTTGCCGTTCAATTCCAGTCAGGTTGCAGGCTCGATCCCCAGTAGGGGGCATGCGGGAGGCAGCTGATAGATGCGTTATTTCTCTCCCTCTTCTTTCCTCTCTCTAAAACAGCGGTTCTCAACTGTGGGTCGCGACCCCTTTGGAAGGTCGAACGACCCTTTCACAGGGGTCGCCTAAGACCATCGGAAAACACATATATAAGCATTGCCCTGAGGACCAAATAGTCCTTAGGTTCAATTCCTGGTCAAGGGCACATACGAAGGTTGCAAGTTGGATCCCCAGCCTGGTCCAGGCACCAAGCGATGTGCCTCTCTTGCATCAATGTTTTTCTCTCTTTCTCCCTCCTTCCCTTCTACTCTCTCTAAAAATAAATGAGGGAGGGATAAATCAAGGGTGTTTAAACAACTGCAGGTAAATCTTCTGTTTACTATGGGTGATGGCTATATAGGAGGTCTTTGTACTACTTTATTTTTGTGTATGTTTGAAGTTTTATGATTTTTTAAATTGATATTTATTTTATATTTAAATAATGAGGAATTCTAAGTGCATTTAGAAAAGCAAATGGGAGAGAAAGGGATTTCAGAGAGGAAGGGAGAGGGAGAGAGAGAGAGAAACATCAATGAGAGAGAGTCATTGATTGGCTGCTTCCTGCACACCCCACACTGGGGATTGAGCCCCCATCCCTGGCATGTGCCCCTGACTGGAAATGGAACTGTGGCCTCCTGGTTCATAGGTCGATACTCAACCACTGAGCCACACCAGCTGGGC
>NW_006288853.1:1698116-1709105 GCF_000327345.1 Myotis davidii
AATAAAAATAAAAATAAAAAAAAAAGACCGTACCCTTTTATGTAATGATGTTTACTTTGAATTTATATTAGTTCACACAAACACTCCATCCATGCCTTTGTTCCGGCCCTCCGGTCCAGTTTAAGAACCCATTGTGGCCCTCGAGTCAAAAAGTTTGCCCACCCCTGCCCAAGACCATCGGAAAACACATATATAATTACATATTGTTTTGTGATTAATCACTATGCATTATGTTCAATTTGTAACAGTGAAATTGGGGGTTACCACAACATGGGGAACTGTATTAAAGGGTCACGGCATTAGAAGGTTGAGAACCACTGTGCTAAAAAATAAATAAAAATCTTTAAAAAGGAAAGAAAGGACTCAAAGACAGCAAGAGGGAGCTGTTAGGAGGCAGGAGCTCTGAACTGACTCAGGAACGCGGTCACTGGAATAGCTACATTGTCATCAAATCTTGGCTTTATATTGTAAGCAAGGTCTTGTATATTAGGCTAATGGTGCTTTGGATCCGGAACTCAACAACGCTGAGTGCCCAGTGACATTAGAGGTTGGATTGCTGTCTTAGTCCTTGGCATGAGTATCAACACTGCCCTATTAGCTCTTTGTCCAGTTTGGGTTTAACTTCTAGCTCATCCCAAGCCTCCAACTCACAGCGCCTTATGCATAGATGATGAATCCTAACTCTTTCAAATAATTAAGTGGCTAGCCTGGCCAGCATGGCTCAGTGGTTGAGACTTGACCTATGAACCAGCAGGTCATAGTTCGATTCCTGGTCGGGGCACATGCCCGGGTTGCCAGCTCGATCCCCAGTGGGGATCGATCAGTGATGTTTCTATCTTCCTCTCGGAAATCAATAAACATATATTTAAAAAAATAATAATGAAATGGCTAGAATCTTGTAACCAAGACAGACTCACGCATGACAGAAAATATGGAACTCTTCCTCGGGTTCTTCTTCCATAGGCTTCACTTTATAGGCCGTGCACACCTGTAAAGAAGCAGCTACTGACAAACCAAAAAACTTCTTACTCATCTCACTCCCAGGAGCTGACATTATCTTAGGATCCTTCCTGTTATGTAATGTCAGTACTCCTTGGTTTCATCATTAGAGCATTATTTCACTTGTCAGTACTGGAAAAAAGTGCTGGACAATGCTGAACTTAATTATTATTCAGTATTAATAATTAACACAGTAGAATCTAATGATAGAAAACAATTTATTTAATAAAAACTTCCAGTAATAATTGTTTAAAAAAACATGTGAGGTAGAAGTAATTGAGAGAAATTAGAGCTTTCCCCCAGAAGATGGGGGTTAAAATTGGTCACCATACACATCATTAAGTACTTTGAGATAATTATGTTTTACAAAACATCTTTATACAAAGAGAAAAATTGAGTAATACCCCAAAACAAAGGGGCATATGAAATTAATATGTGAAAATAGGGACATTTTATATTTGTCATCAATTCAGCAAACAAAATTTCTAAAGAGGAATTATTTCCTTTTATATCAAAATCTACATTAGAATATTGAATGCTAAAAATAACAAGTGGGAGAGCAAAGAGAATCAGAAATTAGGAAATAATCCATTGTAAAGTACTAATTTAAAAGACTATGTTTCTTCTGAAATTATTTTGGGGTATTATTTAAAATGAGAAAAATAAAATAAAAATAAATAAATTAAGGTGTTTTGTAACCCTGTAAAGTACATAGGGAATATAATATTCCAGTAAAGTTTTTAAAAATAATAAAAAATAAAAGACTAGGTTTCAAATGAACACTAGCTGGTTTGGCTCAGTGGATAGAGCATTGGCCTGTGGACTGAAGGGCCCCGCGTTTGATTCCAGTCAAGGGCACATGCCCAGGTTGCAGACTCGATCCCCAGTAGGGGGCGTGAAAGAGGCAGCTGATCAATGATTCACTCTCATCACTGATGTTTCTAGCTCTCTCCCTCTCCCTTCCTCTCTGCAATCAATACAAATATATTAACAACAACAACAAAAACATGTCTGACACCAGAAAGCAAAAGTCAAGGGGGGGGAAACTGCAAAATGGCCTTTTGATCAGGGACCTCAAAATACTGAAAAAACAGCCTGGCCTGTGTGGCTCAGGGGTTGAGAGTCGACCCAGGAATCAAGAGGTTCCTGGGTGGTCAGGGCATGGGTTGCAGGCTCCATCCCCAGTAAGGGATGTGTAGGAGGCAGCCAGTCAATGGTGTTTCTCTCATCAATGTTCTTTCTATCCCTCTCCCTTCCTCTCTCTCTAAAAATCAATAAAAACAAAGTTTAAAAAAAAAGAAAATTATAAATATATATATAAAATGTACACCTATGTTCTCATCACAAGATTGTGCTTAAGTGAAAAAGAAATCAATTTTTCTTTATCTCTATTTCAAATAAACAAAATACGATAAAAATCTACAAAATCAAACTAATCCTGAAATTTTAGGTGTCAGATCCCAAAAGAATCATTTCTAAAGCAGGTAAACATTTAGCACATTCTTCTTCTTTTAATTTTTTTTTATTGATTTCAGAGAGGAAGGGAGAGAGAGAAACATCAATAATGAGAGAGAATCATTGATGTTGCTTCCCGCACACCCCTTACTGAGGATTGAGCCCAGAACCTGGGCATGTGCCCTTGACCAAACCCAGGACCCTTCAGTCCACAGGCTGCCGTTCTATCCACTGAGCCAAATGGCTCAGGCAGCAGGTTCTTTGTAAATCACACAAAAACACATACATAGTACTATAAATGTAGACTTTTCACAGTTTTGAGTACACCTATACTGAAAAAATAAATAGTGCTAACTTGGTGATACAACGTTATGTTTAACAACATTATACAAAAAAACAAAGAACCCTGGAACTTTGAACAAAGTACATTTACATCATTTCATACCTCGGGATAAAAGTTATCTCCACCACCTAACCAGGCACTGATGTTACATCGTGCCCAAATTACTAACAATAGGCAATTGCTAGAGATCACGATGCTCGTATGAAAAATGCAAGGAAAACAGTGCTTCATCATCTCTGAAAATCACCCAATATATAACAAAGACTTTCATGTTCTCCTGATGGAAGATCAGTGATGTAAAATAAATTAAGGAAGATACATTTAACACACTATATAATTACATTAAAAGGTTTATGACATTTAATATTTTATAATTTAGTTTACAGGACTGCTAAAATAATTACAAAGATTTTTATGGCATTCTTTGGATATCAATGTACTTAAGCAATATGGTTTATGATCTCAGCCTAACATATTCATATATATGTATTTTTATGGTAAATCCTGAGAGGATAGTTTTTCCATTGATTTTCAGACAGAGTGGAAGGGTGAGGGGGGGAGAGAAACAAGGATGTGAGAGAGACACATCAATTGGTTGCCTCCGCATGCACCACAACTGGAGGCAGGGATCAAACCTTTAACCCTTCAGTCCACGGGCCAATGCTCTAAGCACTGAGCACCTGGCCAGAGCATATTCATATAATTTTTTTAAAAGATAATCAATCTATTTTTGCCCTATCCAGTTTGACTTAGTGGATAGAGTATCGGCCTGCGGACTGAAAGGTCCCAGGTTCCATTCTGGTAAAGGGCATGTACTTTGTTTGCAGGCATATCCCCAGTTTGGGGTGTGCAGGAGGCAGCTGATTGGTGTTTCTCTCTTATCGATGTTTCTCACTCTCTATCCCTCTCCCTTCCTCTCTGTAAAAAATCAATAAAATACATTATTTAAAAAAAAATAAAAGATAATCTATTTTTGCCCTGGCCAGGTGACTCAGTTGCCCCCAGTCCAGGCTCCCATACAACAAAATTGCTCAGGAGTTAGAGCGCTGGTCCTCAGCCCGAAGGGTGTGGGTTCAATTCCTGGTTAAGGGCTCGTACCTCTTGCAGGTTCAATGCCTGGGCCCCCAGTCCAGGCACCTGCAGGAGGCAACCAGTCCATGTTTCTCTCTCACATCTATTATGTTTCTCTCTCCTTCCCTGCTCATTCCTCTCTCTAAAATCAATAAAAATATATCCTCGGGTGAGGATTTAAAAAAAGATTTGTTTTTTAAAATAAATGAAAATATGACAAAAAATACTTCTCCTTTATTTCCCCCTCACCCAAGGATATGCTTCTTATGGATTTAGAGAGAAGGGGCAGAGAGAGTGGAAGAGAAAAAGAGAGAGAGAGAGAGAGAGAGAGAGAGAAATCAATCAGTTGCCTACCAAATTGCCCTGACCAGGAACCAAACCCCCAACCCAGGTGTGTGCCCTGACTAGGAATCGAATCCACCACCTTTTTTTAAAAAAATATATTTTATTGATTTTTTTACAGAGAGGAAGGAAGAAGGATAGAGTTAGAAACATTGATGAGAGAGAAACATCGATCAGCTGCCTCCTGCACACTCCCTACTGGGGATGTGTCCGCAACCAAGGTACATGCCCCTGACCGGAATCGAACCTGGGACCCTTGAGTCCTCAGGCCGACGCTCTATCCACTGAGCCAAACCGGTTAGGGCCCCAGCACCTTTTGGTGTACAGGTGGATGGATGTTCCAACCAACCGAGCCACACCAACCAGGACTCCATTTTTTAATATAATGCTTTGTCCTAGATTTTTTTTAAAAGTTTATAAATTGGGGTGAGCGGACCCAGAAGAGATATCCAGTTTTCCTAGATGTGTCTAGGAATCATTCACCCTGTTCATGAAGCAACAGATCAAGTCCCTTTTCTTCCCCTTTCTCACTTCACAAACTATCCTTCTCCACCTTCATTATTTCACTTTTTGCTTAAAATTACTTCCTGTGAATTGTTTTCTCTCCCCTTTGTAGAATCAGACCTTTGGAATATGCACGTGGAAAACACAAGACATTGAGTTTTAATTTACACAAGTACATAGTACTCAGAATAGCACAATCAAATGTGACCATGTAGGAAACGGAAAGGATATTAATTTTTCTGAGTTGAGATGACAAAGGAGCTTCCCCAGAGGCGGATAGCGGTTTAGTGAGGACACACATCCCAGGAGAATCAGCTTATGCTTGGCTCTGGTTATAGCAACATTAAGACGTCGCCAATCTTTCAAGAGTTCACCGAGCTGAAAGAAACAGAATTTCCCATTATTTGAGCTTTCTTATATATTTGAGTTTGTTCTGGCAAGGAACACAATTTGTCTTGAACTATTTTAATACTTTTAATCAAGAGGAGGTAAAAATGCAAAACAACAAAACAAAAACGGGAATTATCTATAAATCTGAAAGTATGTCTAAGGAAGCCTTTATGGTTAAAATGCCCCAAATGCAACAGCCAAGAGGTGGGAGCAACTCAATGTGTGTTCATGGATAAATGGCTAAGAAAACCGTGGTATATGTATGCAAAGGAGTATTATTCAGCCTGTGAAAGGAAGGGAATCCTGCAGCATGCTAATGAGCCAGGAGAACATTATTCTAGTGAAATAAGCCACGTGTGAAATGACAGATATTATACGGCTCCACTTACATAAAGTAGCTAGAGCAGTCAAATTCACAGAGACAGAAATTAGAATGACGGTTGCCAGGGGCTGGAGGGAGAAGGAGTGAAGGAGTTGTTTGTTATTCATGGGCATCGCGTTTCAGTTTGCAAAAAAACATAGTGGCCATCTGTTGCACAGCAGTGTGAACATACTTAACATGACCGAGCGATACACTTAACAATAGGTAAGGTGGTACATTTTATGTTCCGTGTTTTTACCACAAGTTCCTAAAAAAAGAGAGGAAAAAGTGTCCCAGGAAAATCAGCAGAAAAAAACAATGAACTCACAGTTCCATCTTTATTGCTTCTAACAAACGATACTAGAATGATACTTTTGTCTCTTCCTTGGTATTTGTCTACTGTGTTAACTTCAACCATCCCAACAGAAGAGTGTGCCAATAAATCATTGATGATCTTTAACTGCTGCCTGTATGGTGCAATGATACCAATATCAGACGGATTACATCCAGCCTAAACAGAAAAGGAAACAATTCAAAATTTAAACTTGATTTTTGTTATTTAAGTTTACTAAATTTATTTACTTAAATGTTTACTACATAATGTGCCCAATTGATGTTTATAATAGATATTCCTATCACAAGGAGTAAATACAATTATTGAATTTGTTCTAAATCGACATTTACATTTCCTGAGATGGAACAATTTCCTCAAACATTGCTCCCTTGATTTTTAGCGGCTGGTGGCGGTATAATGGTTTGCATGCCACTAGGACAGTGCCGCCACACAAAAGGAGTATAGAGAAATACATTTCGCTTTCTGCCTTCCCTTACGCCGAAGTTTCCAATCCCCAACCACACTGACTGCAGCACTATACTGACACAATCAGAATTATTTGATGTTACAAAAAGTTATCCTAAAAGGAAATCCAAAATGCCATTATAAAAAACTAGAGGCTTGATGCACGAAATTCGTGCAAGAGTAGGCCTTCCTTCCCCCGGCTGCCAGCACTGGCTTCCCTCTGGCACCCGGGACCCAGGACCCAGGCTTGCCTCCAGCCACCAGCAGGCATCTGGGACCCGAGCTCCCCTCACAGTCCCAGCTTCATCCAGAAGGATGTCTGGTCTAATTAGCATATTATACTTTTATTATTATAGACTACATGTCTGAGATGAATTTTCTCAAAATTAAACAATCAGACTTCCGTCCTCTTGTCTTAATAAACAAGGGCAAATGCTACTGTGTCTTAAGTTCCTTACATTCCAACATCCTATTACATTGCAAATATTAATTTGCCCTCAAAATAAAAGTATAAATTACCTTAATAAAAATTGAGGTCAGGAAAACTATGAGTTTGGCTTCTGTTATATTGCTCACACCATTCTTTTCAACTTGTTCTGGTGCTGGAACCTAAACAGAAAAATATGCATCCTGCTCATAAAACAATCTCTAAGTTAAGAGCATACAGGTAGGTATAGAGACTGCACTACCAGTTATGGAGACAGATGAAAAATTTCTTCATCCTAAACGTTGAAGGTAAAAGAATTAACAAAAATGAATGTGATTATTCGTTTTCAGAAAGCCATCCAGAAGCAACCATCTTAAACATACCACAATTCAGGCTGAAATTTCTATGAATGGGACCACACATTGGCCTTCACCTGCTTTACTTTGCAATCCCCTATTTTAAGGAATCAAAGGCCAGAAAAGATAAGGAACTTGCTCAAGGTCTCACAATAAATCATGGCATCAGGAATCAAAACTGAGATCTGGCCCTGGCCAGTGTTGCTCAGTCGGTTGGTTGGGCATAATTCCATGCACTGAAAACTTGCTGGTTCTATTCCTGGTCGGGGCACATGCCTGGGTTGCACGCTCATTCCCAGGAAGGGATGGGTAGAAGACAGTCGATCAATGTTTCTCTCTCACATCCCTCTCTCTCTCTCCCTCCCAATCGCTCTAAAATTTAATTTAAAAATCTTCAAAAGCAAAAACTTAGATCTGGCCTGTGCTCTTTCCATTTTCTTGTTGCCTTTTATACAAACAGTGGAGCAGATAAAGTTCCCCAGGGTCGACAATACCTGGTAAAACTCTCCCAGGACTATTTCGCTCCTACACATCCCTAATTAACCTTCATTATTATTATTTATTTTATTTTATTTTAGAGAGGGAGGAAAAAGAGAGAAAAAGAGAAAAACAATGCTGTGAGAGACCAACTGGGATTGAACCTTGGCCACCCTGATGGGAATCAAACCTGTCACCTTGCCCAGCCGACATGGCTCAGTGGTTGAGCACCGACCTATGAACCAGGAAGTCATGGTTTGATTCCCCGTCAGAGCATATACCCAGGTTTCGGACTCGATCCCGAGTGTGGAGCATGCAGGAGGCAGCGGATCAATGACTCTCTCTCACCATTAATGTTTCTATCTTTCTCCTCCCTTCCTCTTTGAAATCAATAAAAAAATATATATATATAAACAAACCCCTGCAACCTTCTGGTACATGGAATGCGCTTCACCCAACTGCGCCACACCGGCCAGGGCGAACCTCGATTACTTTCAATACAATTATTTGGGATCCTGATGCTAAGAAAGAAAAAGCCTGAGTAGCAAAAACAAAGAACTTGAGTCATTACTGGCGAGGTAGACAATGGTCAGTTATAACTAATACATTGGCGTTGTGGGTTACAAAAGCAGTCGTTTGTGAGATTACCTTATCTGAATAAATTCCCCAGAATCTGCCTGCCCTTAGTTGTTAATTCTTGACCCTGAAGTTCTACGGGCCATTATTCAAGAGAATGAAGGTCCCAGCAGGTGTGCACAGTGCAATGACACCTGTTTTTAACTATCAGCTAACTCCACCCATCTTAATAACAAATGACATATTTTAGAGTAATATGCATACATATAAGTAGCCACTATATTTTTATTTGAACTTATGAAAAGATTTCCAAATCAATGCTGAGAAGCACTATATAAAGCAAATTATAGGGACAAATGTAGGGTCAAAACTTTGTTCTGAGAACTAGAGATATTACTGGTAAGTCATTTAAGACCTTGTGAAGATTTTTGTTTAATGCTGAGTTTGTAAAGAGGTTTTTATGTGCATATGTGGGGTCAGGAAGTACATAGGAAACCCCTCACTTTCGGCTCAATTGTGCGGAGAAACTATATTCTAGAAAAATAAAGTCTATTTTCTTTAAAGTCTTTAAAAGGACAAAAATTTATCCCATCTTCTCATTATTGATAAACCCAGCCTTTGATAGTATCAATGCCAATTTCTTTTCTACAAAATGTAATTATACACTTGAGTTCATTCTCTCGCTTTCCTACTTCAAGAGTCAATTTTGACATCTACTGATCCTCAGAAAAACCTCCCCCAATGATACTGGGTCTACAAAAAAAAAAATTGTGTGTGTTGCAAAAGTGTATAAGAGTATACTAGTTTTATCAGCTGCCTGTTCATTCTCTCGCTTTCCTACTTCAAGAGTAACCCAGGTACATGCCCTTGACCGGAAAAAACCTCCCCCCCTCTCAGTGGGTATGCTGACAAAAAAACTGTGTGTGTAAACCAATTGTGTAAGAGTATACTAGTTTTAACTGATAAGCTCTAATGAAGCTGTTTTTTTTAATGAAGCATTTGCTACTGAAAACAGGAATTTATAAATAGTAGGATAAAAGAAGAAAAACTGAAAGGGGAAAAAAAGTTTGATTTCTTACCTGGTCTGTATTAAGAAAACAAACAGGATTGTTTGGTTCAAAAGCTCCAATCAGCCAAGGATTTTCAGAATAGTCAGCATAAAATTCCAGCTCCAGCTTCACGTCTTTAAAGTTGGGCAGGTTTATCACCGCACTGGCCACTTTGTCGGATCCACACTCCAGCTTTCCCTCATAGGTCAGCTTATTACTTAAGGACATAATTTTACTAAGAGATGATAAAAACAGTTTTAGTCTTGGCAGGTGAAAACGCACGCGCACATCACCCGAAGCTGACACCGTTACCAGTACCTGTTCATTCTGTACTGCACGGTTAACTGAACGACAGCATTTTTATTCCGCTCCAGCCTCTTGAACAAGCTTTCACTCATGCCAAGAGCTCTGCCAACACAAATGCAGGCGTATCAGTGTTCTGTGACGGTCCCTTAGGAAGAATCCAGTTTACAATGAAAACTTCAGCGTCTGCTTACCTTGCTTCACGGTTGAGCACCAGGGGAGGGAGCTGCTGATGATCCCCCACCAACACAAATCTCCGTGAAAAGAAAAGTGGCCCCAGGCAAACTGGTTGGCTAATTTGAGAGGCTTCATCCACAATACAAAAATCAAAAACTTTACGAGAAAATATTGGATGGTTTATTCCCATACATGTTGTTGCAACTATAAGCTAAAAACAAAGAAAACTGATCAGTTATTTAATATGTCCAAGAAATGTAATTTCTTTTTTTCCCCATTTTTGAAATTAAAATATATTAAAAAGATTTTGTCCTCAATAACAGGAACACCCCAATATTATTTAATTCTGAGACAGAGCATGTAAAAATATTTTTTACTACAAATTGAAAAAAAATCAAGTAAATTTTCTGGACATTATAACAATTGTCAAATTTACAGATCAAAAACAGCTCCAACAAAAGCCAAAGGAACAGGAAAGGGAAGCCAAGTAGACAGAAAGCTTTTATACAATAACCACTCTAGCCAAACACCACAGAAAAAACTGTGGCCCTAGCTGGTTTGGCTCAGTGGCTAGAGCACTGGACTGTGGACTGAAGGTCCCAGGTACTAGAAAAATAGAGGTCACAGTCAAGGGCACATGCTCAGGTTGTAGGCTCGATCCCCAGTAGGGGGTGTGCAGGAGGCAGCTGATCAATTATTCTCTCTCACCATTGATGTTTTTATCTCTCTCTCCCTCTCCCTTACTCTGAAATCAATAAAAACAAAATATTAAAAAAAGAAAAGAAAAAACTGTGGCTTCATCCCCCACTATTGCTAGCAGAGACCTAATGGGGGGCTAGACTTCAACTGTCCCTAGTTTATAAGGCTCCCCATTCTTGATATGAACAAATTGTAGAAACAGAGAACAGTTAAGGGGTTTCCAGGGTTAAGCAGAGATGGGGTGGGAAAGAAATGGGTGTAGTTATAAAAATGCAACATGCGTGATCCCTATGGTAATGGACTAATTATTCTGTATCAATGTCATCATCCTGGTTGTGAGTTTACTACAGTTTTGTAAAATGGTAAACATTGGGCAAAGGATATACACGATCTCTGTATTATTTCTTATAGCTGCATGTGAATCTATAATTATCTCAAAATAATTTTCAAAAACTTTAAAATAACTGACATACACTATGGAAGACAGTATGGAGCTTCCTCAAAAAACTAAAAATGGAACTCTGATTAGATGTAGTAATCCCACTTCTGAGAATATATCCCAAGAAACCAGAAACACCAATCAGAAAGGATATATGCACCCCCATGTTCATAGCAGCACAATTTACAATAGCTAAGATTTGGAAACAGCCTAAGTGCCCAT
>NW_006288853.1:1709726-1714068 GCF_000327345.1 Myotis davidii
ATAATAGAGACCATTATAAACTGTTGAACAATAATAGATACAGAGGCAGAGCTGCTTCAAACAGATTGTCAAACTGCAGCGGGAAGGCGGGGGAGGGTTGGGGGGCAGGAGGGAGGGGGGTAAGAGATCAACTGAAGGACTTCTATGCATGCATACAAGCATAACCAATGGACATAAGACACTGGGGGGTAGGGGAGGCCAGGGGATTGTCAAGGGCAGGGGGAAAAAGGAGACATATGTAATACCCTTTGTAATACTTTAAGCAATAAAATTAAAATAAATAAATAAATAAAATAACTGGCATAGATATTAGACAAAGGAGTTGAAGGTACAACCTGTTAAATCTAACCTATTTTAGATTATTTTAAACAATTTTTCTTTTTATATATGTAGTTTATTGATTTTGAGAGAGGAGAGGGAGAGAGAAACACTGATGTAAGAGCTCAGCATCGATCAGCTGCCTCCCGCACACCCCGCCAGACCAAGCCTGCAACACGGGCACGTGCTCTTGACCGGGAATCGAACCCACAATCTCTTGCTGCACAGAACAATGCCCAACCACACTGTTTCTTTTCTTTTTCTTAACGTTTTTATTGATTTAAGAGAGTGAGGAAGGGAGAAAGAGAAAGACATCAATGTGAGAGATAAACACCATCTGGCTGCCTCCTGCACCTCCTACTGGGGACTGAGTCTGCAATTCTGGCTTGTGCCCTGATCAGGAATCAGGTGACTTGGCAACCTTTTGGTGGGGGGATGCTCAACAAGCTGAGCCATGTGGGCCAGGGCTGGATGAATTTTTTAAAAATCTGTTTGTATTGACTTCAGAGAGGAAGGGAATGAAGATTTCTTTTCTTTTCCTTAACGTTTTTATTGATTTAAGGAAGTGAGGGAACTGTTTATGCCTGGTTTCCTCTAAAGCTGAGATGGAAGGCAAACTGCGGCTCCCTGAAGAGTGTAGTGTTGCTATGAATAAAGTGCTATCTTATGAGCTGCACATCAAAAAATCTAACCCGGGACCCTTGAGTCCGCAGGCTGATGCTCTATCCACTGAGCCAAACCTGCTAGACTAGAGGATTTTTTTAAAAGACAAAAATACCAGTTACGACTTCCCAGTAAAATATATAGACATTAAGTAATAAAATGTAAATTAGGTTCTATATAGGAAAAAAAATCAAAAGACTGCTTGTGTGCCATTGCCTCTAAATTCAAACTCACTAAAAAATCCTGATTAATAGTTTTCTAGGTGTGACAGTGTGGTTTAGTAAGAAATATATACTTGGTCTTCCTCCTGGTTCTTGGCACAGAGCTCTTAAACCGCTTGGAATTTCCCAATAGGGGTGAGAAGAACATCTTAAACCCCTTTCAACCAAACCAGCATTTATTGCAAGAAGGTTTGACAGAGGATTGGAGCTGGTTGCCAGAGGAACCAACCATGTGATTATAGAGTTAGGACTTTCAACCATCCCTCCATCTCCACGAAGGGGAGAGGGGCTGGGGATTAAGCTAATCACCAATGGCCAATGATTAATCACACCGGCATGATGGGATCTCCATAAAAACCCCAAACAACAGGGTTTGGTGAACACATCATGGAGCTGGGAGGGGGTTCACCTGGAGAGGACGCAGAAGCTGCATGTGCCTTTCCACATACCTTCCCCTGTGCATCTCTTCCATTTGGCTGTTCCTGAACTGCATCCTATAAATGTATTCAGTAGCAGTAAGAAAAGCACCTTCTTGAGCTCTATTGGCCATTCTAGCAAATTATCGAACCCAAGGAGGGGGTCATGGGAGCCCCGATTTATAGCTAGTTGTTCAGAAGCACAAGAGGCCCTGACTTGCAATTTAGAACTGCAGTCTTGTGGGACTAAGCCCTTAAGCTGAGGGGTCTACACTAACTCCAGGTCGTGAGTGTCAGAAGTGTTGTGAGGGAAACAGAGTTTTCCTTTACTAGGATATTTTAAATTAGAAGATGAGATCCCTGAATAATAAACCAAAAACCTCATTTCCGTTCAGAAGCAAGCCAGCAAACTATAAATTAGTAAATTGGTCCTGTAGTTTACATGAAATAATCATGTGCAAATTTGGTCAGTGTGACTGAATTTCCCAGAGTGCTGTTTCTCCGTAGTCTGGCTACAGAAATTAATATTAGCATTCATATACCATGCTGTACTTACATGGCTATTGTAGAGTTCTTCTAGAAGTGCTAAGGATTTAATGGACTTTGATCTGCAAATTTCCTCCTCTGTAAATTTCTGGATATCTGGATGTACCTTCTGAGTCTGACCCAAGCGCAAAAATCCTATTTTAAACTTCGCTAACTTCAAAAGAATATTGTCAACGGCAGAATGAGTATAACTGGTCAACAAAACACTAAAACCACAGGCATACAGAATTCTTACCTAAGAATGAATAAGAGAAAGGAAAACGGCATTACTTTTAATTCCAGACCATTTTTAACATGCTTATGTTTTTCTAACAGAATTAGGAAACTTAATAGGAAGCATATCTAAGAGTTGAACCAAATAACTTTTTTAAAATTATAAGGCCAAAATGTTTTATGAAAGTATTATGGAAAGTAATAAAACTGAATACATATGAATTTTCAATTGGCATACAGTATCAATCAATAAATATTTGCTATCATCATTATCATTAATCAGTAAATTACTACTCAGAAATTTACCAATGTGGAAAAAAAATCCAAGAGAAATCTATTTTAACCACCTCTATATAATTTATCATTTTTTTAAAAGGAAAACATACGCCGAAACCGGTTTGGCTCAGTGAATAGAGCGTCAGCCTGCGGACTGAAGGGTCCCAGGTTCGATTCCGGTCAAGAGCATGTACCAGGGTTGCAGACACATCCCCAGTAGGAGATGTGCAGGAGGCAGCTGATCGATGTTTCTCTCTCTCATTGATGTTTCTAACTCTCTATCTCTCTCCCTTCCTCTCTGTAAAAAATCAATAAAATATATTTTTTTAAAAAAAGGAAAACATACAATGATACATATACCCCCAACATAAAGAGACCTTAGACAATCCAAAATGCAAGAAATCTGCAACATGATTACAACTACTGGTCATTTAGCTTTTCTATTTCTCATGTCATTCTACAAAGGTAATTTGAAATAAAGGCATCTTGAGTTAATATTCAGCTTTTTAAAAATATATATATTTTATTGATTCCACTAGAGATTGAGCCTGCAACCCAGGCATGTGCCCTGACTGGGAATTGAACCATGACCTCCTGGTTCATAGGTTGAAGCTCAACCACTGAGCCACACCAGTCAGGCGATATTCAACTCTTTTGATCTCAAACATCACATTCTCTGAACAAAGGAGAAGCTGATTTACATATTTCGTTTCTAAGCAAAAGAGCAATGACCTTACAAGAGTACATATTGTAGTGGTCTTTCCTGTTCCAGGCATGCCCACGATGAGTGTGTAGTCTTTGGAAAGAAGTACCTTTTTCATTGCTTGCCTCTGAGGTTTATTCAAACCTACATTTAAATGTAAAAATAACAGAAAAAGTATATTGAATTTCAATGAACAAATCCACTATTTTGTAAGAAAAGCAGCCTCTATTCAAGTTTCTCCAATACATCTTTGCAAAGCAAGAAAGTATGGTGATGTTAAAAAATATATGTAAACTACTTCCAAAGAGACTGTGTAATAATTGTAACTGCATATAAATCATTAAAACATTAGACTGTAGGTTAAATTATAAATAGAACAAAAAAAATTGGAAGAGGACATGCTGATGATAGCTTACCTTTTAGAATAGAGGCAACTGTGTCCTTCGCATCATGTGGAAGAATGGAACTGAGGTAGGAAATAAACTGAGGTTCACGAAAGTCAATAATTAAATCTCGAAGTTTTTGGCTGAAAAGGAAAAAATGCTTTCAGTAATATTTCTTAGGAAAGTGGGGTAAAATTCAGATTCATTCACTGTTACAAACCTGGCATCAGTATTTTTCATCAATTTAGAAAGATTTCCTAATGGGGTATCTATGTCACAATTTTTTTCTTCCTGGTCCAATCTGAACAAAGTTGATTCTGGGAGTACTGACAAGTTCCTAAAACAGCAAAACAGATGCACATGAATGTTTTTCACTTAACATAGTAAGTTGGCCTGTACAAGAAAAATATTACTATCTGCTAAAAGAGTAAATGGGCTGCCCTAGCTGGTTTGGCTCAGTGGATGGAGAGTCAGCCTGCGGACTGAAAGATCCCAGGTTCGATTCTGGTCAAGGGCACATGCCCAGGCTGCAGGCTCAGTCCCCAGTGGGGAGCATACAGGAGGCAGCCAATCAATGATTCTCTCATCACTGATGTTTCTCTC
>NW_006288853.1:1714232-1743105 GCF_000327345.1 Myotis davidii
ATTATTTTTTTTAAAGGGAAAGAACAAAATGGTGAATGCCAGAATGCTAAGGAGAAATGCCAGGGTTCTTGTTCCAGCATCTAGAGGGTTCAGCAATCTGGAGAAGGGGCCGTGTGTAACTTAAAGAGTCCAGAGACGAAATATAATTTTGAAAGGCATTGGGGGTCAGAGGAGCCTAACTAAAAGGAGCTAAGATTTCCTCGTCTCAGGACCCCATGCTTTTTATTAACATAAATTGTCCTGAGGCGAGGCGGAGGTATACACTTCAAAGGGTTAGGGTTTTGTATACACAGTCCATTGTCAGAATTGTCGCGTGTAACTTAAAGAGTCCAGAGACAAAATATAATTTTGAAAGGCATTGGGGGTCAGAGGAGCCTAACTAAAAGGAGCTAAGATTTCCTCGTCTCAGGACCCCATGCTTTTTATTAACATAAATTGTCCTGAGGCGAGGCGGAGGTATACACTTCAAAGGGTTAGGGTTTTGTATACACAGTCCATTGTCAGAATTGGGGGAATTAGCCTACCACGGTTCAGGAGTTTGGCCAGTAGGAGGCAATAACACACAATTAAGATGCCCTGAGCTGTCTGGCAGCAAACAATCATCCCTTTTCAGGTTTGGGGAAATGCCTTTAGTCATTCCCAACAGGATTACAGCATATGTGACTCAGCCCCTGTTGAGTCCCCAAGTTCCATCAACCTTTTGATGAAACTCTTGCAATTATGACATGCTAGAATTGGCTTCCGGCAGAGAAAGAAGCTACATATTTAACACAGGCTATCTATCCTGCCCACCGGACATGTGGTTGTGAGAATGAGGTAGGACTATGTCCACATTAGCACTATGGGATGTGATGCACTAACGAAAAGTTCAGCCGTTTGGAAGTCCCTCAAACGTCAAACACGAACTTAGCACGTGACCCAGCAATTCCACTGTGACTTATCTACAAGGGCAATAAAAATATGTTCACATAAAAATTTGCAAGTGAATATTTATAGCAACACTAGCCATAACACCCAAAAGTGAAAACAATTCAAATGTCTATCAGCTGGTGAATAACTGAACAAAATGTGGTCTATCGATGTAACAGAATATTATTCAGGCATAAAAAGAAATAAGGTACTAAAGGGGAACAAAAAGAAATGAGGTACTGATAAATGCTAAAACATGGATGAACCTCATAAACATGCTAAAAGAAGCCAGACCAAAAAATGAAAAACCACCACCACATGTTATGTGGTTCTAGTTACAGAAATATCCAGAAGAGGTCCATCCACAGAGACAGGCAGCAGAGCAGCTGTTGCCAGGGGCTTGAGGGAGGGAGAGCAGAAAGTGATTGCTTAACGGGCACGTTTCCTTTCAGGGTGATGAAAGTGTCTTGTAACCAGACAGAGGTGCTGGTTGCACAATACTGTAACTGTGCTATATGCCACCGAACTGTGCATTTTAAAATAATTAATGGTCAATTCTATGTTATGTGAATTTTACCTCAAATTTTTAAATGAAGAAATGAAGTACTGACATATACTGGTACATGAAAATCAATCTCAAAATAGTAGGCTAAAACAAACAAAAACACTAGGGTGAATGAAAAACGCCAGTCACAAAAGGCCACACACTGTGCGCTCGCTCCCGTTACAGGTAAAGCAATAGAGACAGAAAGGAAACTGGGGGTGTGGTTGTCTAGGGCTGGAGGAGTGACTGCTACAGGGCACAGGGCTTCTTTACGGGGAGAGGAAAATGTTCTCAAATTGATTTTGGTGATGGGTCTAACTCTGAACATACTAAACACCACTGAATGATACGTGTAGAATGGATGAACCTGCATGGTATGTGAATTATATCTCAGTAAAGCTGTTCTCCCTCCCGCCCCCCAAAAAAGGAAGCATTTCATTACCTGTCTAATAAACAGGTTACTGTTGCCGCGTTAATCTCTTTCACGTATCCCCTAGACAAAGCAAAGAGTGTTCTCTCTTCTCCACTTAAAATAATCCTGTCACCTGCCATTAGGTTTGTGACAGGCATGGCGCCATTTTTACGTTGGAAATTATGTAAATACTGTCCGTCACAAAGTGTCTTTATATGTTCTGTTCTAATCAGGTTTCCAATGCAGTTGCCACTTTGCTCCCTATGGAATAGAAAGAGAAAGCTTCCATTTATATCACATATATAAACACTATATTTGTAGTTTTCCCGTTTTCTTGTTCATCTGGCCCCCCATAACTCTAATGCTAATACTGAGTCTGTCATTTTCACATGTTCCACAATCCACACTAAAATTTTAGGAATGCTCCTGGCCGGCGTGGCTCAGTGGTTGAGCATCAACCTATGAACCAGGAAGTCACAGTTCAATCCCCAGTCCAGGCACATGCCTGGGTTGCGGGCTTGATCCACAGTGTGTGCCAGAGGCAGCTGATCAATGATTCTCTCTCATCATTGATGTTGCTATCTCTCTCTCCCTCTCTCTTCATCTCTGAAATAAATTAAAAATATTTTTAAAAAAAAAAAAATATTAGAAATGCTAAGAAAAAAAATAAAATTTTAGGAAACAATCTCCCACCAATAGGCCGCTAGACAAGTGCTAGGGAGCACCTCTCGTGTTGCACGCACAGGCTGGGACCTCTGAGCAGCCTGTGTGTCAGCACTTTGATCCTGAAAGGACACCCTCACCCCGTGCATCACATCACAAAAGACAAACAGCGATGACCCATTCCTAAATCCTATTTCTTTAGTGTTTACATGAGGATTTATAATTGCTGTTATTAAAATAATAGCAAGCAACCTGATAATTCCACTGCTTCTAGGAAATAAATATTGAGCATTTACAATCTCGCAGGCACTACTATTAAACACTAAACAACTTCAGAAGCTTTTTGGCATGTGCACTTGACATAGTCACTGTACTTTTGTAGTCTATGTATAACTACTCAAACATTCTCCACCGTGATGTTTTCAGTGTTAAAGTCTAGTATTAAGGAAATAATGATCCAATTATTTCTAAAGTCACATAATTATCAATATTCATTCTGGAAAGAAACAAATAGATGAAAAGTAACTAAATATTAAAGAAAAATATAATGCAAAGATATACAAAACTGCAACTTTACAATTAACTTGGGAAAAAAATGGATCTCACAAAATACAAGATTGACCAACTGTAAAAAATATAAGCCTGTATCAAATAACTTATTTAACTTTATTTAAATACATTAAATTTTTGCCTGGCCAGGGTGGTTCAGGGCCCACCCATGAACCACAAGGTCAGGAAACATGCCTGGGTTTAGCCCAGGGGTGGGCAAACTTTTTGACTCGAGGGCCACAATGGGTTCTTAAACTGGACCGGAGGGCCGGAACAAAAGCATGGATGGAGTGTTTGTGTGAACTAATATAAATTCAAAGTAAACATCATTACATAAAAGGGTACGGTCTTTTTTTTTTTTTTTTTAGTTTTATTCATTTCAAACGGGCGGGATTCGGCCCGCGGGCCGTAGTTTGCCCACAGCTGGTTTAGCCCGATCCCCAGTAGGCGGCATGCAGGATGCAGACAATCAATGATTCTCTCTCATCATTGATGTTTCTCTCTCTCCCCTCCTCTCCTTCCTTCTCTGAAATCCATAAAAATGTATTTAAAATTGGACTTCCTGAGGCATATTTTTCCTACTGAAAACAGCTAACAATGGTGCTCTACTCAGAAACAATTCATTGACAGCCACCCGGAGTTAGCATGAATATATGAAACTGCGTGTCTTTAACACACAATATAACCAGTATTTGTCACGAATTCCAAATGCCATTCCACTAATCCAAATTATTGAAGTCTGACTGGGTTAAATGTAGTACTTACATTTCTGATGAAGACGTCAACCATATATTTTGGTTATTTTTTTTATTATCCTTTGATTTTGACTCCAGAGTTAACATTAGACACCACAGGCTGAAATACTCCAAGTGTGTGGCCTTGAGGTGCTGGGTTTCCTCTTTTATTTTGGGCAGCATGCCCATCGGGACTGAGCTGTCATCCACCTGCTGTTCGACTGCCCTAAAGATAAAGCTCCAAGTCAGACGTGTGTATAAAACATTTTGCTGGCTATGAAATGAGATACTTCTAAAATAAGTACAGATAGTGATGATCATCATAACTTCTAACCACAGACTCTAATTTTCTTTAAAAGTAATTTCAATATTCTACAAGCCAAATGGTTTTTTACAAAACAAAATGCTTAAGAAACTCAATATGGCATTATTTTGCCTTCAATGACTGTACCCCTAACAACTACTTGGTATACTCTAGTCTTCATTCCTATAGGTAGCAAGTTTTGGCTTTTTGTACAACTGCATTTCTCACAGTCACAGTATTTGTACAGCCAGCTCTGTGCCACAGGAAAGTCAACATAAAAACTAGGAGAATTATCTGGAATTTCATTTTGCTTAATGCTAATTTCTAAATTTTTATATAGAAGCAAATATCTCATAGGATAGCCTACAAAACATTGAGAATAAACACAAGATTTCACAACAATGTGCTTATAGTAAAGGCCCCAACTTCCCATGGTTCAGTCTTCTTCCATTAAGAGACCCTTTGATACAACAGTTTTAAAAGTTCTTTCTGTGAATTTTCAGGCTGAATTCAAATTTGGGTTCTGATTTGATTTTGTCTAGTCTGTATTTAACATCTAACTACTGTTTTGTGTCCTTTTGCTGGCCTATGAAGGTATAAATACAAATGACTGTTTATAAGAGCTAAAATTTCCCACATGTAATAAAAATTCAAGGCCATTGGATCATACTCTGTATCTGGAAGAAACATTTTCCCTGTTTTTTTAAACTACAAAAGGCCTGAAATTAAAACAGCAACTAAGAAGCGAAGGACTTCTTAAAACACCATTTAAGTTGTACTCAAAATGCCTATGCTACATACACATCTTTCTTAACCAAAGTTCAAAAAGCATTCTATTGTTCCCCAAGGAAATAGGCTTGTTATAAAATACTAGAGGCCCAGTGGTCCCTAGGCCTGGCCAGTGATCAGGACCAATCAGGGCCTTCCGGCTGCCGGCTGGGGCCTTCCTTCCCTGGCTGCCAGCTGCCGGTGGAGGTCTTCCTTCATTCTGTGCCACCCCCTGGTGGTCAGAGCATGTCATAGCAAGCGATCGAACTCCTGGTATCCCAGTTGAACTCCCAAGGGGACTCTTTGCAATTAGCCTTTTATATATATAGATGAACTGTGGCCCTAGCCAGTCCAGCTCAGTGGATAGAGTGTCAGCATGCAGACTGAAGAGTCCCGGGTTTGATCCCAGTCAAGGGCATGTACCTCGGTTGCTGGCTCTTGGCCCTGGTCGGCAGCATGTGGGAGACAACCAACTGATGCATTTCTCTCACATCGGCGTTTCTGTCTCTCCCCCTCCCTTCCACTCTCTCTAAAAATCAATGGAAAAATATCCTTGAGTGAGGAAAAAACATCCTTGAGTGAGGATTGAACTGTGTTTTTTTCCCTAGTCCCTTCATTTTACAAATACACACAGAAAAAAAATGACTAAAATGAAATCATCAATGCCAGACCAGCCAGCAATGTTAAATCATTTTAAGTTGAGTGTACACTTAAATGAAATTAGTATTTTTGGAAGACAGTGTGTTTACCTGCTATAAAGAGCACAGTTACCCACTTGTGAACAATATTTACAGGTTTGCTGTTCCTCGATTATTTGTGGCAAAGGAGTAAGCTCTGTCTTCTCCTTTTCAGTAGCAGGTTTGCTAATACGGTGAAACAAAGAGAATGCCATCTGGTTTCTTAGTTTTAGTAATTCTATGGGGGGGAGGAAGAAAAAAGAAAAATAAATAAATTAATTCTATGGGGGGCAGGGAGAACAGGTGTCTTTTAAGAATTAAGTTTATTATATATCTTTTCCATTGCATAAATAAAACTTCAGATTTAAAAACATTTAAAAAAGTAAAGAACAACATTCCATTTTTCCCTCTACGCTAGAATAACCACTGTTAACACTTTGGTATAATTCCTCCAATTTTTGTTCACTTGATAAATTCTTTCAACAATCATGTATCTCATAATTAGTACAACTTGTGAAGTTGGTGCTTTATTCGCTGAATGCTAAGGATAAATACAACTATCTAGAGCAGGGGTGGGCAAACTTTTTGACTCGAGGACCACAATGTGTTCTTAAACTGGACCGGAGGGCCGGAACAAAAGCATGGATGGAGTGTTTGTGTGAACTAATATAAATTCAAAGTAAACATCATTACATAAAAGGGTACGGTCTTTTTTTTTTTTAGTTTTATTCATTTCAAACAGGCCGGATCTGGCCCGCAGGCCGTAGTTTGCCCACGGCTGATCTAGAGTACAGGGTAGAAAATTTAAAATAAAGTTTTATATGATAAAATTTTAAAAAGTTAATATTTTCAACTCTACTGTATAGTGTTAAAATTCTTTTTAAAAAATACCATAACTACAAATTAAAACCTGTATTAGGCCTCGCAAGTACAGCGAGCTACTGTCAGGTTAAACACAGGTACACCTTGTCTCACTGGGCTGCGCTTGATTGCACTTCACAGATTTTGTGTGCTTTTTACAAATTGAAGATGCCCTACACCAGCAAAAAGATTATGACTCACATGATGTCTAGCATTTCTTAGTAATAAAGTATTTTTTAATTAAGATATATATACTGTTTTATTAGACATAATGCTACTGTAGACTTGATAGACTACAGGATCATGTAAACATAACCTTTATATGCACTAAAAACCAAAAAATTCGTGTTACTCGCTTTACCGAGGTGATCTGGACAGTACCCACAGGTATGCTGTGTGTAGCACTAACAGTTGAAGGGGACAACAAACAAAACCCAGAGAAGTAAAAATGGAGCAAACAGCTCAACCTCTTTTATCGAGATGTTTGGCAGGCACGGGGTACATCTGGCCGGTCTTGAGGTAGAGGAGCAGGCCAGCCTCCGGATCAGCTCTTCTCTCTTGACTTAGCAGTGTGTACAGAACCAGCTGTGAAAACAGTGTTCGTTTTGTCAAATCAAACCTTAACTTTCTGCTTTTCCACATGTGGTTTGCAATCAATACATACTATCATTTTAAAATCAAAAGGTCAATTAAGCTATTTTCATTTTGAAAATTACATTGATTTCAGAAAGGAAGGGAGAGGGAGAGAGAGAGACAGAAACATCAATGATGAGAGAGAATCACTCGGCTGCCTCCTGCACGCCCCACACAAGGGATCAAGCCTGCATCCTGGGCATGTGCCCTGACCGGGAATTGAACCCGGACTTCCTGGTTCATAGGTCGATGCTCAATCATTGTGCCATGCCGGCCAGGTTACATTGATGTTTTCTGAAAGGTATCCTGTGTAGATGTTACATGAAAACAACAGCTCCATGGTAAATCAGGTTTAGGAAATATTAGGTTAACCATAGCTGACACAAATCATATTAAGACTTCTCAGAAACTTTAATAGGCTAATGTGCATCATTATATCTACCAATATACTTGGTTTCCCCAACTTACATGACCAAGGAATTCTTTTTTTTTAGGAGCATCTGTTTAGACTGTTAGTTTGGCAACATAAACTTGCCGATACTATCTGACAAGTCGAGAGGTATTCGTTGCTGGAGAAAACTCTCTGCCGTAGCCACGTCTATCTGTATATATAAAAGGCGAAGCGACTGGCCACCAGGGAGCAGACACTCCACGCAGGAGCGACAGCAATTTTGCAGAGTGCCTTCTCGCACTCCGGGACCCCTCAGGGGATGTCGGACTGCTGGTTTTGGCCCAATCTCCGCAAGCCGGGCCAAGGGACCCCACCTGCCGGAGAGACCCTGCTCACTCTGCAGACACCCTTCGAGCCCCGGCGCTGCCCCGGGTGTGGCCAGCCAGAGAAGAAGTTGGCTCCAGGGTATGTCCGGCCCTTCTCGCCCAGTCCCGCCCCGCCAGCCACCTTCTAATTAACTTCCTTTCAATGTGCACAGATCTATGCACCGGGCCTCTAGTCTATGCATCAGACAATTGGAGTACTCTGAATGTATCACAAATTGAGAAGTACTATATGAAACTCAAACATTACCTAAATTGAACCAAAATATATAAAGCGGACTACATTTTTAAATCTATTAAACATTCAATTTTCTCATTAAGATTTATATACCTGACTACGGTGTTCAATAGAATTTGATTCCTTTCCAGTTTTAAGTTCCAATGGCATTATTTTATATTTTGTTTTACATCCTCGGTGAATTTTCACACCAACTGTAACATCTATCTTGCCCTTTAATCCAAACCTAGGGGACCAAATGCTTTCTTCAATATCCAATGACTTTATGACTTCAATATTACATGCTGCATTATTGTTACTACCATCACTTGGCCTAAAAACAAAACACAAAAACACTTAATTAGAACATTTAGCTCACTTCTCATCTGCTACCATTGATTTTTCACTGCACTCAGCGAATGTGGGGATGGAAAAGGGTCTCTATACCTTTACAGCAGTGGTTCTCAAAGTGTATAGCACTGGCATCATCTGGGAACTTGTGATCAATGCAAATTCTCAAGCCCGACTCCAGGCCTACTCGATCAGAAATATTAATGGGTGAGGCCCAGCAATTTGTTTAACAAACTCTCCAAGCAATTCTGATGCACACTCAAGTTTAGGAACCACTGTCCCCTAGGCTCCAACTCATGTGTATACATTTTCTTGTATTTGTCATCTGTCCCTTTCAGTTCGCTGCTATGCAATCTTCCCAACTTAGCCTTTACTTCCTCAGATTACTGCAAGTCTCGCTACGTGAACTGCTGGAGCCACAAGACCAATCTGAATATTCTGATATACAATTATCAGAGATTGATATATAATTGCTTGCATGTGGTTGCACCCTAGGGAGCAACGGATGTGTTCCTTCATGTAACACCATATTAACTTGGGTAAGAACGAGTTTGATCATCCAACACTTACACCCCTGTGACAATCCTGGAGAGACGAAAATAACTTTTAAAGCCTTTTACATTTCTCTTATCTAAGATTTACTTATTTTTAGAGCAGTAAGTCATTCTGCAGAAGAATATTCAGATAAGGGCTAACTTTTATTAATCCTGTTTTAGACTCTAAGCCATATAAAAAACTAGGTCTAACAGAAATCTTACATGAAAAGGACACATTTTCTAGTAATAAAGCATTTCATATCATATAAAATTGGTATTTAAAAAGTATAAGAGCCCTGGCCAGTGTGGGAAGATACTCAGGACTGTAATTTGTAAAATAAGCAAACAAAAAGGCTAGTTGCAATAACTCAATCTTTAAAAAGCTTTAATTCAAAATACAGAACAGAGTCCTGGTCTAAAGATATGAACCAGATAATCAAAATGGGTTTCTTACAAAGAGAGCTGCATCTGCGGGAAGTCAGTTGAAGTGTATTTCTGCATGAAATCTCCAGCCCACTTAGAAAATGAAGGAAGATACTCTTCCACTTCTTGTTTTACTTCATCTTGATTCAAATTTAAGCGGTACCTGGGAAGTAAAACATTACATGTAAAAGCTTAAATATAAAAACAGTAAAAAAAAGGACAAAAACATCCAAATAAGCAACCCAAGTACCTATGGACTAAAAGGTAAACCAAGTGTGGGCTATACGTACAAAGGGTTGCTATTCAGCCTTAAAAGGGGAGAGCAGAGCCCTGTCGGTCCTCTGAACGAGCTGGGTCAGCAAGGAAGACAAAAGGAGCAGCCCACTCTGCCAAGAGCAGCTCCTGAGCACACCAGGAACCTCAGCTTGAGAGAGAAGCTGAAATCCCTCAAGCCAGGGAGCAACTGCTGACACATGGCCCAAATGATCCCACCTTCCATCTGACAGAGGCAAAGGTTATCCTTGCAAAAGACTGAGCTCTGGCAACTTCCAGTCGGTAACAGAGGATGTAGGTGAGAATGTGGGGAAACAAGGACTCAGGTCTGGCTGGCAGAAATGTAAATTGAGGCAATGCCTACATAGAGCAATTTGGCAATACATATCAAAACTTTGTTTTTTAATTTTTTTTTTTACTTTCAGAACATCCAGGGTGGTCACTTTAGGTGTCTGAGTTTGCAAGGCCAGGCCAGGCCTCCACACAGGCCTCCCCAGAGTAGGTCAGGTTAGCATGTGCCCCCCCCCTTTTTTTAAATATATTTCTTTACTGATTTCAGAGAGGAAGGGAGGAAGAGAGAGATAGAAACATCAATTGATGAAAGAGAATCATTGATTTATCCACTGAGCCAAGTCGGGCAGGACAATATCAAAACTTGAAGTGTACCCAGACTGGGTCCCGAGCAGGAGGGGGCAATGCTAGAAAGGACATTACTGGGCAAAACTGAAAATGTGGACAGATCAGACAAAAGCATTCTATCAATGTTAAATTTCCTGAAGTTGGTAACTGCTGTGGTTACATAAGAGAAAATCCTTATTCTTAGGAAATACACACTTAAATATACATCATGGTTCTTTACCTCTGGGACACGAGCCCTGAGCCCACCTGGCCCCGCATCAGCAAGAACGTGTCATGAGCAAAGTCCTCGGCCAGCAACAGGCTGCCACGCCGGGCACTGGGGCCTCACACTGAGCTGTCACCACCTGCCTGGCCCCAGTCACCACAGACGGGTTAGGGGAGAGGCCTGAAGGGAGAGTGAGCAAGGCCAGCTTCGCACACTGCAGTGGGGGCCCCAGGATGCCCAGGGCCCTGTTCGGCCTGCTCTACGGCCGGTGTCTTCATGGTTTACAGCCCATTATGTATCCCATGATGAACACCACTTAATCTTAGAAAAAGTAAACACACACACACACAACAGGTGAATACGAGTAGAGAGTATATGGATGTTCTCTGTACTACTCTTGCAGCTATTCTCTAAATTTAAAATTATTTCCAAATAAAAATATTTTTAAATGTGTAAATGTATAAATCCTCTAGTCCAACAATTCCACTTGTAAGTACTGAGCCAACATACATGCCCGCATAGCTATGAAATAAAGGATGTACAAAGGTATTCATTATAGCATTGCTAATAAAAGCAGACTGAAACGCCACGGGATGCTTAAATAAATTATGGTATATCCATATGATACATTATGCCACTCTTAATTAAAAATGAGATAGCTCAGCCCTGGCTGGTTTGGCTCAGTAGACAGAGCGTCGGCCTGTGGAAGGGTCCCAGTTTGATTCTGGTCAAGGGCACATGGCTAGGTTGTGCGCTGGATCCTTAGTGGGGTTGTGCAGGAGGCAGCCGATCCATGATTCTCTCTCAACATTGATGTTTCTGTCTCTCTCTCCCTCTCCCGTCCTCTCTGAAATCAATAATATATATATATATAAAGATTTAATTTTTAAGTGCATGATAATGTTCATGGTATACTACCATCTACATAACAAAATATAAATACACACACACAACACACATATAAATATCTGAAGTCTCTGGAAGGACATATAAGAAAACAACAGTGGCTGCCTCTGGGGAAAGAACTGCATGATGAGGAAAATAAGGATAGAAAGGACTTACGTTTTACTGTGCACACTCTTGTACATTACAGTAACATGGTATACGTATTGCCCTATTTAGAAATAAGATTTTTTTTTTAAATCCTGCCCAAGGGAATAATCTTATTCCTAAATAAATTTCTCCAGCCATCCGGAAACCATTCTTCACTGTCATTAACTCCTTAAGTAGACTTTTTTTACAGATCAGAACTCTTTAAAGTTTCCACACTAGTCTGTACTGGCTATTTAATGTATTCTGCATATAAATTCTCCCTTTTTAATTTTGTGAAGTCACAGCAAAATGACATATAACAGCCTAGTTTTTCCTGAGATTAGTAAGATACTTAAGGTGAGATCTTCAAGCCTAGACTCTTATAAATATGACATGGCAGAACATGAACAGATCAAAATTTGTTCTAAGAGCTGTACTAGGGTAGAAAAGGGCCTAGGAGAGAGGGTAGAAAAGAACTTTGGATCTATAATTTTAGGATTTGGGAGTTTAACAAAGTATTGAAATGAAACACAAGTTTTCCCTTATGTCTTAGAATATCATGATTTAAAAAAACCCACAGTAATATAATTCATGACCCAAAGATGTGCTAAGAATGCATTCCCCCACATTTCTGACTTTCATAGTTCTTATATGTATATATTTTTTAAATATACTTTTAGTGATTTCAGAGAGGAAGGAAGAGGGATAGAAACATCAATGATGAGAGAGAATCATGCACGCCCCACACTGGGGATTGAGCCTGCAATCGGGCCTGTGCCCTGATTGGGAATCGAACCCGTGACCTCCTGGTTCACAGGTCAACCACTGAGCCACGCCGGCTGGGCAGTTAATATATTTCATATATATGTGTGTGTGTGTGTGTGTGTTTTCAGTCCACAGGCCGGCACTCTATCCACTGAGCCAAACCGGTTAGGGCAGTTCTTATATATTTTAAAGTTTCCTCTTTCTTATACTGCAACAAATCTATCAGCTCACATGTTATATGACTATGAAGGTGCCTCTCCCGCATCTCAGAAACCAGATAAGAATGTTAGCTATCAGTGAAAAATTGATGCTAAGGGAATCAGAGAGATATCCCATGACATGAAGTGAACAAGCGTTTTTTTAATACATGAGCAATATGAATTCTAAGCAAGGCTGCTCAGAAACCTTGTTTTCCTTCATCCCTGTATACAAGTTGGGTTCTGGATGAATCAGATTGCCCGATACCTGAACACCCCAGGTGGTTTAAAAGATGTCCGCAAATTCTTTGACACCTTTCAAAAGATGGCACCCAATTACCCTACGTTTAAGGGAGAGCTGCATGTAGTGACTTGCATTGAAGGAATAAAAAAAGCAGCCGTGACAATGTAGGAATCAGACACTAGGTGAGAGAAGGCACTGTGCTCCCTGCTTGCTCTCTTTCTTGGACCCTTCCCTCCAAGCAGCAGCGGCATGGCACGAGGACACGCAGCCTTATGGACACCCACGTGGCGAAGAACGAGACCTCCTGCCAACAGTCAGCCAGGCACCGAGGCCTCAACACAGGGGCCGTGTGAGTCATCCTCCTGCACTGGGCAAGCCTGGATGACTGCAGCCCCACATGGGAGCCCGGAGCCAGAACCAGCCCGCTAAGCCACCTCCGAATATCTGACCTACAGCAACTACGAGGTAACAGGCTAGAAGCTTGCCATTTAAGCCACTAAGTTTTGATGTGACTGGTTTCAGGGCCATAATCAATCCAGTATACAACAGATAAGATAATCATTTGCTGATGAGGGTGTGACACAAAAATTCAAAATTTGAAACGCAAAGTGGCAAATAGGCAATAAATAGAACTCAAAGCAAAAGCTTTATTAAATCTATTTATATTCTGAATGCTGTGCTTTGTGGTCATGAACAAGTGACAACTTCTCAGTGCTTCAGTTTCTTCATTTATAAGAAGCTGCAATCAGACTATTCAAGATATGCATAAAAGCACAACACAGTGCCAGACATACGGCAGCGGCCTGAAATGTTTTACGACGCTAGATTACATGTCATCGCTAAATCATTTGTGTGAAATTTTGGAACACATTTTTCCCCACATAAACAGTGAAGCACAGAATTACTATCTGGGAAAATAGATTGATGTCAGAATCAAAATCATCACTAATAAAAACTTATCTGTCTGTGAGAAAAGATGGGCTGCAGTGGGAGTCAAGGGAGAAACAGAGGGCAGACCATGCCAAACCCTCTGAAGGTAGTCAGTCACTCATAAAATGCCAATGATTAACCACCTGTGGGTTCATATACATCATTTCCATTGTCACAAGATGCAAAATAGGCATTATCACCGTTTCTGAATGTTTAAGTGACTTCTGCAGTCATCAAACTGGCAAAGCTAGAATTTCAAATGAGATCTGACTTCCAAACCCATACGATTTTCAGCATGTCACCCTGTTTCTAAAGGCAAAATGCTTTACACACTCTCAGGAGTCCGTTGTACTCATGTACTGAATTTTCTGTACATGAGTTAAAGAGTTCCTGTTGTGCAATTTTAGAAGCTCTTCAGAGAACTGGAAGGGGAGACTGCAACTTTGGAATCTGCATTTTAGTATTACACTAATTTACACTGAATAGTAAAATGGCCAAGCACCTTATAGATTCTAGGAGAAGTTATAATAAAACTGTACCTGCAGTTCTCTTGTAACTACTTACATTTCTTTCAGATGCCTTATCTCTTGAACAGTTTGAAAAGCAAGTTCTTGTAGCTTTTCT
Source organism: Myotis davidii (assembly GCF_000327345.1). Taxonomy (NCBI): domain Eukaryota; kingdom Metazoa; phylum Chordata; class Mammalia; order Chiroptera; family Vespertilionidae; genus Myotis; species Myotis davidii. The sequence continues at coordinate 1,728,497 of NW_006288853.1, forward strand.
GGGGCAAAGCTATCACTTATTGCTTTCTGAAATACTTCATGGAGAACCGTACCAATCAGCATTTGGCGTGTGGCTGGATCAGAGCCCTAGTAAGAAAAAACACACAAAAAATTTTTATTTTACAACATATTAACAGACGTGAATGTATACTTATTGCCTAACCCCGTGGTCGGCAAACTGCGGTGGCTCTTCCTAAGCCTTAGGAGTACCCTAATTAAGTTAATAACAATGTACCTACCTATATAGTTTAAGTTTAAAAAATTTGGCTCTCAAAAGAAATTTCAGTCGTTATACTGTTGATATTTGGCTCTGTTGACTAATGAGTTTGCCGACCACTGACCTAACCTATTAAACCACCATAGCCAAAGTGTACTACTAAGACAAATACCAAAACATCAACCAATGTATTTTTCTGGTGGGAGGAATTATAAGTGACTTTCCTTTTCTTTCTTTTTTTGTTAATTCTCACCAGAGATTTTTAGAAAGAGTGGAAGGGACAAGGAGAGACCAAGAGAAACATTGATTTGAGAGAGTCACATTGATTGGTTGCCTCCCGCACCTCAGACCCAGACTGGGGCCAGGGATCCAGCCTGGAATCAAGGTACGTGCCCTTAACAGGAATTGAACCCCGGACCCTTCAGTCCTCGGGCCCATGCTCTATAGACTGAGCCACACCGGCCAGTGCGACTTTCCCTTTCTTCTACTCAGAATGATCTGAATTATTTTACAAGTATGAGAGGGTTTTTGTTTTTTTAAAAAATCACTATATTTCTATTTAAAAAATTAACCAATATGAAAAAGTTCAACATATTCTCAAATATTTAATATATTCCATTTTATAACTTATCCAAATAGAAAAGGTCACTAAAGGCATAGCTCACAAATCCTTGAAAGCAAAAGACATTATTGAAACATAAAAATTTAACTTACAGTAGAGATTTTTGGCAAGAACGTTCTCTCTATTTAAAAGAGCTTTTCAAGTAACCCTTTCATTAACCAAAACTAGATAAACTCCACCAAACCATCCATCGGGAACTTTAAAAACTTACAGAGGAACTCTTTGTACTACTTTTGGTAAATTCTACGTTGAGTCTAAATTATTTCAAAATAAAAGTTTTTAACACAGTAATATTAGGTCCACCTTATAATACATGATTAAGAGAAAAGTTGATATTCTCCCACAACGGAAGAAAAAAAGTGGATAAACGAAACTACAAATAAGTAGCAATTAACACTATTAAAAAAAAAAAACCTACAGAGGTATTTTTCCTTCTTTAGCTCTTGTTGCTTAGCTGTCATTTTGGTTTTCTACACACATGTAGATTAACTGTATAATTAAAACAATACACTGGGAGGAAGAAACTTCTTTTTTTCACCCTCACCTGATATTTTTTTTAGAGACAGAGAGAGAGAGAAACATCAATGGAATTAATCAGTTGCCTCCAATACAAGCCCAACCAAGGACTGAACCCACAACCTAGGTATGTGCCCTGACATGGAATTGAACCCGTAACCTTTCTGTGTACGGGACAACGCTCCAATCAACTGAACCATCCAGCCAGAGCAAGGAATAAATGTTTAACAAGTAAAAACTCAGGTTCTGCCCTGGCTGGTGTTGCTCAGTGGTTATAGTGTCACCCGAAGAACTAAAGGGTCAAAGGTTTGATTCCTGGTCAAGGGCACATACCTGGATTGCAAGTTCACTCCCCGCCCCAGTTGGGGAACATGTGGGAGGCAACCGGTCAATGTGTATCTCTCACATGGATGTTTCTCTCTCTCGCTCTCTCTCTCCCACCCCTCCAACCTCCCTTCCACTCTCTCTGAAAAGCAATGGAAAAAATCTCCTCAGGTGAGGATTAACAAAAACAAAAAACAACTAAGGTTCTTTAACAAATAAACAGCATGGAAACAAAGGGGGCAAGTAGAAGGCAGAAATAATACAGATCAAAAGAAACTTAACAGACGTATCAACATAATACAAACAATTTGTTTGGATACTGATTCTAACAAACCAACTGAATAAAAAGATATTTTTGATGAAAGACATTAGAGATAAATTGAGCATTAGATTAATGTGAGAAATTTCTGTGGCTCAATTGGTTAAAGCCCCATCCCATACACCAGAAGGTCGCAAGTTCGATTCCGGGTCAGGGCACATGCCCGGGCTGCAGGTTTGATCCCATCCCAGTCAAGGCATGTACAGGAAGGAAGCAACTGACAGATATTTCTCTCTCACATCAATGTTTCTTTCTCTCTCTCTTCCTTCCTCTCAATAAAATAAATATTGCATTTATGTATATTTTTTAAATGTCAGCTTTTAGCCCTGGCCAGGTAGCTCAGCTGGTTGGAGCATCATCCTGTACACCAAAACGTTGCAGATTCAATTCCCAATTAGGGCACATATCCAGGTTACACGTAACAGCTGATCGATGTTTCTCCCTCTCCCTCTCCCTTTCTAAAATCAATAAAAACATATCCTCAGGTGAGGATTAAAAAAGGGGGGGGAAAAAGTCAGCTTTAATTTACTTGCAAAATAATATAATGTTTGGGAAAGCAGAATGGATACATGGAAAATTATTATAATCATCTCCATGTATATTTGAAATTTTCCATAACTTTTTTTAAAAATATATTTTATTAATTTTTTACAGAGAGGAAGGGAGAGGGATAGAGAGTTAGAAACATCGATCAGCTGCCTCCTGCACACCCCTGACTGGGGATGTGCCCGCAACCAAGGTACATGCCCTTGACCGGAATCAAACCTGGGACCCTTCAGTCCGCAGGCCGACGCTCTATCCACTGAGCCAAACCTGTCAGGGCTCCATAATAACTTTTTTAAAGGAGACTATCACATTTATTTTTAGTTTATTGGAAATGTCTAGATGTATTAAATTTAAATTTTTGTCACTGAATTACTTTTCTTACCATTAGAATTATTTTATTAGTGTTGAACAAGATTCACAGGATTCAGGCACATGGCCTTGAGTCCCAGCACTGCCACTTACTAGCTACATGACTTGAGCAAGTCACTTAAAACCTATGAGCCTGATTTTCTCATCTGTAAAACGCAGCTGATTAATACCATCTCTTCACAGGATTACTGGAAGAATTAAGTAAAATAAAAGTGTAAAAGTGCTCTGCAAACTCTAAAATCCTGCAGAAACTTCAGCTGTTTTATTACTCACCCTGAAAGTTTCACTCAGGACAGCTCTTCTCAGACATCGAATGCTACTGGCTACACTTGTGCCAGAAATCAGCATGTCTGGGTACAGGATCAAATATCCAAAATCTTCATCTATTATCCAAGTGTCAGACGTGCAGTCTCCCTCCAGGTGAATGATGTCCCCTGGCTCCACGGGTACAGAGCACCTACAAATAAAGCAAAGTATCAACACTGTTTAGGTTCCGACATTTAAGCTTATTAAGGAGGCTTCAAAATAAACAAATATGTTGTCTAAAGAAATAAGTATTTCTAAATGTATGGATCTTTTTAAAAAATTCAATACCAGGATGCAGTCTTCTGAATCAACTCTTAGTCACACCTTTGAAACACACCTGAATCAACTCTGAGTCACACCTTTTCCACCTTTGAAACACACCTGAGAATACGCATGGGTTTTCCTTTAATCCCAGAAAGGAAAGCTGCGTTAACATCAGCCAAAGCTATCAAATCTTTAATGGTGTAACATAGAGCTCCAATTATGGATGATGTTGTTTTAATAATTAATTATCTCCTTTTATTATTATTATCTCATTCTTAAGATTTACATCATATCTACATCTTCTATGAGTCTTGAGGCATGGAGCCAAATCCAATGTAGCAAGAATAAAATCATATTTATCTAGTTCATACCATCCAACTTGCAGCCCCAACAGAAAATCTAGGCAAAATTAGACCTGACTTCTCTGCATCTCCCGGTCACCCCTCGCATACCACACTTTACTTGGGTAGAGAAATATAAGGTCAAAGAATGTTCTTCTGCTGTAATTCATCTTGCTCTTTATGAGAATATGAGTTTTAGGCTGTGATCTTAAAACAGAAAGTACTGGGGAAAAGGATGTAATCATTTAATAAGCCCCTTTGTCATTTCAAATGACAATAAAAATCAACTTTTAGAATAAGGGACTTGACACGCTGCTGGGGTAACAGGCACAAGTTTTATGTGGAATTAGTTCAGGTTGAAAACTACCGCCTCTATCAATAATTAAATTATAGTGACATCCACACAAGCCCATGTGATGGGTTTTAAGATGGAACCTTAAGAATCCGCCAGATCAGAGCTCAAAGTCACACAGAAATTACCAGTCATTCCTAAGTATGCACAATTCTTTACAGTCTCGCGACTGGGAAGCAGTGATGATTAGATGCTTTTCGTGGTTTCCTTCTTCATTCTGCACAACATTGACTGCTAATACCAGGTACCGGTTATCCACTCCTCGGATCAGGACTGTTTTAGAAGAGGAAGCTTCCGCCTTCTGAAACCTAACGAATACACACAGTGTGGCACAAGCATGAAATAAGAAGCCAGCAATCTCCTTTATCTATAGTCCAATCTTCTAGTTTTAGGTTTGTCTCCTCTGGAAAGCTTAGCACAATGACCATTAGCTAAAATGGGTAAAAATTAAGCGAAGACATAGTAGAATTGCTATTATAGGACTTCCCAGAAGCAGTGTCACTTAAAACATACTTATGACATGGGCATTTCCAAATATAAGATCCATGATTATAAGGTTTAAAGAAAAATTGATGGGGAAAGGTCAATGGGGGCGGGGGGAGGAAGACATATGTACTATTATGTATTTGTAATACTTTAAACAATAAAATAAAATGTAAAAAGAAGAGAGAGAAACTGAGAAAAAATTAAACAACACATCCCACTACTTGTGTAAACCGTCTCAGAGTACAAATAAAAGGGTCCATTTTGGACACTGTCCTTTTTGTAAATCAAAGAGATGCTTGGCCCAGTTGTGGCTCAGCTGGTTCAGACTCATCAAAAGGTTGACAGTTCCATTCCCGGCCAGGGCACATACCAGGTTTCGGGTCCAAAACCCTGTGAAGGTGTGTATGGAAGGCAACTGATGTTTCTTTCTCACATCAATGTCTCTCTCTCCCTTTCTCGCTCTAAAAATCAATAAAAACGTTTTTTAAATATATATATATATATTATTGATTTCAGAGATAGAGGGAGAGAGAAACATCAATGATGAGAATCATTGATCGGCTCTCTCCTGCACGCCCCCTACTGGGGATAGAGCCTGCAACCTGGGCATGTGCCCTTGGCTGGAATCAAACCTGGGACCCTTCAGTCCACAGGCGGAAGCTCTGTGCAGTGAGCCAAACCGCCTAGGGCAATAAAAACTTTGTCACAGAACTGTGAGCCACATAATTATATTAATCTTTAAATTGGGACAAACATAGAAATCATCTAGTCCAATCTACTATTTAATGCAGGAAATCCTTCTATGAAATCTCTTGGGGAATCAACCAGCCCCTGCATTGTACAGAAAGCAAACTTAATACAGTAGCTCGTTCCTTCATAGAGTAACTCGGAAATTTCTTCTATAACGGGCAAGTCGATATCACAATACTTTTACCCACTGATCCCAGCCGCCTGAAAACTACCCAGAATAATCTCTCCTCTAGAAAATATTAAATTCCTCCAAGCCTTTCCTGTTTGATGGCAGTAAGACTTCAAAAGTCCAAAGTCACCATCTCTCCAATTATAACACCAAATGCTTTCACATTTCCCTAAAATTCTCTTTTGTCACCACCCTAGGTTCTGTTGTTTTGAAACCTCCCCATTCACCTCACCCACAATTTCCCAAGGCAGCTGCGACGCCTTAAGGATCTCCCCAACCCCAAACGCAAAGATCCGTTACCAATAATCAGCATCCGTGTTGCTGCTGTTGAAAATAACCACCCCATGACTGTGGGTCCCCCCCCCCCGCTCCCCCTTCCCCCGACCATATAAACCGAGATGGGGGTGCAGGGCTCTCCAACTAAACATGGAGAAAAGCATCTCGCAATTTCCTTTCGTGAAGACATTTAAGCGGCTGGAACTCTCCAATTTCGGGACAGACGTGAAATCGGGGGAAATAATGAGCAGCTAGACAAGGGAAGTCTCCAGGCTCTGGTCCGTGTGGCCCCAAAGAGGACCCCGGGAAGCAGACCTCCCACCCTCACGCCCGCCCTGGAAACGCGTGCGGCGCGGGACCGCCTCTCCCGCTCCTTTCGTTCAAATCTCCCGCTTGGCTCCCGGACCCTCCCCCCGCTCCGCTCACAGCTCTGCCGGCGGCTCAGCCTCCTCCCCGAAAGTCTCCTCCATCAGCAGCTCCAGGTCACCCAGCTGCTCCATCCCGGGCACGGAGGCCGCAAACGGTCGCCTGGTAAAATCGGGGGAACCCGCAGCCACTGCAAAGAGAAAGCAGAGCCGGCCCGCAAGGCGCCGCGCATGCGCCGAAAACAGCGGCTTCATAAATCTGGCCCAAACTATATGCTCCCGCTTCTGCACGCCAACCTACTCCCAGTAGAAAGGTCATGCGTTCAATTCCCAGTCACGGCACATGCCCAGGTTCAGGGATTCATCCCCGACAGCCAATCAATGTCTCTCTCACATCAATGTTTTTCTCTGTCTCCCTTCCTCCCTCTCTAAGATCAATGAAAAAAAAAAGGCACAGAATGCAAATTTTTATTTAAAAAATACCTGCAATCCTTTTTTATTGATAACATAGATGAGATACTTATTTTATATATTTAAATTATCTTGAGATTTTATAATATTTAGCTACAGTGTAATTCAAAACTGAAAATATACAAAATGGTTTTAGGAACACATGTATTTATACCTGCATGTATACTTATAAATCATATAAAGATACATATTTATTTTAAAATACTTTGAAAATGAAACCAGTTCATCTAAATTTTACCAAGGTATGACAAGAAATCTTTTATGCAAAAGTAAAAATTGAAGCAGAAATAACACTTTCAAGTTAGTATTCTAATGTCTTAAAAATCACATCAATTCTACAAATCGCTATTTCTGAGGACAACACTGTAACTGTCCCCCTCCCATTTCTATCATGCTTATAATAAAACATAAAAAGTACTCTAAACACAATAAATGGAATTCTTACATTTTAAACCATTTTAACAAAGAATAACAATTCAAATGATTTTTACATTTCTACTTAAGTTTATATTACACTAAAACTATTTTACATGGAAGAACTAGTTGATGTATCATGACAATATTTTAGAAAGTCTTCAACATTCACATCTATATTAATGGATATTTCATAGTGCACTGAAATAAATTTTCTAGTATACACTAAATCATCTAACAAAACAAATTTAGTATAATGCTAATCTGTTTTGGAGAGCAGAAATACACTGACTTTAAAATATTTAAATCAGTCATAGTATCTGGAAATAACATTTCAGAAATACCTGAAAAATTCTTCACTTGAGTCTCTAAATGGCTACTTTTTAAATACAATGTTTGCTTTTTGAAAAAGTGAAGAGAAAAAAATTTGTCCTTTTATCCAGTGGAGCAGAATTATAAGAAGAGAAATAATAAGAATAATATTTCCATGCCAGCTTCTAAGCTACAACTTATTCTAAAACTTAAAAGTTCAGTTTTTATTATTCTACCGCAAAGCCTGTTTGTTGTAATAATAATAAATAATGTTAGAGTCTTTGAAAATCATGATTACAATGAAAAGCTTGGAACAGCATGATAAAGCTAATGACAACCTCTTGAGTCCCATTTTAAGTTAGTTCTACTTACAAATAACACTTTCAAATAACCTAACTGATTAGCCAGCATCAGTTTAGGAAATTTTTTCAATGTTCTGTGCTGTAACTTGGCATCAAAAGGTATAGTAAGCACTTTTGATTTGTAATGAGTAAAAAAATCAAGTACTAAAATACCAGTGGTTCCTGTGAGAGGGTAAATGTCCCTCTTCAAGTAATGTTCTCCCCCAAATTAAACTAATATTTTATTTCTCCCTCTGAGAATTTACTAAGGAGAGGAAATCACGATTTTTTCTTCAGTTGAGGTGAAAAAACTGCTTCATGAGTTCATATGTTGTAAAAGCCACTGCTTGAGAGGGAATGCAGCGAATGTAGTTCAGAGATAAGCCACGATATAATCCTCTCCGAATTCCATGGTGTCCGTAGACATATTTCATAGTCTCCCGCATGGTACTGAAAGACAACAGTTAAAAGATGACACCTGTAGGCCCACTCATGAAGGGACAATTTTAAGATCCATAATAGCATTTTAAAAAGAAGCCAAAATGACATCTTTAATAGGTTTTGGAACACAAGTGCTAAAACAAGCTAAAAATTCACAATAAAACTGCAATTAATTCCAAACTCATACAAGCACTATGCATAGAATTGCCAGGCTCATTAATAACATATATAATTTGTCTGTGTCTATGACATTTACTGGCAACACTATTCCATAATAATATTTGAAATACTGATGTAGTCTTTTTAATTTCTTAAACATATTTTTATATTTTTAAATATATTTTTATTGATGTCAGAGAGGAAGGGAGAGGGAGAGAAAGAGATAGACACATCAATGATGAGAGAGAATCACTGATTGGCTGCCTCCTGCACACCCCTTACTGGGGATCGAGCCCACAACCCGGGCATGCACCCTTGACTGAAATCAAACCCGGATCCCTTCAGTCCGCAGGCTGATGCTCTATCCACTGAGCAAAACTGGCTAGGACAATAAAGACTTTCTTGTTCAAATGGTGTTTTTTTCCTTTCAAACAAACGTTTGGGGCTATTTGCCTTTTCTTTTTTTTTAATATATATATTTTTCATTGATTTTTTACAGAGAGGAAGGGAGAGAGATAGAGAGTTAGAAACATCGATGAGAGAGAAACATCGATCAGCTGCCTCTTGCACATCTCCTACTGGGGATGTGCCCCCAACCCAGGTACATGCCCTTGACCGGAATCGAACCTGGGACCTTTCAGTCCGCAGGCTGACGCTCTATCCACTGAGCCAAACCGGTTTCGGCTGCCTTTTCTTTTTTTTCTTTTTTTTAAAGGAAAATCTTTTTCTTTTTTCATAATTTTCTCTATTGCTTTCAGAAAGGAAGGGAGACAGTTAGAAACATTAATGATGAGAGATAATCATTGATCGGCTGCCTCCTGCACGCCCCACACTAGGGATCCAACCTGAAACCCGGGCATATGCCTTGACCAGGAATCGAACCACGCCGGCTGGGCTGCCTTTACTTTTCAAATCTTCAAAAAATCTTTTGGGTCAACAAAGGCCATTGAACAAACATTCTGTTCTTCCTGAGGGATAACACGTCACCAATCAAGTAAAATGATTCTAAATATTTATAGAAAATTCTAGAGCCGAGCTGTGCAACAATGGTAGCCACCTGACTTTAAATGTGGCAAATCCAAATTGAGATGTACTATGAATATAAAATACACTCTGGCTTTAAAACGCTTAGAATAACCCTAGCCGACTTGGCTCAGTGGATAGAGCAACAGCCTGCAGAATGAGGGGTCCCAGGTTCAATTCTGGCCAAGGGCACATGCCTGGGTTGCAGGCTCGATCCCCAGTAGGGAGTGTGCAGGAGGCAGCCGATCAATGATTCTCTCTCATCATTGATGTTTCCATCTCTTTCTCCTTCTCCCTTCCTCTCTGAAATCAATAAAGAAATATATTTAAAAAAAAAAAAAAACCACTTAGGATAAAAAAGGAATATATTGCCCAGCCGGTGTGGCTCAGTGGTTGAGTGTCGAACCATGCGCCATGAGGTTACTGGTCCAATTCCCAGTCAGGGCGAATGCCTGGGTTGTGGACTCAATCCCCACTAGAGGCAGCTGATCTATATCTCGCTCCTATATAGATGTTTTTCTCTCTCCAGCTCCCTTTCTGTCTCTCTAAAATCAATAAAAACATATTTTTAAAAGGGATATAAAATATTGCAATATTGAAGTTATATTTTAGATTAAATAGAAATTTTTTAAATATTTTTATTGATTTTTTTACAGAGAGGAAGGGAGAGGGATAGAGAGTTAGAAACATCGATGAGAGAGAAACATCGACCAGGTGCCTCCTGCACACCTCCTACTGGGGATGTGCCTGCAACCAAGGTACATGCCCTTGACCGGAATCAAACCTGGGACCCTTCAGTCCGCAGGCTGACGCTCTATCCACCGAGCCAAACCGGTTTTGGCGAAATATTTTTTAATTTCATGTTTATTTTTATACAAGTTTTAATGTGGCTACCAGAAAAATTTAAATTACATACACCAATGATTCTCTCTGGTGATTAATATTTCTGTCTCTCCCTCTCCCTTCCTCTCTGAAATCAATAAAAAATATACATATTTTTAAATCTTACAAAGTAATCAGGTTAAACTATGGGAGATAAAATGGGAGTTCTAGACTACTGGTGAGACACAATCCTACCTCACTACTTACTTTAAACATTACATTTCCTAAAGAAAAGAAACAATGACAAGTGGAGAACTTACAGGCACTTTTCAAATTCTGGAAGAACAGTTCCTAATTGCATTCGCCTCCGAGTGACATCAAATGGATAGCTGAAAGAAGAAGAAAGCAAAAGTTTAAAATGATTTTTAGTTTTCTGCTCAACAATTATTGAATACAAAGCCCTATATATGCTAAGAAATAATGTGCTTCTATTCTCTTATTGTTTTGTCTAATATGGGGGTCTGGGTACAGGCACACACATAAGTAAGTTAACAATACAGAGGTCTCCTGGGTGAGATGGTTCTTCTCTCCCATCACAATATCAAGCTTCATTCATCCTCAAGCCAAACTAAAGGCCACTTCCTGAAGAAGCCAAAAGGGTGCTTTTCACAGCTGTGACCTGAGACGGGGTTTCTCATCATCGGCACTACTGACACTTTGGGTTGGATGCCTGGCAGAGGGGAGCTGCCTGTGCATTGTAGGATGTTCAGGTGCAACCCTGGCTTCTACACACTAGATGCCAGTAGCACTCCCCCAGCTGTGACAACCAAAAATGTCTCCAGACATTAATAAATGTTCACGGGAGTCAAAATCACCCTAGTTGAGAACCTTACTCTAAGAATAGTCACCACATCCCCTGTATAAAATAGACCAACCAAAAAAATTTCTTGAAGGACTAAAATTAACAATATAGTTAATTATACTTAGAGGACAGAGAAAATTCTATGTAAAAATTGCTTGAAACAAAATATACAAAAGTAATCTCTTTTCAAAGTAGGATTCCAGGAGATTTTCTTAATTACTTTTATTTTGCTAATATTGACTACTTATATTAGGTACTGTGCTAAACAATTTATGTACTTTATCTCATTCCATCTTTACAACACCTGCATGAAATACGTACTGTTATCTCAGCATTAAGGTAAGAAAATTTTAACAAACTGAGTCTTTCTAGTGTTACAAAGCTGCTTTCTACTTTCCTACTCAGATATATACATAATATATACATAAGTGATATATGACAAAAATAATCATATACTTTTATATACATTTAAGTTTATTATGAGTTATTTAAAAAAAAAAAATGCACCAACCAAGCAGCTCAAGAAATAACAGTACCAATAGGTGAACCCCCTATGTACTTCAACAGCATCTCCAGGAATTATTCTTTAATGGGGTTTAGGGAGAGGAAAAACTTCATGAGGATAAAGGGACCAAAGCCTCAACCTGAATGATACAGTTTCCAAGCTGAACAGTTGTGGGTAGAAGAAGTGGATTAGTATAACGGAGAGAATGTAAGAGGACTAAGTACAAGGAGCAGAACTAGGGAAATCACATTGAGGAAGAATGAAAATAGCACTGTAGGCAATGTTCTGAAGAAAAAATGATAAGACATAATGAGTACACAGATATGTAAAATGTGAAAAATGATTTCAAGGTATTACTAGGACTAGATCAATGTTTATCAATACAAAGAGGAAAGAAAGGAATACCTGAATGACAGAGTTGGCACTGACTGTAGAAGTCCAAGTAGAAATATCCAAGAGCTCGCCAGAGAAGTAATAGTGAGTCAATAATGGAGACTTAAACAGAACTGGTTATCTGTAGAGAAGTGACCTTGAAGCCATAAAGACAGATAAGCTCATTCTAGATATTTAAGGGGAGAGCAAAAGTCTACACCAATAGGTAGGAAGAGGAGGACATGATCAGCAGAGAACCGAAAAAGGGAAGGTTAAGGAGCATGATTGACAAGAGAGGGCACTGTTAAAAAAGCCAAGGAACTAGAACAATTGAAAGGAGAGTAAAAAACCTGAGAAGAAGCCTCTGAATCTGTGAAGAATTAATGGTATAGAATATGGTTTACGAAGAGAAGTGGGAAACAGAAGACAGAGTTTAAGGATCTAAGTTGGAAGTGAGTAATAAAGAAAAAAGGCAGTAAAACCAAGAAGAGAATCAAAATAGCCAGAGGGGATCATACCTCTGCACATGAACGAGATCCCACAGCAAGGTCTCCAAAGCGAACCACACACACCTATCCTCTCCTTTACCTGCCATCTAGCGTGATCGGTTCTCACACACACAAGTACACCAACTTTGCTTTCACAAAAGTAACAATTGCAAAATCCAAGAAACACCTTCCTTTTCAGTACTTGTCTTACTTTGACTTTTCTTTTTCCATTGGATCCTCTGTTTTGAGTCTGTGACACTACTACTTCCTGTTTTACAGGATACTCCTCAGTCACAGACAGCTTTTCTTCCTCCTATTCCTGAAAAGTTCCTAATTCTAAATATTCCAGCCTCTTTTATCTCATCTACACAATTTCTCTTGGTCTAGAGAAATTCGTTGAAGCCACCTTCCCAAGTACTTTATAGCAGTATCTTTGTTTCCACTAGCACTTAAATTAACATAGAACTCCACTGTATTGCTACTGTCTCAATAACAGTATAGGCTTCCTGAGGCAATAACTGTGTTTTTCCTTCAGTGAACTTCCCAATGCCTCATACACTGTCTGACAAAGCAGGCCTTGGAGATTTTAGTGCAAGAGAAGTTGTGCCTTACACACACAAACACAAACACAATGGCTCAAATTTCAGAAACTTCATTTAGGTGAAATCATGAGAAAATATGAATGAAGACTATACTCAGTGTTTTTTTTCTACCTTTCTTTCTTATAAATGAATGACAAGAAATTGGGTGGGTTAAAACTAATTTGGTCAATTTGTCACTAAATTATTTATAATATGCTAAAAGTGCAGGCACATCTGAAAAGAAACGTATTAAATTAAGACATATTTTGCAAGGAATCCTGTGTTTTAATAATCTATTAGAAAAAAATGATTAACCAATGCTGAAAATCAGGATTGGGTAACTGCAATTTGACTGAATTAAGTTGATGAAGAAACTTACGATATTGTCTGTGCTATTGCTCCAGCAACACCACCACAAAGTAAGTTTATGTGAGTTTTCAAAACTAAGACATTAGGATTGTCTGATGAAGGTCTGCCAAGAAGGGTAGGAGCATGGGAAAGCCCAACACTCTTTAAGGTACCAAAAGTAAAAAATGAAACACCTGAAAAACAAAATATAAATTCACCACGATGCTTAACAGAACACGAGCTGTGAAAAGACACCATTCTTACAAAATAACCAATTAACTCAAGAAACTAACTATGCATTTCCTGTTTCCTGCTATTTGGCTTACTCTAAGATAAAAAGAAAAGTCTATAAAAGTAATCTAAAGACAACAAAATTACCATCCTATAAAAAATTACAGCATTGATTTTCACACACTAATATATACTTCAGTTCACTGAATAAGGGCAAAGGTGAGTATACTGCCACCTTATATAGGAATGGAATTAAACTATTTTCCAAGGTTTCACATGAATAAATATTAAATTCATGATTAATAATTACAAGTAAATATGACAACTTCTATTTGTAATAACAATAATGATAACATAAAATAGAGGCAAAAAATTCAGAAGTAACAAAGCATTTTTATTTTAACTTGGTATCTAATTTTGTCTTCAAGGAAGAGTTATGACCATGAGACAAATGTTCATATTGCCTTTAAAGTCATGTGAAATCTGATAAATGTCGAATTAAGTTACTGGTAATATGAAGGTGGTATTGCTGAAAATTTACATGATTTATAATAGACCTATTAAGGTTATACATTAACAAGATCAAGAATAGAATTCAAGCATCACCTAAGTATTAATCAAGACATCCTGATATCTCCTAAATTTTAAAAACATATTTAAAAAGATACTTGATACTTAAGAATAAGCATTTACAAAAATTCTGTCCAGGATAATACCTCAATATATACATTTATTCTTAATACAAAATTCTTATGATCTTATAGTATTTTGAAATGATGATATATAATTTTGGAGTATTCCTACACTTTTTTTTATATTTTATTGATTTTTTACAGAGAGGAAGGGAGAGATAGAGAGTTAGAAACATGGATGAGAGAGAAACATCGATCAGCTGCCGCCTGCACATCTCCCACTGGGGATATGACCGAAACCAAGGCACACGCCCTTGACCGGAATCGACCCCGGGCCCCTTCAGTCCACAGGCCGACGCCCTATCCACTGAGCCAAACCGGTTTCG
>NW_006288853.1:1743525-1761338 GCF_000327345.1 Myotis davidii
TAATTAATTAAATAAAAACTATGTGAAGAGTATTCAAAAATATAAAAAATATTTGCAAAATGGGACGAATTAAGACATTATATATACATATATATATATGCATTAACTATGTAAGTATATACTTTAAAAACTGAAAACTAAAACAAAAACAAGCCCTAGCTGGTTTGGCTCAATGGATAGCTGGCATTCCTACACTTTTATATTTGGGAAATCTATTCTAAGAACTTAATCTAAATACAGAAAAAACTCACAACAAGGAAGTTCCCAGCAAAATAAACATATGGAAAAAAAATTAGAACTACTTAAATTATGTGGAATCATATTGAGTGAAATATGACACAACTAATATAAACTATGTTTGCCCTAGCTGGTCTGGCTCAGAGCATCGGCCTGTGGACTCAAGAGTCCCAAGTTCGATTCCGATCAAGGACCAGATGTGGGATGTGGGCTCGATCCCCAGTAGGGAGCGTGCAGGAGGCAGCCAATCAATGATTCTCTCTCATCATTGATGTTTCTCTCTCTCCCTCTCCTTTCCTCTCTGAAATCAATAAATATATATATTTTTTAAAATAATTAATTAAGGGCTGATGCTTTCCGTGAGACCCTGAAATTTAGTCATTTTCCATAGTCTTAAAAAAGAAAAATACTAAAAGGATCTTAAAAGCAAAATGCACCTTACTTGTGACCAAAAAAACATAAAGACAAGAAAATATAGCAAAAAATTAAAGAGCTCTGCCCCCAGAATAATGGCAATATATGTATTCTGCACTGCAGAACAACTATATCCATTGCTGGGCTTGCAAAAAGAATGAGGTCTCCAAGAAGCCCCAGAACCACCACCTTCCAAAAATAAAAGCTGGCCTGTGAGAGTGGTATAACAGGTCCACACTGAAGCCAATAGCAGCAGGGCCATTGAGATGGACCCTGCCATTGGTCCTATGGAGGAAGGAATCACTGAGTCTGAAACTCAGAGATTAAGATCAAGTAATAAGCTCACTATTAAAGACCACGAAATATAGGAGAAGGCAAATAAATCTGTGTATTTATAAAGAGTAAGGAGACTTTGACTGGTGTGGCTCAGTTGGTTGGTCATTGTCCTGTGTCCTGGTCAGGGCACATGCTGGGTTTAGGGCTCAATCCCCAGCAGGGGACAGTGCAGGAGGCAGCTGATCTATATCTCGCTCCTACATAGATGTTTCTCTCTCTCCCTCTCTCTCTCTTTCTAAAAAATCTTTAAATAAATAAATTCAGGAAGGTTGAAAAAAAGAGTAAGGGTGTAAGTGTTTAGAAAAATAAGCAAACAAGATAAGAAAAGAATTTAAAAAAGAAAAAGAAAAGCAACACATAGAAATCAAATAGCAAGGTATAGAAACAAGTCCAAATATATCAACAATCACAATAACAATTAAATAGACTAACTGACAATTAAAATATCTTACAGACTAGATTAAATAAAATATCCAGCTACAAATGATTACAAAAGAAATACCTAAAACATAAAGACATGAAAAAGTAGAAAATAAAAAGGATGAAAAAAGATATACCAGGCAAACATTAACTTGGATATGGCCAAAAAAATAATTATGAGGTGGACCTGACAGGTTTGGCTCAGTGGACAGAGCGTTGGCCTGCGGACTGAAGGGTCTCAGATTCTATTCCAGTCAAGGACATGTACCATGGATGTGGGCACATCCCCAGTAGGGGTGTGCAGGAGGCAGCTGATTGATGTTTCTCTCTCATTGATGTTTCTAACTCTCTATCCCTCTCCCTTCCTCTCTGTAAAAAATCAATGAAATATATATTTTTAAAAATAATAATTATGAGGTGGGTAGGAATTTGAACAATGACTAAATGCTACTCAGAATTTTTTTTAAAGTTTCAAATGGTATGAGGTCATGCTTTTATAAAAGCATAAAGAGCTCAATATAGATATATTGTGGATGAAATAAAGTGGATTTCCTTTAAAACAATTTGAGATGAAGGTGGAGGGAGTAATTAGGAGTTCAAGTAAGACTGGTCATGAGTTGGTCACTATTGAAGCTAGGTGATAGGTACATGGTGGTTCATTACACTATTGTCTACTTTTGAGTACGTTTGAAAATGTCCAAATTTTAAGTAAAAACAACTAAAAGAAACTCATTGGATGCAGCTAAAGCAGCATTTAGAAGAAAAATGCTTACATTAGGAAAGAAAACAAACCTAAAGGTTGAAAGTTAATGAGGTAAGCATCCAACTGAAGAATAAACCCAGAGAAAGAAGGTGATAATTAAGGCATGAACAAAAATCAATGAAATTGACTAGAGAAGGGAACATGTAAATAAAAATGAAAAGTGCGACATAACTATAGATAGACCAGATGTGAAAAATTATGAAAAAATAAGGAAAACCCTAGCCAGGTAGCTCAGTTGGTTAGAGAAAAATCCAGATACACCAAGGTTTTGAGTTAGATCCCCAATCAGGGCACATACAAGAACCAACCAATGAATGCATAAACCAGTGAAACAACAAATTAATGTTTCTCTTTCTCTCTCTCTAAAATCAATAAGTACATTTGAAAAACTGATAGATTTTAAGTTCAATGCAGTTGAGTCTGTTTCTGTCCCTTCTCCTCTCTTTCTCCCTAAAAATAAATAAAATAAAAATGAAAAAGAAATTTTTTTAATCTATTTTTATGATTTCAGAGCAGAAGAAAGGGGGAGAGCGAGTTAGAAACAAAGAGAGAATCATTGTTCAGCTGCCTCCTGCATGCCCCATACTGGGGATCGAGCACTCAACCCGGGCATGTGTCCTTGCCCTAACCAGAAATTGAACCATGACCTCCTGGTTCAGAGGTCGATGCTCAACCACTGAGCCACACCAGCAGGGCAAAAAAGGAAAACCTTTTAACAAAAAATTGAAAACTAGCCCTAGCCAGTTTGGCTAATTGGATAGAGTGGACTGAAAGGTCCCAGGTTCGATTCAGGTCAAGGGCATGTACCTTGGTTGCGGGCACATCCCCAGTGGGAGGTGTGCAAGAGGCAGCTGATCGATGTTTCTCACCGGTTTCGGCAATAAAAATATATTTAAAAAAAATAAAAAATTTTGAAAACTAGCACAAAACAGTAAAGGTAAGGTATGAATTACCAAAAATGGCACGAAAACTGTACAACCCTATAATCATTCAAGAGACTAAGCCAGTATTTAAAAACCATCCCACAATTAAAGCTTTCAAGAAACAAGGTAATTCTAATCATTTTATACAGATTCTTCCTGAGGATGGAAAATGAAGAAATACTCTTTAGTTTATTGTATGAGATCTTGAGGATATTACAAAGTAATCTCACTTATAAATATAACTGTAAAACTTAAAAAGACAGCAAATTGAATCCAACAGGATATAAAAAGATCAACGCATCACAACCAATTTGGGTTGACATTAATGTCATGAACCATATTAACCCATTAAAGGAGAAAACTATGTGATCACCTCAGTAAATGAGAAAAAGGGTATCTGACAATGTTCAACACCAATTCAGCTAAAGGTTCTTATCAAAACTTCCTGAACCTAATAAGTGGTACACACTACAGTAAACATTATGCTAAATGAGAGGTATTAAAAACATTCCCTTTAAAATCAGTAATGAGCCAAAATGCCCAGGATCATGATTTTTATTCACCGCTGCATTGTAGGTCCTTAGCTAGTATAGTAAGGTAAGACAAACATAAGTAAACAAATTTTTAAAAAATAAGAATTAGATGAAGTAAGAAAAATAATATTATTTGCACAGGATCTGACTGCCCACACAGAAAATCCAAAACACCTACAAGTAACATGGTGGGTGGCTATAATATCAACAAATGGGACAACAGCAAGTTATAAGATCATGTCAAAATTAAATCAAGCAATAAACTTAAAACGTAATTTTCTAAAAGACAAAGCTTATAAGGTGTCAATGACTAGATCTAGCAAAAATGTCCAAAAACTGTATGAAATTTCATTCAAAATCCCAACAAGAGTGCTTTTGCAACTGATTTCAAAAACTGATTTCAAAGTCTGTGGAATAACAAAATATCTACAGTTCTTACATTCCTGGGAGGAAAAAAGCATAAAGCCCTGGGACTTGTCCTACCAAATATGAGACTGCACGCTATTATTGTTTTAAGAAGTAGCACTGAAAATCACTGGGGGAAGGGGGGACTAGTTAATAAATGGTCCTGAGTCAAATGGTTACCCTAAAGAGGAAAAATAATCCTGACAGATTAGTGGCTTAAATATAAAATGCTAAACTTAAAAAATCATTCTTAAAAGAAAATGAAAAACCAAGATTCTGCCAAATTTGAAACATACCTGCATATGGAGCCATTCCTAATATAGTAGGCATCAGGCCTCTGTAAAATCCAAGGAAACCGCCTTCCTTTCGAATGAAGAAACCACAGAAGTAAGATTACATTTCTTTCATTGTGATAAACATCCAAGAACAAAGGCATACACTATAGTGCTGGCCTGGTAGCTCAGTTGGTTAGAGCATCATCCTGATAATGCAAGGTTGTGGCTTTGATCACCAGTCAGGGCACATACAAGAAGCAACCAATGAATGCATAAATGAGAAACAACAAATCAATGTTTCTCTTTCTCTCTCACCCCCTCTCCCTCTTTCCCCACTTTTGGCTTTGTATTAGTAGCTTCCAATGTGTATGGTTTACTTTTTTGTTTAAGTGGCTGTTCCTGGCCCTGGCCGGTTTGGCTCAGTGGGGAGAACATCAGCCCACAGACTGAAGGGTTCTGGGGTTCGATTCGTCAAGGGCAGGTACCTGGGTTGCAGGCTCAACCCCAGTAGGGGGCGTGCAAGAGGCAGCTGAATCGATGTTTTTCATCGATGTTTCTAACTTTCTATCCTTCTCCCTCTCCCTTCCTCTCTGTAAAAAAATCAATAAAATATATTTTTAAAACAATGTTTTAAAAAGCATATATCACCCTATCCAGTTCTGCTCAGTGGATAGAGTGTAGGCCCTCAGACTGAAGGGTCCCGGGTTTAATTCTGGTTACAGGCTCCATCCCTGGACCTTGTCGGGTGCGTGTGGAAAGCAACCAGTCGTTATGTCTCTCTCACAACGATGTCCTCACCCCCCCGCGCCCCCCTCCTTCCCCGTCCGTACCACTCTCTTTAAAAATCAATGGAAAGTCCTAGTCAGTTTGGCTCAATGGATAGAGCGTCAGCCTGCGGACTGAAGGGTCCCAGGTTCGATTCCAGTCAAGGGCACATGCCTGGGTTGTGGGCTCGATCCCCAGTGGGACTTGCGGGAGGCGGCCGATCAGTGATTCTCTCTCATCATGGATGCTTCTATCTCTCTCTCCCTCTCCCTTCCTCTCTGAAATCAATAAAAATATATTAAAAAGAAAAAAAAATCAATGGAAAAAAATCCTCAGGTGAGGGTTAGCAGGAAAAAAAAAGCATACATCATAACAAAAATATTATTCTGGGACCCACCTTGAAACACAGGTGTGTTTTCATAAATATTATTATTATCAATTACTTATAAATAATAGAATAATTATTTAGATAATATTCAAAATATTTTTCTAAATATAAAAAGACGTTATAAATGAGAAAAGTAAATATGTACCTTTGCATAAATTGTTTTGAATGCATGAATAATTCCTGTGTAAGTGTGTTCCCCTTTCACCTGGAATGCTAGGCGAACTCTAACCATGTCAAGAGGGTAAGTACAGATAACTGCTGTCATACCTGAAAAAAGTAGAAACTTAAATGTACAATAAATTTTTTGACACATATATCTCTTTCCTATCATTATATCACATCATATATAATTTGTTGTGTTCTCAAATTATAGCAATGATGAAAGCCTAATGAAATCAAAGGTGATATTGACACAATTTTATCATAATATCATAAGCTGAAAACAAACTTGTAAGTAAAGGGTCAGTTTGTAAAATCTTTTCAAGCTCTGCCCATTGTGAAGATACACTGTTAGCACTAAAACAGTACAGTGTAAATGGGTCACAAGTATTTTGTAAATTCTATTACTTGTCTTTTTCAACATAAGATAGCAGAAGGAAACACTATCTCCATAGCAATAGGCAAGATGACATGTCACAGGCTCAGGTCTATGAACAGCACATAGCAATTGAGCAATACATGTTCGCTAATATTACTCACCAACACCATCATGTCAATGTAAAATACTCAAATATTTCTATACCACCTGGCCACCTGGCAAATAGCTGTTGCTCTTAGAAAGGGAAAGGCTTTGCCCTGGCTGGTTTGGCTCAATGGATAGAGTGTCAGCCTTTGGACTGAAGGGTCTTGAGTTCGATTCTGTCAAGGGCACATGCCCAGGTTGTGGGATCGATCCCCAGTAGGGGGCGTGCAGAAGGCAGCTGATCAATGATTCTCTCTCATCAATGATAAGCTGCCTCCTGCATGCCCCCTACTGGGAATCAATCCCACAACCTGGGCATGTGCCCTTCACCGGAATTGAACCTGGGATCCTTCAGTCCGCAGGCCAACGCTCTATCCACTGAGCCAAACCAGCTAGGGCAATAAAAATATTTTTTAAAAAAAGAAAGGGAAAGGCATTTATAAATACGAAACAAAATGTTAAAGACACAGAGAAAAAGACTAACGCATTTGGCTATGTAAAACTTCTATATGAGGGGGTTAAAAACAACTTTTAGATGAACTTTTCTAAAAAATCACAAATAAGGTCAAAAGATAAATCTAAAACTGGGATATAAAATATTAACAATATTTCACAGATAAGAAAACAAATGTCCTAATTCCAAAACTCATAAAAATGAATATTTAAAGATTAGAAACAACTAAGAGAAATACAAATGGTCACTAAAATTTGAAATGCTGATCAACCTTATTCATAATTAATTTCCATGTATTAAAATTTTTATAAGATCCAGTGTTGGTATGTAGAGGAAAAGGCCATTGAAAGCATTATGGAGATCAGTTTGCCAATGTCTGTCAAAATTTAAATATACATATCCTCTGATAAAGCAATTCCCTTCTGAAAATTTATTCTACAGATATAGTCACACAAGAACAATGTGTTATTTGTAAAACAGAAACTGAAAATATCCCAAATGTCAATCAATAGGGGACTGATTAAATAAACCATGGCACATTACCTTAGAATATAACACAGTTCTAAAAATAAAAAGAAATTTGACCTCTCAAAAAAAAGAATATAACACAATTCTTTAAAAAAAAATAAGATCTATGTACTGATATAGAAAGGGTCTTGAGATAACTAAAAGAAAAGTTCTTATCCCATAGGGTAGGGTTAGAAAAAAGCATACATAAGAAGTTATTAACACTGATTGCTTCTAGGGAGTGAAACTATTTTCATTGTATAGGAGTAGGTATTACTATAGTTGTTATAATTTTAAAAAAGTTTTAGAAAAACAAAACAAAAACATTTTCAGACGGAGAACTGTCAAAGAGACTATGTTTTTTCCTTTGTTGTAAGTTTAGACTATTCCTTACCATCTCCTAATGTAAAATGCTCTTTTTGAGTAGAAATATCAATGATTTCTTATATAATTGAATATAGAAAGTTAACAAATGTATGCTGCTTGATCAATGTCATACATATCAGCTAAACCAAATTAAATTTGTTAGAAATAAAATATACCCACTCCTCTTACCTGCCATGGATCCAGCCATTAATCTGTGCACATGACCAGAAATTCCCAGCTTTGTAGTAATGAACTAGAAACCAAAAACATCAAATATTTTTAAATAAGGTATTTTTAAAAAGCTACCCATTTCACTGTTTAATAATGAAAACTTATTTCAAAAGAGTTACAGAACTAGTAAAAAGAAAATCAGTATTAAATGGGAGTGAAATGAGCACACTTATATGAAGCTGGACAGCGTTATATCACATTATGAAGAGGTCAGATATTTCCTCTATAGCCTCTAATTTTGTACTTTTACAGAGCAACCCATTGATGTTTCTCTCTCTCCCTCTCTATCTAAAAAATAAATAAATAAAATTTTAAAATGGAGTCATAAAAAAAGATACATTGTGAAATTTAACATACTTAACCCCTTTCTGTGTTAAGATGTCTGAATATTTGAGAGGATAAACTTTCAGTCAGCTAGAAAAAAGAAACTTGATCAATGAGTAAGACAGAAAAAGCTGTTAATTTATTAGATCATTATTTATTAACAAACTTTTACAATATGATTTTTCAATTTTAGTAAGAAAATCAGCCCTAACCGGTTTGGCTCGGTGGATAGAGCGTCAGCCTGTGGATTGAAGGGTCCCAGGTTCGATTCCGGTCAAGGGCATGTACCTTGGTTGCAGGTACATCCCCAGTAGGGGGTATGCAGGAGGCGGCTGATTGATGTTTCTCTCTCATCGATGTATCTAACTCTCTATCCCTCCCCCTTCCTCTCTGTAAAAAATCAATAAAATATATTTTTTTAAAAAAAGAAAATCAAAAGCCACAATGTTCCTCTCCTACAATTGAGACACAAAAAGCACATTAAAGAGCTATTAATAGTTTAAGCAGCCGAAACCGGTTTGGCTCAGTGGATAGAGCGTCGGCCTGTGGACTGAAAGGTCCCGGTTCGATTCCGGTCACGGGCACGTACCTGGGTTGCGGGCACATCCCCAGTGGGAGATGGGCCGGAGGCAGCTAATCGATGTTTCTCTCTCATCGATGTTTCTGACTCTCTCTCTCTCTCTCTCTCTCTCCCTTCCTCTCTGTAAAAAATCAATAAAATATATTTTTAAAAAAATAGTTTAAGCATTTATTATTATCTTATTGAACGATACTTTGGCTCGTCTTCATAAGTGTGAATATAAACAATTTTCTCAAAAATGACTAATAATTCTGAAATAGATAACTTCAAAAACCAAGTTATATTTAAAATTTTAAACTATCACAAGTCTTATTCCTTCAAAAAGGCATTAATTTAGCCATCTTCCAAAGTAACTTTATAGGCCAAAGCAAATGCCTTCTCAACTAAGCATGATATTTAAGGAAACAAAAGAAAACAAAACTTCACCGTTTTGTAGTGCTCGAACGCCATAAACTGGATTGCCCCATAGGGAAAGATTCGAATCATCATTGCACCATTCCCTTTATACAATCCAAGGTATCCCTCCTTCTGGGGAACAGCACGCAATGTAGAAAATACTCCTATTTTTAGAAAGATTTTTAGAAAAAAAATATTAAAACAGAAAACTATCTAAATCAAATTTTCATGACAATCACAGATAGATTACTAATGCCATCATTCATAATATAATTTTGTTTGATGAATTACATGAATAGTAATTTCTGTATAAGTTAATACTACTTAAAATGCCTCACTTGCTCAAATTACATAAATATAAAACATATAATAGCAAAAACAGCTACAAATTATATTTGTAATTATCATAAATTATATTCAACTATAGCAATCTAAAAAATATTAACAACAGAAATATATTCAAGGTCTATATACAGCAGTGCAGATGATCAACTCTATCTGGAAGAATGAAAAGTTTCCCAGACTGCCCAGATACATGTGTGGTTTGTTTACATAAGAATACTGCTAAATAACCCTGGCTGGTTTGGCTAAGTGGATAGATATAGCATCAGCCTGTGGACTGAAGGGTTCCAGGTTCGATTCTGGTCAAGAGCACATGCCCAGGTTGTGGGCTTGATCCCCAGTAGGCATGTGGGAGACAGCCAATCAATGATTCTCTCTCATCATTGATGTCTCTATCTCTCTATCCTTCTTCCTTCCTCTCTGAAATCAATAAAAATATATATTTTTTAAAAGAATTCTGCTAAATAAAAGAAACAAATAGCCGAAACCGGTTTGGCTCAGTGGATAGAGCGTCGGCCTGCGGACTGAAAGGTCCCAGGTTCGATTCCGGTCAAGGGCATGTACCTGGGTTGCGGGCACATCCCCAGTGGGAGATGTGCAGGAGGCAGCTGATCGATGTTTCTCTCTCATCGATGTTTCTAACTCTCTATCTCTCTCCCTTCCTCTCTGTAAAAAATCAATAAAATATATTTTAAAAAAAGAGAAACATAAAAAACTATTAAAGCAATTTAAATTTGGGGGCAAATTTTCATTATTAGGATACTTTAAGAATACTGATAAAGGCCTAAGTTCTGATCCTAAATATTGATATTTTTATTCTATTAATTTTAGGGGGGATAAGGACACATATGTAATACCTTAATCAATAAAGAATAATAATAATAATTATACATGCAAAAAAGTAAAAACTAATAAATAGAAAAGAAAAAAATAAGATTAGTCACTAATCCCATTTGTAGTATAGACTTCCAATAAACATATCACTGAATACTTCCATTATTAAAGTATTTAAATATTTTTATTGATTTTTAGAGAGAGAGGAAGGGAGAAGAATAGGGAGACAGAAACATCAATAAGAGAGAAACATCATTGACCAGCTGCCTACTGCATGACCCCTAACTGAGGACTGAGCCTGAAACCTGGGGATGTGCCATCACCGGGAAAGGAATCAGTGACCTGTTGGTTCATGTGTCCACGCTCAACCACCGAACCACACCAGCCGGGCTACATTATTAAACTATTTAAATTGAAGCTCCTTTCCAAATTTTTGAAACAAAAATTTGATCAAATATGAAAGTAAATCACTAGGCTCGTTGAATTTTATTTATTTATTTATTTAAAAATATTTTTTATTGATTTCAAAGAGGAAGGGGAGGGAGAGATAGAAACATAAATGATGAGAGAGAATTACTGATTGGCCGCCTCCTACACGCATCACACTGGGGATCAAGCCCACAACCCAGGTATGTACCCCAATCAGGAATGGAACCGTAACTTCCTGGTTCATAGGTCAAACACTGAGCCATGCCAGGCGGGCTATTTATTTATTTTTTTGAAAAATTGCACCATGGTAAAGCAGAATTCTCACTGATATGAGGTACTGTTTGGGCCAGGGGTGGGGAACCTTTTTGTGCCAAGGGCCATTAGATATTTATAACATAATTCACAGGCCATTACAAGATTACCAACTTAAAAATTAGCCTGCTACATTTGGTCAAACATTTAATTAACTCACCCTCATGCCTTGGCAGAGCCAGACCAAATGATTTCGCCGGCCTTATATGGCCAGAGGGCCGGACGTTCCCCACCCCTGGTTTAGGCACTGGCAGTACTGCCCTCACTACACACTCACTGGACAGTAGCAAAAACCTAAGAAATGAATGGCTAACACATTTTTTAAAAGAAGTTTTATTCAATAGCACATCTTCTGCCTGGCTGGTGTTGCTCAGTGGTTGAGCATCGACCTATGAACGAGGAGGTCTTGGTTCGATTCCCGGTCGGGGCACATGCCCAGGTTGCAGGCTTGATCCCCAGAGTGGGGCATGCAGGAAGCAGCTAATCAATGATTCTTTCTCATCATTGATGTTTTTGTTTGTTTGTTTGTTTGTTTTATTTCTCTCTTATATATAAATAGCACATCTTGCCGTAGCTTGTTTATCTCAGTGGATAGAGCATTGGTCTGCAGACTGAAGGGTCCAGGGTTCAGTTCAGGTCAAGGGCACATGCCTGAGTTGTGGGCTCGATCCCCGGTGGGGGGCATTCAGGAGGCAGCTGGTTAATGATTCTCATCACTGATGTTTCTCTCCCTCCCTCCCTCTCCTTTCCTCTTTGGAACCAATAAAATATATTTAATCATAATAAAAATAATAAAAAGCCAACAACACCTTTTTTTAATGGCTTGTATATTTTAAAGATACCTCAATCTCCCCACAAATTCTATTTCAAATTTTGCATACTTTGTAGGGTATACTGTAACCCATGGCATTCAGTCCTGTAGAGCATGAAATCTAAAGTGAATATGTAATCTAATGATTACAAATCAGTAAACGAGCTAACAAAGGTCAGCATGGGGAGAAGATTAAAGGAATAAAACAACCCTGCTCAGACATTCTTATGGTGGGTCATTGTAAAGTACTCCAAGATACTGAGTAAAAGAATTCATCTCCTTTTCACCTTCAATTTAGATAACAAAAGAAAATAATTTCCGTCCTTTTCAGTTTTATATAATCTCTCAATAAATTCAAAGGTCTCATTCTTTCTACACATGAGCAGCACACTGTGAAACTATAGAATTCTTTGCTGGACAGATATGGTAGCAATTTTTTCCTTTCAATTTTAAGTAAAAAATTAGTATTGAAAATATTGACAAGAAAATGAGCTACAATTAATATAAGATATAAAATATCCATTCAAAACATTTTTTAGGGGATCCTTTCCCCCTCCCTACATGGGAGTCCCTTCTGGGCGACTCCTTCCCTCTCCCCATGTGGGAGTCTGTACTTGTTCTTCAATTAATCTCCACCTTTGCTATACCAAAAAAAAAAAAAAAAAAAATTTTAGAAAAATCACATTTAAAAAAAAAACCACTGAAAAAGAATTGACCCTTGCTGGGTAGCACAGATGGTTAGAGACTTGTTTCGATAAGCCAAGGTTGTGGGTTCAATCACAAGTTGGGGCACATACAAGAATCAAATAGTGAATGAATAAATAAGTGGAACAACAAAGATGTTTCTCTCTTTCTCTCTCTCTAAAATCAATAATAAAAAAAAGTATGTGGCATCTTCAAAAAATAATAATTGATGCTTATCCACTCTGTTCACTCTAGAGTGCCAGGGAGCGCAATAGCGCTCGCTCCTCCTGTCTTTCGCCGAAAGTGCCGGGAACGCTATTGGCAATTTTTTTTTCTACTAGTATTTTATAATACAATCAGCAAACAATATATGTCAAAGATGAAAACAAATGTAGTAAAGGTTTCCTTAAGTTTTTGAATATGTAACTTCATTTACTTGCGTTTCATAATTTTTTTCCTAAACTGCTGTAAAATCAGCAAAAATGCCTTGGCAATTTTAATTTCTTTATTTTTATTTTTTTTAAAGTCATCACTGTTGGCAGAATTTTTTTAAAATATATTTTATTGATTTTGTACTTTTACAGAGAGGAAGGGAGAGGATCCAAAAGGGATGTATTTTTTTTAATATATATTTTATTGATTTTTCACAAAGAGGAAAGGAGAAGGATAGAGAGTTAGAAACATTGATGAGAGAGAAACATCGACCAGCTGCCTCCTGCACACCCCCTACTGGGCATGTGCCCACAACCAAGATACATGTCCTTGACCAGAATCAAACCTGGGACCCTTCAGTCCGCAGGCCAAGGCTCTATCCTCTGAGCCAAACCAATTAGGGCGAGAATGTATCTTTTTGATGCATTTACCAAAAACGTCCTCCAAAAAGGCTCCAAAAAATTATTACTACCAATGATATATTATTTTTTAAATATATTTTTATTGACTTCAGAGAGAGGAAAGGAGGAGAGATAGAAACATTCATGATGACAGAGAATCATTGACAGGCCGCCTCCTGCACACCCTCTACTAGGGATGGAGCCCGCAACCCGGGTATGTGGCCTGACCAAGAATCAAACCCGGGACCCTTCAGTCCGCAGGCCGACGCTCTAGCCACTGAGCCAAACCTACCAGGGCAGTGATATATTATTAGTGTCCATGTTAATTAAATGGATTTTTATGTTTATAAAAAACAACTAAGGGCCCTAATCGGTTTGGTTCAGTGGATAGAGCGTCGGCCTGTGGACTGAAGGGTCCTGGGTTCGATTCCGGTCAAGGGCATGTACCTTGGTTGTGGGCACATCCCCAGTAGGGGGTGTGCAGGAGGCAGCGGATCGATGTTTCTCTCATCGATGTTTCTAACTCTCTATCCCTCTCCCTTCCTCTCTGTAAAAAATCAATAAAATATATTAAAAAAAAAAACAACAACTAAGGGCTTGATATTCTTTTAATGATGTACATTTACCCATATATACTAACTGCACTGGATTCTGCTTGCACTAAGATTTCTAGAAGGCATATTTAACTAAGTGTCTAAAGGAATAACCATATCTCCATCACTGATTTTACTTTTTTAATCAGGCTATGCTGTTAACATGTCTGTCAAGGATGTGACACATTAATCCCAATAAACAATGATTCAAAGATTTTGGTTTAGAGGATATCAGCACCCTAAAGTGATTATAACCACTACTGCAAATGAAAAGACTAAATTGGATAAGAGCTAGCCCTTGTAAAGTATGCCCCCAAACTTTAATTCCCTTTTGGATCCTCTACTGTAATTCACAAATGGAAACCAAGCCTGCAGATGGATAATGTTTTCATTCATCTTTTTCTTTAGCATCTATTAACTCACCTAAATGTTTGTAATGATGATTGTGAGCTTGTAATAAAACTTTTACTCGATCCAGAGGAGCAACTGTTGTTTTAGCACAGCATCCTGCAATACCTAAAAAAAATGTAAGAGGTTAGGGAGAAATTGCATACCATTTCTTTCCAGATGGAAATCATTATGTGTTCAGCCAACATACACCCTCTGATCTTTCACGTGTTCTTCCACTGCCCAGTAGAAGTGATGTGATGTGCGGATGATTAGCCCTCGCTCTCTGTAACTTACTAAATGAGCATGTCATACTTAAAATTAAGTTTGGCCCTAGCCAGTTTGGCTCAGTGGATAGAGCGCTGCCCTGTGGATTGAAGGGTCCCAGGTTCGATTCCAGTCAAGAGCACATGCCCAGGTTGCGGGCTCGATCCCCAATAAAGGGGTGGGGGGTGCAGGAGGCAGCTGATCAGTGATTCTCTCTCATCATTGATGTTTCTATCTCTCTCTCCCACTCCCTTCTTCTCTGAAATCAATAAAAATATATTTAAATAAATAAATAAAATTAAGTTTGAAGGTGTAAATCTGTCTCCTAATAACTGGTGAACACTGGGAATCTTGCTACATGTGGTTATAGAGACACTTGAAGGTATTTACTCAACTGTAAAGCTCTATTTGAAGCAACCTCCTCTTCTTTTGTATTACTTTTACATTGAAACAAACAACTTTTACCATAACATTCAATCATCCTTTCATACATTCAGCAAGTATGTATTTGGCCCCTACCATATGCCACCGTGCAGTCATGAGGATGATAGTAACATACATACAGGACAGCCCTACTAGCTTGGAATGCTCCTAAGGAGATAATGTATAAAGACTTTTTTGCTATGTTGTTTGAGCTGCCTCTCCCACCCCAATTCATATGCTGAAATCTAATTCCCAATGTGAGGGCATTCAGAGGTGGGGT
This sequence comes from Myotis davidii, assembly GCF_000327345.1. Taxonomy (NCBI): domain Eukaryota; kingdom Metazoa; phylum Chordata; class Mammalia; order Chiroptera; family Vespertilionidae; genus Myotis; species Myotis davidii. The sequence goes on from NW_006288853.1 coordinate 1,758,720, forward strand.
TTTAGGAGGTGAATGGGTCCTAAAACCTAGGGGTTCTGCATGTTTATGTTTATAAAACATATGATTCAACCATTATTAGGGCACCAACAATGGGATTAGTGCCCTTACAAATGAGGCCCCAGACATCCCTGGCCCCTTCCACCTTGTGAAAACACAGCAAAGAAGGTGCTGTCTAGTCTTTACCAGAATGTCAAGTTCATGATCTTGGACTTCCCAGCCTCTAGAACATTGAAAAATAAATGTTGTTGTTTATAAAACACCCAGATTATGGTATTTCTATTAGAGCAGTCCAAATGAAATAAGACACCTTACATGTACATATGATTCTTGATTTACAATGGGTTACATCCTGATATTGTAAATTGAAAATATCAAGAGTAGAAAATGCATCTAAATTAAGGGTGAATTTTACTGTGTATAAATTATACCTTAATAAAACTTATTTTAAGCCGAAACCGGTTTGGCTCAGTGGATAGAGCGTCGGCCTGTGGACTGAAAGGTCCCAGGTTCGATTCCGGTCAAGGGCATGTACCTTGGTTGCGGGCACACATCCCCAGTGGGGAGTGTGCAGGAGGCAGCTGATCGATGTTTCTCTCTCATCGATGTTTCTGACTCTCTATCTCTCTCCTTTCCTCTCTGTAAAAACTTAATAAAAATATATTTTTAAAAAAAACTTATTTTAAAACAAACTAATCTCCTTGCTTCCATATTTACCCTCCTACAGTGATTTTCAACAGAGAAGCCAAAGTGATCCTTTTGAAATATGTCCTATCATTTTTTGCTCATTGGTTAGAGTGTCAGCCAGTGGACTGAAGGATCTTGGGTTTGATTCTGATCAAGGGCATGTACCTTGGTTGCAAGTTCCATCCCCGGCCCTGGTCAAGGTATGCAGGAGGTACCAATCCATGTGTCTCTCTCACATCAATGCTTTTCTCTGTCTCTCCCCCACCCTCCCACGCTCTCTAAAAATCAATGGAAAAAATATCCTCAGGTGAGGATTAATAAAAACAACAGATTCTTTTGCAGTTTCAGATACTTACTGCCTCCAATTCTTTTCCTCTTTTTAATAGATTTTAATTGGTCACTAACTGTAAGATACATAGAAGTGCACAAATCTTAATTATGCCACTTAACGAATGGTGAATTCAATCATGTAAGAACCACCCAAACCAAGTTTCAAATCATGAAACTTTACCAGACTCCCAGAAGTCCTTTCTGCACACCCATAATCACTATTTGTCCCTTCTTCTCAGAAATAACCAATCAGCTTTCTGGCTTCTAACAACATGGACTTAGTTTTGATTGTTTTTAAACTTTATACAAATAAAACCACACAGTATGGCTTGCCTTGTGTCTGGCTTCTTCTGTTCAATATTATGATTGTGAGATTCATCCACATTGTTGTATGTGGGAGGAATTTATTCATTTTCAGTGCTGCATAATATTTCATCATATGATTATACCATATTTTGGTAATCCTATATAATAAAACCCTAATATACAAACAGATCAAATGGCAGAACGACCAGTCGCTATTATGCGCACTGACCACCAGGGGCAAACGCTCAACGCAGTAGCTGCTACCTGGTGGTCAGTGCACTCCCACAGGGGGAGCACCGCTCAGCCAGAAGCCAGGCTCATGGCTGGCAAGCGCAGCAGTGGTGGCAGGAGCCTCTCCCACCTCCACTGTAGGCAGGCAGTAAGGAGCGAGGGGTCCCGGACTGCAAGAGCCCCGGACTGTGAGAGGCCGGGGGCATCAGGCCTAAGCCAGCAGGAGGACATCCCCCAAGGGGTCCCAGAATGCAAGAGGACACAGGCCGGACTGAGGGACATACACATACTGCACAAATTCTGTGCACTGGGCCTCTAGTGTGTCATAACATTGAGGACATTTGGATTGCTTCTAGGTTTGGGCTACCATGAATGCATTGATATCAACAGAAATATATATGTTGAAATATACCTAGGAGTGGAACGGCTGGATCATATGCATACAGTGCTCAGCTTCACAGGTAACTGCCCAACTAGTTCTCCAAACTGGTTGTACCAATAGCATAGAAGAGTCCTGGCTGCACCCTAGCTGATTTGGCTCAGTGGATACAGTGTCAGCCTGCGGACCCAAGGGTCCGTGTTTGATTCCGATCAAGGGCACATGCCTGGGCTGCGGTAGGGGGCATGCAGGCAGCAGCCGATCAATGATTCCCTCTCATTTCTGATGTTTCTAGTTCTCTCTCCCTCTCCCTTCTTCTCTGGAATCAATAAAAATATATTTAATTGGCTATTGTGGCTCAACTGATTGAGCATTGTCCCATATACCAAAAATATATTTTAAAAACTATATATACAGCCCTAACCGGTTTGGCTCAGTGGATAGAGCGTCGGCCTGCGGACTGAAAGGTCCCGGGTTCGATTCCGGTCAGGGGCATGTACCTGGGTTGCGGGCACATCCCCAGTGGGGGGTGTGCAGGAGGCAGCTGATCGATGTCTCTCTCTCATCGATGTTTCTAACTCTCTGTCTCTCTCCCTTTCTCTCTGTAAAAAATCAATAAAATATATTAAAAAATACTTTCTTTACAATTTGGTATTATTGGGGAATTAATTCAATCAAGGAAATCATTC
>NW_006288853.1:1762884-1764980 GCF_000327345.1 Myotis davidii
CACCCCAACTCCCCAATTGGCCCTGCTCTGAGCCCGACCAGGGGCTGCACCTAGGGATTGGGCCTGCCCTCTGCCACCCGGGAGCAGGCCTAAGCCAGCAGGGCGTTATCTCCTGAGGGATCCCAGACTGCGAGAGGGCACAGGCCAGGCTGAGGGGCCCCCCATTTCCCCCGAGTGCACAAATTTTTGTGCACCGGGCCTCTAGTATATATATATATATATAAATGAAGGGTCCTGATTGCTATCCTCACCTACACATACCATGATTCTATAACAAAATCTAATCAAATCACAAAATGTAACATGTCCAAAACTGAATTACTCATCTCCCTGCTACAACTATCATGAAAATTGCTACAACCATCATGAAAGTTGCTCCAACCACAGTCTTCCATTTCAGCAAATGAGCACAACCTTTCAGCTGCTCAAACCAAATGAGGCACTCTTGACTCACCTTCCTTACCCCATTTCTAATCTGTTAGAGAATCCTATTTGTTCTATTTATATCCAGATTATCACAACTTTTCACCACCTCTCCTGTTACCGACCTGATCCAAGCCACTACCCATCATCTGAATTACTGCAATAACCTACAAACTAGTCTCCTTGCTTCCATATTTACCCTCCTACAGTGATTCTCAACAGAGAAGCCGAAGTGATCCTTTTGAAATGTGTCATGTCATGTCCCTTCTCTGCTCAAGATTTGCAATGCCAGCATGTTTCCAAAGTCTGGGTGTAGCCATGGGTTCTCCAACTGCATGTGAGAGCAACCTGGAGAGACTCTGACAGCTCAGGCTAGCATAATACCTGCAGCGGCCACTCGCCTTTCCTAGATATTATTTCCTAGATATTAAAACAACAACAACAAAAACGCCTACAATGCCCCCAACTTCATTCCAAGTGGAAGTCAGAATCTTTACAATGGAATGCAAGGCCCCTCCGTTTCTGCCTCCCTTTTCTGTCTCTAACCTCCTTCCCCCATCAGCACCCCTGCTGACCTTTGAACAGAGGAGGCCCTCTCCCACTTTGCCGCCTTTGCGCTCGCTTTTCTCTCCTCCTGACATGCTCCTCCGTAGCCACCAACTAGCTAAACTCTCTCCCTTCTTCAAGTCTGCTGGAGTGTCACCCTCCAAAGGAGACTGGCTTCGACCATCTTATTTAATATGCACCCACTTAGCCTCTCCACATCCTTGCCCCATTCTCCTTTTTACTTCCTCCCATTGCATTCAGCACCTTCCAACCTACTACACAACTTTTTTTTTTCATTTTGCTTATTGTCTTTCTCCTCAACCAATGCAAACTCCAGGATTCTGTTTTGCTCCCTGATGTACAATGAGCATGTAGCAGGCACAGAGCAGGCACTCAAAAATGTTCCTTTTATAAATAAATGAATGCCCTTTTCCAGCAGCAGAATAAATTCTTAAAATTACTGCAGCAGGCAGATAGGATCTTCCTATAAGTCCTCCTAATTTGAATTTTTTTTTTTTAATTCTTAGCCGTAACAAGTAAGTGATGACAACCCACACCGTCAGTTAAGAAAAGGTAAGGACTGGAACACCTCTCTGCGGGAAGGCAGAGGAAACTCCTCCGAGACAACAGGAACCTCCTGCCCCGCAGTCACAGCAGCAGTGGGGCTGCACCAGCCACCTGCCAAGCAGCGGTGGCCGAGTTGACCACAATCCCTGGCACCAGTTTTGCATAATTTCCCAAGTCATGTTTAAACGGCTCTTTGTTTTCTTTTAAGCAAACAGCAAAAGTCAATCCTACACGCAGCCACCTGTGGTCTTTACACAAGAAGGCAGCGCCCTGCATGTTTCACTGAGATCCTGGGGTCTCTGTGAGAGACGCCCCTTTTCTCCCTAAGAACAGGTGCCGGGCTCTGCCCTTCCGGACCCTTCCTGCCCGGGACCCTGCGGTCACTAGTCAGGTGATTATTAGAAAAAGGTGACAGCATCTGGCAGGGCATGGGAGCTGCCATTGTCCAAGGATGTCACCGCAGCCGCGGGCCCCGGCCTGCCCCTGCCACCCCGAGCGGCCGGGTCCTCCCGCGGACACCCACCTCCAGCCAGGAAGGAGCGCAGCCAGTAGAAGTCTCG
>NW_006288853.1:1765006-1765792 GCF_000327345.1 Myotis davidii
GAGTCGGCCGCAGCCAGGGCCGCCGCCTCCGCCGCCATCGGGACCGGGGCCGCGTCGGGAGCTTTAGTCGCCAATTTACAATCCCAGGGCCAGAGCCACGACCATTGCCTGCACTGACAGGGCTCCGACCGCCGCGAGGGCGGGGCGGAACAACACCCAGCGGCGCCGAGGAGGCGCGGGCTGATGGCGTACACGGGGAGGGGGCGGGGCCTCTGCCGGAAGCGGAGTTACCCTGACTTGCAGCTTCCTCCTCTGTTCAGACGGCAGACGAGGAGCTTGGCGGGGATGGGCACCTCCGTCCAACCCAGAACTTTCTCCCCGTCCTTTGAACTGTGTTGACCATCGATCTGTACCCGCCCGCGGGCTGTGCTCTGACTTCCCTAAGGTGAACCCTGTCCAGCGCCAGCCTTCGCTTCTTGCCTCTTTCTAGGAACCGCTGACGTTGCGCCATCTCCTGCCAAGTCAGCTCCGCCTCTTGGAACTCATTAAACCTCAACTTCTTCCCTGTCTAACCTCCTAAGCCAGGGTGTGCAACCCCTGGCACGCGAAACCCTCTCTTACAATCTTCCATTTACAATTTTTTTCTTAATATTGACTTTTTTATTTTTCAGATAAATTCAGTGTAGGTGCATCTTAGATAAATAATTTTACATAACAAGTTATCTTAAAGACCATAGACATGGATTGACGAGAGAGGGGGAAGAGCAATTTCTATGCCTCTGCCTTAACTCTCCCTGCTTTCCTAGATCCGACCAGTGTTTTGGTTTCATCCACATACGCTTGTGT
>NW_006288853.1:1767558-1769047 GCF_000327345.1 Myotis davidii
TTTTATTCCAGATGAATTTTTGGAGAGTTTGTTCTAGATCTTTGAAATATGCCATTGGTATTTTAATGGGAAGTGCATTGAATCTATAGATTGCTTTAGGCAGTATGGACATTTTATTTCTTTAATTTTTTTAAAAAATATTTTATTGATTTCTTTTACAGAGAGGAAGGGAGAGGGATAGAGAGTTAGAAACATTCATGAGAGAGAAACATCGACCAGCTGCCTCTTGCACACCCCCACTGGGGACGTGCCCTTGACCGGAATGGAACCTGGGACCCTTCAGTCCGCAGGCTGACGCTCTATCCACTGAGCCAAACCGGTCAGGGCTCACTGTGTTTTTTTAACCACCCCGTTGGGCACTGTTGTCTTACTGTAAGCATCTCATCGGTTCCACCCTGGTCAAAATTCATTTCTAGTCTTTGTGACCAAAGTTGTTCTGACCTTTTATCGTCTCATAAATTACTATTTATTATTTTCCTCAATACTTATTGCTCCAGCCTTCCTAATTACTGGGCACTTGTCTCCTCTTCCTCTTTCGGTGGATATGCCCCTGCAAGGTGTTTCTAGCCACATCTCATCGCTAATGATGAGTCCGATCTTCAAGTTTATTTCCCCCCAGGTCCCCAATTTTAAATTTCTACCAGAAAATACAGACCCATAGATAATGTGATTATTTCTACTTTACATGTCTAATGTAAAGAATCAAAAGCTCCCCAAAGCGGAGATGGTTGTACAATATTGTGAATGTAATTAATACTACTGAGCTGCACATTTAAAAATGGCTAAATTGTAAATTTTATATGAAGTATATTTTATCACAATAAAAACAATACAAAGAAAAAGCTCCCTAAGGTTTGTTTTTTTAAAAATATATATATTTTATTGATTTTTTACAGAGAGGAAGAGAGAGTGACAGAGAGTTAGAAACATCCATGAGAGAGAAACATCCATCAGCTGCCTCCTGCACATCTCCCATTGGGGATATGCCCTCAACCAAGGTACATGCCCTTGGCCAGAATCGAACCTGGGACCCTTCAGTCCACAGGCCGACGCTCCATCCACTGAGCCAAACCGGTCAGGGCATCCCCAAGGTTTTTTATGTTACAACAAAAAAGAAGTGTCTAGATTTTTATATTACGTAACTGCCCCAGTTTCTAGTGCTAATGTGTATTTTTCCCCTGTCCTATAGGCTGTACTGGTATACCTCTCCTCCATTTCCATTCCCAATGAGATATACCTTACAAATGTAATTAACCACTTAATGGCCCCAAGTCCAAACTCAATCCAAGATCAAGAATGAAAAGTTGCCGAAACCGGTTTGGCTCAGTGGATAGAGCGTCGGCCTGCAGACTGAAAGGTCCCAGGTTCGATTCCTGTGAAAGGCATGTACCTGGGTTGCGGGCACATCCCCAGTGGGGGATGTGCAGGAGGCAGCTGATCAATGTCTCTCTCTCATCGATGTTTCTAACTCTCTATCCCTCTCCCTTCC
>NW_006288853.1:1769190-1771970 GCF_000327345.1 Myotis davidii
TGAAGTTTCTGAAATTCCAAATCTTCCTATCACCAGCCTCATCTCGAGTGACAAAACCTTCCCTATTCCCTGGGAAACGATGCTTTTTAATCTTTTTCTCTGGCGCTGAAGCACCCAATGTGTTCGTTATTTGCGCTATGTCATTCTTTATTTCTGTTTTCATAGTTATATCTTTTCTCAGGCTGTTGAGCATCTTTAACATCATTATTCTGAAATCTATTTCAGATAAATTTCTTATCTCCATTTCATTTATCTCTTCTTCTGGTGGATTCTCTTGTTCTTTCATTTGTGGGTTGTTTCTTTGTCTCCTCACTTTGCTGCCTGTTTGGGTTTGTGACTATGTGTGAGGTGGATCTGCTATGCCTCTCAATCTCGAGTGCAGGACAGTGTTAAGTGCTGTCTCTGCCTAGAGGCTAATTGTTGTTCTCAGTCTCCAAAGGGGCAAGGTGTTTTCCACTAGACTGGGTCAACTATCTTCCCCCCAGACAGTGTTCCCTGTACAGCAAATGTCTGCGGGAGAAAGATGATCTCCGCAGCCAGAGGGAATAGCTCAGCACAGGAAACCCTCGTGTCTGCCTTCTGAGCTCCCACCCCAGAACCCCTGATCCTGGCTTCTGCTCACCCGGGTGGCTCCGGTCCACTCTGCCCTCCCTCCCCTGGAGCACAAGGTGGGTGGCTCCACAGGCAATTTTGTGCATTGGCCCTTTAAGAGGGCGCCTGAACTTCCAGCCTTCTCTCCTTGGCAGCCAGCAACCCCCTGCTTTTTACAGCCAGATGTTGTGTGGGTGCCCTTCTCAGTTCTGGTGCTCTCTGCTGGGGGGGTCCCGCTTGGGGATTAGCCCCCAGGGTTCTCAGTGGCAGCCCCACAACTGAGAAATCTCTCCGGTCTTTCAGTGCCTGTCTGTGGGAGCCTCACCAGCCCTTTCTCGCCTCCACCCCTCCTTCCAGTCTCTATGTGTCCTCCACTTTCGGTCCTCAGTTATCAGGGTTCTCTCCAGAGAGTTTACCGTTGACTATTCAGAACGTTTTTCTGTATTTCAGCTATAATTTCAGTTTGGTCCTGGGGGCATGTCCGTGTGGCCATTTTTAATCTCTCACTAACCTCATAGTTTTAAATACTATCTATATGTTGATGACTCCCAATTTCCAGCCCTTCCCACCCACTTCCCAACTGCATTTATTCATATTTTCAATATCTCCATGTGTATATCTAAATGGCATCTTTTATATCCAAAACTCAATTTCTCATCTTCCTTTGCAAACATGCTACTCCAACAGCCTTTTTTTTTAAATTTTATTTTGATTTCAGAGAGGAAGGCAGGGGGAGAAAGAGTTAGAAACATCAATGATGAGAGAGAATCATTGATCAGCCGCCTCCTGCATGCCCCCCACTGGGGATGGAGCCTGCAACCCAGTCATGTGCCCTTGACTGGAATCGAACCAGCGACCCTTCTGTCCATAGGCCAACACTCTATCCACTGAGCCAAATTGGCTAGGGCAACGATAGCATTTCTTTCTTCCTTTCTTTCTCTCTTTCTTTCTTTTTTCTTTTAAATAAAATTGAATTTATTTAAGGAAAAGGAGATGGGAGGTGGGGCTATCCAATGGGAAGGGCTACACTGAGAAAAGGGGGCCTTGGAGACAGGTGCAGGGGTGAGCCCAGGATGAGCAGCCGCTGTCCATGCTCCCCTGGTTGCAAGTCGATAGCATTTCTTTCTTTCTTTCTTTTTTTCTTTCTCTCTTTTTTCTTTTAAATAAAATTGAATTTATTTAAGGAAAAGGAGATGGGAGGTGGGGCTATCCAATGGGAAGGGCTACACTGAGAAAAGGGGGCCTTGGAGACAGGTGCAGGGGTGAGCCCAGGATGAGCAGCCGCTGTCCATGCTCCCCTGGTTGCAAGTCTCGTGGGGTCCCTTAGAGGTTAGGGGACATGCTCCTGTGGGGGACTGGCATAGGGGTGCTCCTTGGAGGGAGAGCATGCACTGGGTTTTTTTGTTTGTTTTTTAAAATATATTTTATTGATTTTTTTTACAGAGAGGAAGGGAGAGAGATAGAGAGTTAGAAACATTGATGAGAGAGAAACATCGATCAGCCGCCTCCTGCACATCTTCCACTGGGGATGTGCCCGCAACCCAGGTACATGCCCTTGACCGGAATCGAACCTGGGACCTTTCAGTCCGCAGGCCGACGCTCTATCCACCGAGCCAAACCAGTTTCGGCTGCACTGGGTCCTTTGTCCTGAGTGTATTTACCTCCTTCTTGCAGGTGGTGCTCTTAGGGAAGGTCTCAGGGGAGGATCTAATGGCATACTCATCAGCTTTCCAGGTGTGTGCTTTCAGAGTTGTGATCTCCACTGCTTGGTCTGTGCCAGGGCCGGGGGTCATTAGTCAATGTAGCTGGTCCTGAGGTAGCCAAGGCGTCACTTGTCTGGTTTTGCTGCTTTTCTGGGCCTAGAGCTGAAACACCACTGAGGCCTAAATGTTATCTTTAGGGAGGGAAAGGTTAGGGGGTCTAAACCGCCTGACCAGCGATATGAGAGATCCAGGGTCCAAGCAGTATGACCAGTGATATGGTAGGGGAGGACAGGTTGCCCTGGGGGCAAGGTTCTTGTTTTCCCAGTTTTGCCCCTTGGTAGGCATCTGGAGCTTTCTACTCTGGTGAGTTTCTGTACCTGGCCCATCGTCCTTGCTCTGGGGCCTACATCCCCCCCTCAAGGATTTTTTGCCACTGAATTCTTTCAGAGAAAAGGGGTCCAGGGTCTCTTCTGTAGCTGCTACCTG
>NW_006288853.1:1772061-1773312 GCF_000327345.1 Myotis davidii
AAGGAGGTGGGATGGGGTCCAGAGGTGGTATTTCCTACGTACAAGTAGGACTTGTAATAGGGGATATTCAGATTGAGCTTCAGTCGATTTTTCTCTTTCTCTCTCCTCCTTCCTCTCCCTGGGACTTGTCTGCCAGCTGATGCCTTCACTGCCCTGTTGTCCACAGTAGGGGCATAAGCTGCTCACTGCTTAAGTTTTCAATGGGCGTTCTCAACAGTTACCACAGTTTTCCAAAAAAGATGGCTTTCGTCCTCTCCCAACAGCCTTTCTTTATTTCATTAAATAGTAACACCATCTCAGTTCATCAATTTTGATTAATTTCCTAGTCTCCCTGCTTTCTTTTGCCTCCTACTGTCTATTCTCAATACAGCAGCCAAAGCAATCCTTTAAAAACTAAAACAGATCTCGTCGCACCTTACCCCCAAACCCCTCAATGGCTTTACATATCACAGAAATTCTTACAGTGGTTTACTGTGCTCTCTGTCAGAGGGCGGATGAGGCCTGTGCACTAAAGGAGGTGGTGATGGGGTCCAGAGGAGGTGGTATCTACGTACAAGTAGGACTTGTAATAGGGCATATTCAGATTGAGCTTCAGTCGATTTTTCTCTTTCTCCTCCTTCCTCTCCCTGGGACTTGTCTGCCAGTTGATGCCTTCACTGCCCTGTTGTCCACAGTAGGGGCATAAGTTGCTCACTGCTTAAGTTTTCGATGGGCGTCCTCAACAGTTACCACAGTTTTCCAAAAAGTTGGCCTTTGTCCTCTCCCAACAGCCTTTCTTCATTTCATTAAATAGTAACACCATTCTCAGTTCATCAATGTTGATTAATTTCCTAGTCTCCCTGCTTTCTTTTGCCTCCTACTGTCTATTCTCAATACAGCAGCCAAAGCAATCCTTTAAAAACTAAAACAGATCTCGTCGCACGTTACCCCCAAACCCCTCAATGGCTTTACATATCACTTACAGAAATTCTTACAGTGGCTTACTGCTTTCCTTATCATACCTCTGACCTCAAATCCTAGGACTCCCTTGAGTCACACTGACTTCTCTGTCCCTCATAAATACCAGGCATTCTCCCCTCCAGGTCTTTGCACATGCTGTTCTGTATGCCTGTATGGCTTTTCCCCTAGCTAGTTCATGTAACTTCCTCATTCTCTCCTCTCCTTTAAGTATTTAAACAAATATTACCTTTTGGGGGGAGGCCTTTCCTGGCTATAATATTTAAAATTACCACCCACTTCAGCAGCATTCCT
>NW_006288853.1:1773501-1774666 GCF_000327345.1 Myotis davidii
TGGGGATCAAACCCACAATCCAGGCACATGCCCGTGGCCGGAATCAAACCCGGGACCCTTCAGTCCGCAGGCTGACACTTTATCCACTGAGCCAAATTGGCTAGGGCTGTTTTAGTTTTATTTTATTATTATTTTTATATTATATATAAAATGTTTTTTATTATGTTCACACACACACACACACACATACACACACTAGAATCTTTGCTCCATGTATGTAGGGATTATTTGTTTTGTTCATTGAATGTCATTTGACACTAAATAGATAATAAATGATGGTGGATTTACTTAAAGACTAATCCTGTCTATTTCTGTCTTCATTTTTCAGATATCTAGCAACTACTAAAGAGACTTAAAAAGTGGGGGTGGGGAAGAAAATTCCCTCTCTCAAAGAATGTACTATTTTATGGGACATATATGACTCTAATAATAAAATAAATATAATATTTATATATAAACCCTAATATGCAAATAGACTGAATGGGGGAATAAACGAACAACTGGTTGCTTTGACATGTGCTGACCACCAGTGGGTGCATGTGGAACATGGCAGGCGTCAGCAGAAGGTGGCAGAGTGCAGAACATGGCGGGCATCAGCTGTGGTGAGATAGTGGAGCAGTTGAGTGGGGGCACAAGTCGCTGTCATCAGGCGAGCCTCTGATGGTTACTGAAAATTCTTTGCTCCCGCGCACCCAGTCCCACTGGACGCTTGCATCTGCTGCTGGCACCAGAACCACCACTCGCACCTGCTGCTGGCACTTGGCGCTGGCCACGATCCCTCAGCACCATCAGCGGATGTGGGTGGCGGATGCCAGTCCCAATTGCCCCTCAGGGCTTCTCCACCTCCTCCTGCTCCGGAGGGGCAATCAGGGCCCGGTAGCCACCGCTCGCACCCACTGCTGGCGCCTGGAGCCAGTCCTGATCACTCGGTGCTGTCAGTGGATGTGAGCAGGGCAGGAACAGGACTGCTGGCAGACAGGGGGCTGGGGGCTGTGGCAGGGGGGGACAGGCAGGGGCACAGAGGATGAGCTAAGACCTGCCCTTGTGCCCACCGCAGCCTCGTGGCCCACAGTTGTTTTCAAGCTGCACAAATTCATACATTGGGCTCCTAGTACAAAATAAAAGTGGGGATACAGAAGAAAGATCGACTATATTTATCAGTAAT
>NW_006288853.1:1774711-1775604 GCF_000327345.1 Myotis davidii
GGTAACTGAACTGTCCTTTAATATAGCTAAACATGAGTGAAGGCAAACACATACAGACACAGGGAAATTCAACATGTCCAAAGACCCCAAACCTAGTCAAGTTTGCTTATCTTAAGATGCTTGAGCCCCTCCCCTCTTCATGACTCCCCAGCACTTGTATGGCAGACCAGACCACTGACCAATAACATTAGAAAAGGAGGGCAAGGTTATATGAACAGTTTTCATCTTGGTTAATCTTGGGCTAAAGAGTTTAGACTTAATTCAGTGGATAATAAGAAGCTGCTGACAGCTGTGCTTTAAAAAACTAATCTGGGAGCCGAAACCGGTTTGGCTCAGTGGATAGAGCGTCGGCCTGCGGACTGAAAGGTCCCAGGTTCGGTTCCGGTCAAGGGCATGTGCCTGGGTTGCGGGCACATCCCCAGTGGGAGATGTGCAGGAGGCAGCTGATCGATGTTTCTCTCTCATCGATGTTTCTAACTCTCTATCTCTCTCCCTTCCTCTCTGTAAAAAATCAATAAAATGTATTTAAAAAAAAAAAAGAAAACTAATCTGGGAGAGAGGAATAGATGAATTGGGAAGGAAAACACTGACAGCTTTGACAGCAAGGAAGCCAATAATGAAGCTTTTGCAACAATCCAGGCAGGAGGGCTGATGGGAACATAAAAACATAGTGATAAAAAAGGAAATGGATGGCCTGGCCAGTATGGTTCAGTGGTTGAGCATCAACCTATGAACCAGGAGGTCATGGTTTAATTCCTGGGCAAGGCACATATCCGGGTTATCTGGGTTGCAGGCTCGATCCCCAGTAGAGGGCATGCAGGAGGCAGCTGATCAATGATTCTCTCTCATTGATGTTTCTATCTCTCCCTTTCCCTTCCTCTCTGAAATCAATA
>NW_006288853.1:1775726-1777086 GCF_000327345.1 Myotis davidii
GAATGGGGGAACTTCACTTTTCATTGTACACTCTTTTTTATTTTTGTTCATTCTTTTGTATGGTTTGATTTTTTTCCTATTTATTTATTTATTTATTTGGTATAGTAAAGGTGAAAATTTATTGAAGAACAAGTATAGACTCCCACGTAGGGAGGGGGCAAGAGTCCCCTTTATTTATTTACTTACTTACCATTTTTTATGGTTTGATTTTTTTTAAAAAAATGTATTTTATTGATTTTTCAGAGGAAGGAAGGGAGAGGGACAGAGCGTTTGAAACATCGATGAGAGAGAAACATCGATCAGCTGCCTCCTGCACACCTCCCACTGGGGATGTGCCCACAACCAAGGTACATGCCCTTGACCGGAATCGAGCCCGGGACCCCTCAGCCCGTAGGCCGATGCTCTATCCACTGAGCCAAACTGATCAGGGCATGGTTTGATTTTTTAAAGCACATTTTGGTTACATATATTTTTAAGCTTCAAATATTTATAATCAGTATAAATTCCAACACAATATAGCAACATGATTTTGTGCACTTGGAGGGGAAATATTTCCTGGTTATGTGGAGAGTTGTGCAGATGGCTTCTAGGAGACCTTCATTCTAAGCAGCTTTATAGTGAAACATCTCATTTTGAGTCTGGACTTCCTTTCTTCAGTTTGTTTTAATCTACATTCACTGAGTACAACTCGCATTGATCACTGGGACCCAGCTTTTTCCAGGGATCTGTCCCAACAGACATCTGGATTGGACAATGCCAGGCCCAAGACATACAGTGCTGTCCCAGCACCTCCACTCCAGTAAATACAAAGAGGGGCATCAAGTTGGAGGCTTGACCTAGGACCTGGCAGAGCATGCTTGTGGCAGAGGACCTGGAAGCAGAGAAAACGAAACCACGTGGCCGGGTGTAGGTAGTCAGTGCACCGAGGATGAGCAGACTGGTTATGTTTTTGACTGTAGGTAATTACATTTTAAGAAATTGCATGCACTAGCCCAGCGGTCGGCAAACCGCGGCTCGCGAGCCACATGCAGCTCTTTGGCCCCTTGAGTGTGGCTCTTCCACGAAATACCTCGTGCGGGCGCACACGTACAGTGCGATTGAAACTTCGTGGCCCATGTGCAGAAGTCAGTTTTTGGCCTGGGCGAGTCTATTTTGAAGAAGTGGCGTTAGAAGAAGTGAGGGGTGTTGGTCGGTCGGGGGACGGGAGACCCAGCGCGGGGGGAGGTACATTGTTTTTTTTTCTTTTTTTTATTGTTTTATTGCTTAAAGTATTACAACGAGTATTACATGTCTCCTTTTATCCCCCCGCCCTTGACAATCCCCTGGCCTCCCCTACCCCCCCGTGTCTTACGTCCATTGG
>NW_006288853.1:1777524-1791433 GCF_000327345.1 Myotis davidii
TCGATTCTGATCAAGGGCATGTACCTTGGTTGCGGGCACATCCCCAATGTGAGATGGTGAGGAGGCAGCTGATCGTTGTTTCTCTCTCATTGATGTTTCTAACTCTCTATCTCGCTCCCTTCCTCTCTGTGCTGAAATCAATAAAAATATATTAAAAAAAAAAGAAAAGAAATTGCATGAGCCCTGGCCGGGTAGCTCAGCTGGTTAGAATGTCATCCCAATATGCCATGGTTTCAGCTTGGATGCTTGGTAAGAATCAATCAATGAATGTGCAAACAAACGGAACAACAACAAAACGATGTGTCTCTTTCCTTTTCTCTCTCCCTCTCTAAAAATTAATAAATTTTAAAATAAAGTGCATGATGTGATGTAATTCTTACTATTTTTGACTCTAGACGTAATATTAGGTATTCTTAGATTGTGACATCAGATTTCCATGACTAGTGTGCAATAGGCAGGTGGGAAGTGTATGAATATGAGGTAAAGGTTGATCGAGAAAGCAGGAATTTGCCCTTGCTGGTTTGGCTCAGTGGATAGAGCATTGGCCTACAGTCCGAAGGGTCCCAGGTTTGATTCCAGTCAAGGGCACATGCCTGGGTGGTGAGCTCTGTCCAACGTGCAGGAGGCAACCAATCAATGATTCCCTCTCATCCTTGATGTTTCTATCTCTCTCTTCCTCTCCTTTCCTCTCCGAAATAAATAAAAATATACTAATAAAAAAAGATGAAGAAAGAAAGCAGGGATTTTAGAAAATTGCTTCATGTTTCTCTTTTATTTTGGCTTTAGTCATCTGGTATTTTAAAAATGAAAACTGCCATTTTCTGGTCAAGTCTTTTTATAGCTCATCAAATTTGTACATTAAGTTTCTAACAACATAGTCTAGTAAGAAAGAGCAGAATTGCCCAACTAGCAGGGCTCAGTGCTTGAGTGTTGAACTAAGATTAAGGTTGGATTCCTGGTCAGGGCACATGCCTAGGGTTGCGGGCTCGATCCCCAGTGTGGGACGTGCAGGAGACAGCTGATCAATGATTTTTTTTCTCTTCACTGATGTTTCTATTTCTCTCTTTCTCCCTCTCCCTTCCACTCTGAAACCAATAAAAATATGTTTTAAAAAAGAAGAAGAAGAAGAAAAAATAAAGAAGTAGAGCCCTCGCCATTTTGGCTCAGTGGATAGAGCATTGGCCTGTGGCCTGGAGGGTCCCAGGTTCAATTCTGGTCAAGGGCACGTGCCTTGGTTGTGGGCTTGATCCCCAGTGTGGGGCAGATGGAACCAAAAATGACCCCGAATAGCACAGCAATCTTGAGAAAGAACAAAGTTGGAAGGATCACAATACTGGATCTCAAACTATACTACAAAGTCATTGTAATCAAAACAGCCGGGTACTGGCACAAGAACAGGAATATAGCTTAATGGAACAGAACAGAACAGAGACCCCAGAAATTGACCCAAGCCAATTAATATTTGACAAGAGAGGCAAGATCAGACAATGGAGTTAAGGCAGTCTCTTTAATAAATGATGTTGTGGGGAAAAATGAAACTAGACCACCAACTTACCCCATACACAAGGATAAACTCAAAATGGATAAAAGACTTAAATGTAAGTTGCAAAGCCATAAAAAAAATCCTAGAAGAAAACATAGGCAGTGGAATCTCAGACATATCATGTAGCAGAATTTTCGGTGATACATTTCCTATGGCAAGAGAAACAAAAGAAAAAACAAACAAATGGGACTCCATCAAACTAAAAAGCTCTGCACAGCAAAAGAAACCTCAACGAAATGAAAATGGTACCCACTGTATGGGAGAACATATTCGCCAATGATTCATCCGATAAGGGGTTAATTTACAAAATATATAAAAAAAAACTCATGCAACTCAACACCAAGAAGACAAACAATCCAATTAAAAAATGGGCAATGGACCTGAATAGACAGTTCTCCAAAGAGGACATACAGATGGCCAAGAGATATATGAAAAAATACTTAATGTCACTAATCATTAGAGAGACGCAAATTAAAACATCAATGAAGCATCACCTTACACCTGCCAGAATGGCTTCCATCAATAAAGCAACGAACAAGTACTGGTGAGAACATGAGGAAAAGGGAACCCTAGGACACTGCTGGTTGGGAATGCAGACTGGTGCAGTCACTGTAGAAAACAGTACTGAGTTTCCTAAAAAAAATAAATATATACCCAGGTGGGATAGCTTGGTAGTTGAGTGTCAACCTATGAAACAGGAGGTCGAGATTCCATTCCCAGTCAGGGGCATGTTTGATCCCCGCCCCATTTGGGGCCTGTGTTGGAGGTGTTATGGGTTCACTCAGTGAGATAGACCGCCGACTCAAAATTTAAATTTAAGAGCCTTTATTAAGCTGGCCAGCTGACTACAGTTACAGCACCCTGCCAAAGCAAAGGCCGAACTGCAGTGCCAATTTCCACGGCCAGCGACTACAGTTACAGCACCCTGCCGGAGCGGAGGCTGAACTGCAGCGCCGACCATAGGAGTTACATTTTATTATTAAATTCTGTGGAGGCCCAGAGAAAATGTGTCTTCCAAATTCTGGGCCCCCAATATGGAGGAAATTCTCTTTATTTATACTTTTTTCCAGGCCTTTGTGTCCCAAATTTGGAATGAGATTTCCGGACCTTCATAGAAAGAAGGCCTGCGTGCTGGGAAGGGGCCATGAGACCGTATCTCAAGGCCTGGCCTGATGTCAGTACCTTCCTATCTGTGTGTTTTAGGAACAGACAGCACAGCATGACCCGTCTGGCCAAAGCGCCAGATATGCAGCCCAGGACAGAGGCAACTAGCTGATGTGTCTCTCTCATAAGGATATCTCTTATTCTTGTTCTCCCTCCCTTCCACTCTCTAAAAATCAATGGAAAAAATATCCTCTAGTGAGGATTAAGAAAACAAAAAAGTCGTGGTACATGTACACAGTGGAATTTTACATGGTAATAAAAAAAGAAGACTCTCTTACCCTTTGCAACAGCATGAATGGACCTACAGATTATTGTTCTTTTTTAACAGTTTTATTTTGATTTCAGAGAGGAAGGGAGAGGGAGAGACAGAAACATCAATGATGAGAGAGAATCATTGATCCGCAGCCGCCAGCACGCCCCACACCAGGGATCAACCCAGCAACCCAGGCATATGCCTGGACCAGCAGTCGAACCCTGACCTCCTAGTTCACAGGGCTATGCTCAACCACTGAGCCACACTGCTGGCCAGGCTAGAACTGGAGATTATTATGCTAAGCGAAATAAATAAGCCAGTCAGAGAAAGACAAATATCACATGATTTCACTTCATGTGGAATCTAATGAACAAAATGGGTCCAGAGCCCTTGCCAGTTTTGCTCAGTGGTTAGAGTGTCAGCATGCCCATGGACTGAAGGGTCGTGGGTTGGATTCTGGGTCAAGGGCATGTACCTTGGTTGTATGCTGGATCCCTGGCCAAGGTCAGGGTGCCTGAAGAGGTAACCAATGGATGTGTCTCCCTCACATAGATGCTTCTCTCTTTCTCCCCCACCTCCCTCCCTTCCATTCTCTCTAAATATCAATGGAAAAAATATCCTCAGGTGAGGATTTAAAAAAAAAAAAAAAGGCCTAGACGCATGGAAAGGACTAGCACAGCGGTTCTCAACCTGTGGGTCGAGACCCCTTTGGGGGGTCGAATGACCCTTTCACAGGGGTCGCCTAAGACCATGGAAAAACACATATATAATTACATATTGTTTTTGTGATTAATCACTATGCTTTAATTATGTTCAATTTGTAACCATGAAAATCCATCCTGCATATCAGATATTTACATTACCATTCATAACAGTAGCAAAATGACAGTTATGAAGTAGCGACAGAAATAATTTTATGGTTGGGGGTCACCACCACATGAGGAACTGTATTAAAGGGTCGCGGCATGAGGAAGGTTGAGAACCACTGGACTAGCAGGTCTCAGAGGGGGTGGTGGGGGATGGAAGAGATTAACCAAAGAATTTATATGCATATATGCATAGCCCGTGGACAGAGACAATAGTGTGGTGAAGGCTTGGAGTAGGGCGGGGGTCTGGGTGGAGGAAGGAAAATGGGGGACGTCTGTAATACTGTCAACAATAAAAAAACCTTGCCATGTAGATGGAAAAAAATAAATTGTAACAAAACCTGTTTTCTTGGAAATAGTTTTTACAACTTTGCACCTCGGGATGACTTTGTTCCTTTATAAAAACAGCTTCCCAATAAAAAGCCCATTAGCCCCAGCCCCAAATGCTTCGACTGCTACAATTATCACAATTAAAAATAAGCATAAACAAACAAATGTATAAGCAGAAATCCAACTCAAACCACAAATCCTGATATTCTGAGGCTCTGGAACTAAAGTCAAAAGAAGTGGTTTCCAACAACATTGACAACAAGAGTCAAGATGATTTGGGGAGTGGAGAAAAGCAAAACTCAAGGGAAGTGGGGAGGTGATGTATCTTGAAGTGAGGCCATCAGCCACTTTCTCCAGGGAAATCTCTGAGGCAGCATCCCTGGTATATGCTAACTTGTCTCCTCTTGTTCCCTCACTGAGACTCATCAATCTCTGTAGACATCATCCACTTACTTCAGAATTTACTAAGACTTCAGGAGATGAGCGGGTGCCGGAAGCCGGTCCATCCTTGCTACTTGACACAGTCGCTGCAGGGTGGCTCCTGGAGTGAAGGCCCAGCCGGAGCCTAGGTCTGTCTGGACAAGAGGAAGGCCGGGTAGGGGAACACTGTAGGCACCTGGGGAGCAGCCCCCCAATAGTTCTAATTTTAATTTTTGTTCTTCAGTTTCTAATCTGTAAATGGGCAATCCTTCCCCCAGATATGGTGTGAATATCAAATAAGACCATTTAGGCATAGTACCTACCACTGTGCTCAGCACATAGTAGGTACTGTATTTCTCTCACTGCCGTAGTAAGTGCACCCCTAGCCCTCCCCTTTAGGGAGCTTATACTGTAGAGCAGGGGTGGGAAACATCTTGCCCAAGGGCCATTTAAGGCTTGATAAATCATTTGGTCTGGCCCAGTCAAGGCATTGGGAGTGAGTTAATTAAACTTTTGACCAAATATAGCAGGCTAATTTAAATATATATATATTTTTATTGATTTCAGAGAGAAAGGGAGAGGAAAGATAGAAACATCAATGGTGAGAGCGAATCATTGGTTGGCTGCCTCCTGCACGTCCCCTACTGGGGACTGAGCCTATAGCCTGGGCATGTGCCTTGGACCAGAACTGAACCTGGGACCCTTCAGTCTGCAGGTGACGCTCTATCCACTGAGATAACCAGCTAGGTTGTTTTTTAAGCTGGTAATGTTGTATGGCTGTGAATGATGTTATAAATATCCAAATGGCCCTTGGCAGAAAAAAGGTTCCCCACCCCTGCAGAGGAAGAGACAGATTTTAAGTAAATAATCACAGAAAGTCATGTAAAATCGAAACTGGGGTAAGTGCTTCTGAGAGGAGGCTTAGTGCATGAAGTTATAAGACCATAAAACAGGCATTTGACCTAAACTAGAAGGTTAGAGGAGGCTTCCTTAAGGGAGTGACGCTTGAACTCGGAGGTGAAGGATGACTAGGGCATAACTGAGGAAAGGAGGAAGAAAAGCATCCTGGGAAAAGGAAACAAAGCCTATGGTTGAGTGTCTTCAAGGTCTGATCACAACCTAGAATGCATGACCGCACTCAGATTCAAGGCTCACAATTCAAAGGCCTTCCAGGGATCAGGCAGGTCACTTCCACTGACAAATGTATAAGACAACAGGGGGAGCTTAGACTGGAGATCTATAGAGGCTCTTGCCTGCCTAAAATGAAACTTGTCTGCAAATAAAGTGCACTGGTTTACAATGTAGAATTACTGGTTTGCAAGTAGAGAAGAAAGCCACTGTGGCTAGTGGGAAGAACTAGGTTTGTGATTGAGACAGAGAAATAGGTCAGGTCTTATAGGCAATGGTAGCTATAGGGAGTTTTGTCATTTGCCTAAAAGCAACATGAAGCCAACGTGTTAAGCTGTGGTTGTCATGGTCAGGTATACGTTTCAAAAAGATCATTCTGGACCAGCCGGTGTGGCTCAGTGGTTGAGCATCAACCTATGAACCAAGAGGTCACAGTTCCATTCCTAGGGGGTCCGAACACATACCTGGGTTGTGGACTCCATCTCCAGTGAGGGGTGGAGGGTGGGAGGCAGCCAATTGATGATTCTCTCTCATCACTGATGTTTCTATCTCTTCCTCTTATATCCTCTCTGAAATCAACTTATAAAAAATATTTTAAAAAAGCGATCATTCTGCCCTGGCCGGTCTGGCTCAGCGGATGGAGCGTTGGCCTGCAGACTGAAGGGTCTCAGGTTTGATTCTGGTCAAGGGCACATGCCTGGGTTGTGGGTTCAGTCCCCAGTGGGGGGTGTGCAGGAGGCAGCCGATTGATGATTCTCACATCATTGATGTTTCTATCTCTCTCCCTCTCCCTTCCTCTCTGAAATCAATAAAAATATATTTTTTAAAAATGATCATTCTAATTATGGTTGGATATGGAATAGGGACAAGTAGGCTATTGTAAGATGTGGCACTTGGTCTAAAGTAAAGGCCATGGGAATGAAGGGAAATTGACAAATCCGAGACACACTGAAGGTGTTAACATAAGAAACATTCAAGCCCTGGCCAACTTGGCTCAGTGGATAGAGCGTCGGCCTGAAGAAATATATTTTTTAAAAAAGAAACATTCAAATATGTGAAGAATTTTTGTGAGTATATTTGAGCTAAACTGTTGACAAGGGCGGAGAAGCAGAATCTCAACAGCCTGAGCTAATGCTCCAGAGAATGGCGGTTTTGCACCTTATTCTGTGGCAGGCAGCTAGACAGACATGAGCAGGTCAAGGACCTTGGGCCAGGTACACAAGGTCATCAGGGTGGACAGCCCCAGGTGCCAAGTAATGGACAATCAATTGTAGGGTGGAACCTTGCCCCTGGGTGACTTTTCCTCCCTACCTAAAGGCTGGTCAGGAGGTTTAAATCCCCTGACCTTCCCTCCCTAGAGATAACATCTATGCCTCAATTGCATTTCTGCTCCAGGCCCCATGAGCAACAAAACCAGCCATGGATGACCTCAGGACCAGCTGCACTGAATAATGACCCCCTTCCCTGGTGCCCGCCAATCAATCAGTGCAGACCACACCCTGAAAGGACACACCTGGAAGATTGCTGACTATTCTATTAAGATCTCCCCCTGGGACCTCCCCTGAAATCTCCACCCATAGGACAGAGGACCCTGACTCTCCCTCCAGGAGCATGCCCACGCCTTTTCCTCCCCCTTCCCACCACTTCTCTGCCCCAGGCACCTTACCATTAGCTTCCTCATTCCCAAACTCCAAGGGCCTCTCCTTTACCTCCAAATCTTGTTTCCTAAGCCCATTTCTTCTAGGAATTATTTTTTCTACCTCTCTGATTTTACCAAATAAATGTTCTCTGATAGTTTGGGTCTTGGCTGTGAATTCTTTCCTAGCCAGAACTCAAGCACTGAGGTTGCTGAACCCAGGTTTGGTCTGACCCCACCAACTAGACAACTGGTGCCATTCCCGCCATCTACAACAGCTCTATATATTCCACTCAAAAGAGAAGATGTAGCCTTGGCTGGTTTGGCTCAGTGGGTAGAGCGTGGCCTGCAGACTCAAGGGTCCCGGGTTCAATTCTGGTCAAGGACACATGCCCAGGTTGTGGGCTCCGTCCCCCGTAGGGGTGTGCAGGAGGCAACCGATCAATGACTCTCATCATTGATGTTTCTATCTCTCTTCCTTTCCCTCCCTCTCTGAAATCAATAAAAATATATTTTTTAAAAAAGAGAGAAGATGTAGCCCTAGCTGGTTTCGCTCTGTGGATAGAGCGCCGGCCTACAGACTGAAGGGTCCCAGGTTCGATTCAGGTCAAGGGCACATGCCAGGGTTGTGTGTTTGACCCCTAGTGGGAGGGGGGGGGGGATGCAGGAGGCAGCGGATCAGTGATTCTCATCATTGTTGTTTCTCTCTCCCTCTCCCTTCCTCTCTGAAATCAATAAAAACATTTTTTTTTTAAAAGAGGAGATGTACTAGTAAGTGGGCTAATGAAATTTACTGTTGATAGATTAGAGAGGCGTAGAAAGCAAAGTGGGGAAACCTCTGGGATTGTAAAAAAAGTGAGATGATAGACACACACATCTTTTACATAGGCAGGTACAGGATAGTTATGAGTCAACAACTGACATGATAAAACAGTGAGAGAATTTATGGTCTCTCCTGGGTCCTGATTATGCCCTGTGGGGTCTGGAAAAAGGGAAGTTACCCTGACATTCCAAAGGAATGTTATCATAGATGCAAAAGACAATAGGCAGGCTTAGTTAAGGTAAAGATTGACCTTTGTCAGGGAAGGTACCGGCCTAGGACATGACTACCCATTGTAATCTGCTTTCAGTTAAAGTTTTAATCTCAGACCACCCTTTGTGGATACTTTAGGTCTCTTCAGTTTGCAAGGCCACCATGCAGGCCTTCCCTGAGCTAGTCAGGTTATTATGTGCCCCCTTTTTGTCCACAAAGGGATAAAATGGATGGAATTTGGTAATGGATTCCACAAGAGGGCTGGGGCTCTGGCTTGTGTGGCTCAGTTGGTTGAGCATCCTCCCATGCACAGAAAGGTTGCAGGTTCCATTGGTTCAATTCCAGTTGGGGCACACGTCCAGGTTTCCGCCTCCATTCCCCCACCCCCCCATAGAGGGCATGTCTGAGGCAGTGGATGGTGCTATCTTTCTCTCTTCCCCTCTCCTTCCCTCTCTTTCTAAAAATCAATAAAAATTTTAAATAGCTTTAAATGAATTTTCAGTGGGGAGGAAGAAAATGTCCAGAAATAATTGTCAGTTGTTTTTAAAGTGCCTACTATGTGGAGGTTACCATGTGTGACAGAAAAAGAAGCTTCGGAGTAGAGCAGGTCCCAGCATGTCTCAGGTGAAAATGAAAGGAACAAAGCCCACGGCTTGGGAGGTTAGAGATAACGGGCTGGAGTGGCTGGAGTTTACGGAGCAAAACCTTCAGGGCTGAAGATTCAGCTTTGGAATCTTTAGCTGGATCAGGAGGAGGCCTGAAGTGCTCGAGGTGCCAAGAGGGTTCTGAAGGAGGGAGTAACCAGAGAGAGAAGGTAGGGAAGGTATTTTAGTTGGACCTATAGGTGAGGAACTAGGGTGGCCTACAGGTGTCACAGAATTCCAGGGAAAAGGCATTTTAAGATAAAGTAGCCCTAGCCAGTTTGGCTCAGTGGATACTGCAGACTGAAGGATCCCAGGTTTGATTTCAGTCAAGGGCACATCACCAGGTTTCAGGCTTGATCCCCAGTAGGGGGCGTGCAGGATGCAGGCAATCAATGATTTTCCCTCATCATTGATATTTCGATCTCTTCCTCTCCCTTCCTCTCTGGAATCAATAAAACTATATGGGGGGGGGGGAGATAAAGTGGAGGGGGAAGAAGAATGAAGCTGTGCTGTAAATGAAACCTCAAGTGAGTGGGTCAGTGAACTCAGGGTAACTAGATGTTATGGGAACATGAAATGGCAAGAAATAGAATGTGTTATGGAGATAAACAGGGCTAAAGTTAGACAGGAGGGCAAAGTCAAGCAAAGGAGGTGACTTCTAAACAGCAGAGAAGGAGCTAATGAAATCGAGACTGAAGATGCTAGAACAGAAATCTCATGAATGAAGTAAAAACTGCTTAAATAAAATAGCAGGAAGACTATGGGCTCAAAGGCACACATTAATGGGCAGCCATATAGCAGGGACGAAACTTAAGAAGGAAATAGTACTGCTGAAGAAAGGAGGGAAAAGTAACTAAGAAATCTATTGCTGGAGGGTTTCTCTTGATAGCCTGGGGCTATGGGCAGCTTTGGAGATGAGCAAAATAAAGACTTAGGACAGGTTCCAAGGTGGGAAGAAGCTAAAAAACTCCCAAAGTAAGGATTGCTGAGAAGTAATAAGGGCCTCAGGCAATCAAAGCAAGCAAGCAAACAAACACCTCTGGTGTATTAAGGTCTTAAGACTTTTTAAAAAGACTTTTAAAAAACGAATTCCAGAGGGAAGAAGGGAGAGAGAGAGAGACCTGCTGCCTCCCACAGGCACCCCAACTGAAACGTCTTGGTGCGCTGGCAGACGTGATGGTCCCACCCATTGAACCACACCAGCCAGCGATAGGTCTTAAGCGTTTGAAGCTGGCTAAGGCACCAACAGAATCCTGCTGCTTGTGAGCAGTTGAGAAAATGGGTAATGCAGGTGTGGAGGCCAAATGGGGGTGTTTCCAGGTTGAGTTTGGGAGAGGAGGGTTTGACTGATTAGGTTGGAAAGGTTACCACTGAAATTGTTAGACAACCTTTCAGTACAACCTTTCAATGCAAGGGGCAATGCCCAAGCAACTGAGCTACACGGGCCAGGGCAGAGAGATCATATTCTTTAGGAAAGAAATACTGTGTGTCATGCCTGGGTCTCAGGCTCAAGCCCCAGTAGAGCATGGCAGCCAATCCATGATTCTATCTCTCCCTCTTCCTTTCTCTCTGAAATCAATAAAAATATATTTTAAAAAAAATATTGTGTGTGTGTGTGTGTGTTTGAGGGGAGTATATATATTTTTTTCCTAGGGCACTGCCCAATGTAATTAATAAGCAGGGCAGCTAAGATGAAATTAGAGTTATGTCCTCAGGAAATTAGAGAAGCTCAGTTCCAATACCCATGGAATGTGTATTTCACATCTTTTTCTAGAGAGATGATTGGGAATAAGACAGAAATTTTTACTTTGTTATTAAGAAGAATGGGGTAAGGTAAGGATAGTGGGAAATTTCTTAAACATTTTTTCTTTGATATTGAATACTGGAACTAATTACACTTTCCCTGCTTCTCCTTGGGTAGACACCTCATTGTATTATTTAGTTTTTCATGACTTGTTCGAACTTTTTGTTTCTATTATAAATATCAGGCCCCCTTTCTAACAGGTTCAGATGGATCTGCTATTACTAGGCACTATGTTTAAGGCTCAGATATCAAGGTGGCATTCGATACCTTTAGATATCATCTACACACTGATGACTCCCAAATTTGTTTTTCCAAGCTATATTTCTATTCCAAATTGTCCCAAAATCGGGACAATTTAAGCAATCTATCTTTTTTTTTTTTTTAGTGGTCATTTAGACATTTTTTACTATTGTGAAATAGTGTTGCCACAGCACAATCCCACCTTCAGGGCCTTTGCCCTTCTCTCTCTCTCTCTCTCTCTCTCTCCCTCTCTCTCTCTCTCTAGTGGAGTTTTATTAGAGAAGGTAAAGTAACAAAGCTCTCTGCATCAGAGTGGGTTGCCCTGCCCTTGCTCTTTTCTATGCTTAAAAAACGCCCAGCTTCTTCCTTATCTCTTTCAAATCAACTCAATGAGCTGATTGCTCTATTTAAAATTGCAACCCTCCCTAGTGCTCGTAGCCGGCTTTCCAATTCCCCCTCCCTCTTACTGTGGTCATCTGACACACTGTACATATTCTGCATATTTGCCTTTATCCGCCCCCCCCCTCCACCCCAACACACACACACTCCTGTTCCATGACCCAGTGCGTGCTCCACAAGTGAAGAGGTTTCAATTTGCTCCCAGCTGTTCCCTCTGAGTTTAGAACAGTGCCTGGCACACAGCACAGACTCAACTCACACTTACAGAATGAAGAGAATCAGTGTTACAATGACAGCTTTCCAAGTCTTTGTGTGCTTTTCCCATTTCAATACTTTTAAAAATGAATCCTTTAAATGAACTAACAAAAGCCAGGGTATTGCAACTCCATGACAGTCCTTTCCCTTTTGTTCTTTACGAAAATCAAGTTTTGACTCAAACTCTCGCAACGTTCTTTTTTTTTTTTTTTAAATAAATTTTATTGATTTTTTACAGAGAGGAAGGGAGAGAGACAGAGACCCAGAAACATCGATGAGAGAGAAACATAGATCAGCTGCCTCCTGCACATCTCCCACTGGGGATGTGCCCGCAACCCAGGCACATGCCCCTGACCGGGATCGAACCCGGGACCCTTCAGTCCGCAGGCCGACGCTCTATCTATCCACTGAGCCAAACCGGCTTCGGCTCGCAACGTTCTTTTTATCTAGGTCCAAAGAGATTGTTTCTGACAAGTTGTTCACAATTAGGCTTTGGGAAACATGGGCTGTGAAGAGTCCATTTTGGCGGGTAAGATTAATTTCAAATGCTACATTTCTGAATTTTCCAACCCAGATCTGACTGTGGCATTGGAAACATAGTAGTGCAGTCACTTATTTGTTCTGCTTGCAAACCTGGAATGTGTGTTCTTCCTGGATAACAGGCAAATTTTACATAGCACTGTAGGCCTTGTTCCTAGCTCAAGAATATATCTGAATGAACCCATCAGTGAGAAAGGTTGAACATGTAGGATCATTAGAACAGTCTGGTTATGCTTATTAAAAGGAAGTATAACAAAGAATAAAAATTATGTGCAGGATGTGGGTAAAATGACGTGGAAGACAATGATAGAATGACTTTCTCAAACACTTTAACCAGCTAGGGCAATAGTTGGATATTTTTTTAAAAAAATTTTAAATTGATTTCAGAGAGGAAAGGAGAGGGAGAGAGAGAGATGGAAACATCAATGATGAAAGAGAATCATTGATCAACTGCCTCCTGTATGCCCCCTACTGGGGATCAAGCCTGAAACCCTGACCGCAATTGAACCTGGGACCCTTCAGTCTACAGGCCAACTCTAACCACTGAGCCAAACCAGCTAGGTCTTCAGTTGAAGTTTGACTTCTTCTTAAGTCAATGATAAGAAAAATGATAGTTCCGTGAACATAACTTTCCTTAGCACTGTGACACCCATAAAGGTCGGACTCCCTTGTCTGTGTAATGACTGACTGCTGGAAGCAGCAGCAGCCACCCAACATTCTGGAAGAAATTCAGACGCCCCAATCTTAGTTTTGGCATAATGCCACTGGCTCTCTCTCCTAATGCTGAAAACTTACTTCGTGCCCTGGCTGGTTTGGCTCAGTGGATAGAGCGTGGGTCTGTGGACCGAAGGGTCCTAGGTTCTATTCCAGGCAAGGGCATATGCCTGGGTTGCCGGCTTGATCCCCATTGGGGGGCGTGCAGGAGGCAGCCAGTCAATGATTCTCTCTTATCATTGATGTTTCTCTCTCTCTCCCTCTCCCTTCCTCTCTGAAATCAATACAAATATATATATATATATATATATATATTTTAAAAATCTTTCTGGACCTTCCATCATCCATAAGTAAGACCACCGTCAAGGGACAGCGCTAAATAACTAACAAAAATGTTATGACGACCTTTGCAGACTTTAAGCAATGAGTCAAGAGGACACAACCCTCCTCTGGCATCTGTCTTTGGTGCTGAGGGCAGTTTTCCAATGCTAGCGACCCAGATGTTGCTCCATGGTGTCATTGCTGACCTGGCACCCCCTTAGGTATCTACACACATTCAATTTAGAGACCCTAAAACTTTCCTCTCCGGTCGAGAGCACCTCGAAAAAAAGATAATGACTAGACCCCTTTCTCCCTCTCCAATACTCTGCTTTGACCTCAAAAAAAAAAAAAAAAAAAAAAAGAGAGAGAGAGGAGGGCGAAGGGGAGGGCGTAGGGGAGGGGGAGGGTCGAGGGGGTAGTCCAACTCCAGTTTGGGGAAATCCACCTCGCGTTTTGTCTCTCGCTCAGCGGTGCAGGGTCCAGCGAAGGCAGAGCCCCAGCTCCACTCTCTGAGGTCTGTCCTGGGGAGACTGCAGCTCCGGGGGGCTGACCTGGCCGGGAGGGACCGCTCCGGTACCGCATGGTGCTCGCAGCCGCTGGCCTCTCTGCTCACGGGTCT
>NW_006288853.1:1793523-1796057 GCF_000327345.1 Myotis davidii
GTGCTCCCCCCTCCCCCCCGCCTCCTCCTGACAATCTCAAGTGGAATAAAAACGTTGCCTCCCTTAGGCCTCAGGATGTTAAAAGGAATATGGAAATGGCTCTTGTTAACCAGTCTGGGTCAGAGTTATTGAGGGCATACTAGGAATTTATGACTACAATTAAACAGGGGGGGGGGGACACTTGCAGATAGGTGTGTAAATTAGGAGATATTTGGAGCTTAGTCCGTATTACTTATACTTCGGTAACATCATTTTCGGTGCGTTTCCTGATTTTATTGGCGCTGGCCACACAGGTGAAAAAACCAAGTCCCTTCCCTCTCCAATGAAAGAGATTTTAATAAGGCGGTTTGTCAACCTCTGACAGTGTTTAATGCCCTGTTCTGGTCTCAGTGAATCTTCAGCGTCAAGTTATAGGGATGAGTTCTCATACAGTGTCCCTTTTGCTTTGAGAAGCTCAGGGGCTCAGCGTTTACAGACCTGGGTCCACCACTCACCATTTTAATACGAGTTCAGCAGCGCTTCCAGCTCTCCGCCAGAATGGATGGCTAGGGGGTTTGGGTCATCATGGGCTCTGTCTGCCCTTTGTTCCTTTTCTCTTCCTGCTCCAATCTTCTTTATCTGGTTTGTCTCTCCCCTCCCCCACCCTCTGCTTCGCGTCTTTATCTTTCTCTCTCTGTATGTTTAAATTTCTCTGTTCCTCCTGTTTTTCTGCCTGTAGTCTTTAATGTTTTGATCCCAAGTGGTCTGCTTAATATTCTAGTTTCATTCCTATACATTTCCTTCCCTTTCTCCGTCTTCTGGCCTTTTAAAGGAATCTTTTCCTTTTTAGACATTTTCTTAGGCTTTTCCCTCTCCGTCCCAATGTGTTTTATGCTTTTCTTATTTTTAGAAGGGTCATTTCATCTCCATTTTAACTTCCCCCTTCCTTTTTCTGAGGCCCTTTCTGGCCCTGTTTCTTGCTCCCTGCAGGGTAGCAGGGTTGTTTTACATATGGAAGGAGCCTTTGACGGAATCTGCTGGTATTCTAGTGCGTTTCCTTGAAACAGCCTTTCCATGCGCGAGGCTCTCACACTTCCTGTGGTAGAAACTATCTAGGAACGGCAAGCAGCCCGCCCACCTCCTCTTCCCTTATGGAGAGAACTTACTTACTGGAGGAAAGGAAGCCAGGTGGTACCTTTTAAAAATAAATGTTTTAAGTCTGGTCTTTCCCAGTCAAGGGCAGTAGTAGCCTTTTGGTTCCCAGGAGCTGAATGGAGTGATGATGAAATCAGCATTACTTTAGCAACTTGCTATATATATGCAAATACTCGCCACCCATTGGGCCAGTGCTGCTAGTGAGAAGGAGTGCCCTGTAATTTTACGTGGACATGCGGGCTGGATGATTCCATCAGGTCAGCAGCCACTTCCTGCCCAGGGGAATTTGGGAGATCCAGAAGGAGGGAGGAATATAGGCGAGAGAGGACTTTTTGACATGGTGCTGTCATCTTGACGTTTATAGACAACGATTCAGGTTAGGAAGTCAGCCTTCCATTTTCTAGGCAAGGTGATTAGTTTAATAATTGTAAGAGAGGAAAAAAGCCTCGTTAAGCGTAAGACTGTGACTACTTAGTAAGCTCAAATGACATGGAGGCAAAAATCAGGTCCTGTTGATCAATTGGGTTGTGAATACTAGAGGTCACCGGTTTGGTTCTGGGTCAGGGCATGTGCCTGGATTTGGGGCTCCAGCCCCAGTAGGGGGCGTGTGGGAGGCAGCCTTCCTACGGATATTTCGATATTTCTATCCCTCTCCCTGGGGGGGAAAATCAACAAAAACACATTTTTTAAAAATTAAAAATTTGTGTGAGTAATGAGCAGATCCTTATACAGGCCAGTTTGTCATCATCACCCTGAGGCCTGTTCTTGCCACTTCTCCAGCCTGCCTTTAACCTTACTTTCTCTATGCTAGTGTGGTGTTGCTTCATGTTTCAAAGTATGTTGGCCTCTTATCTCTTGGCCTATAATGTTTGGATCTCATACATTCCAGTCTCCTATTTCACAATGATATTTTAGGGAAAAAAAATTTTTAATTGTGGGTTAGGAGTCTTGGTGCCCTCTGGTGAAAGATTGGTTAAAAAAGTAATCCCACAATTTTTTTTTGGGGGGGGGGGGGTGTTGTTTCATTTTGTTTTCTCCTCCAGAAAAATAAGAACTCAGAGGATAGTGTCAATTAATTGCAAACGGTTTCCCCTGATGGGCTACTATATATGTTTAATAACAGGGACACCATTCTCTTATTTTCTGCTTCCATCATATTATCCTGTAGCACTCAGACTCTTGAATTCTCCTCAGATAGACTAA
Organism: Myotis davidii; assembly: GCF_000327345.1. Classification (NCBI taxonomy): domain Eukaryota; kingdom Metazoa; phylum Chordata; class Mammalia; order Chiroptera; family Vespertilionidae; genus Myotis; species Myotis davidii. The sequence goes on from NW_006288853.1 coordinate 1,795,861, forward strand.
AACTGATTTTGAGAAATCATTGAAATGTCAGTTTTCATTGGAAATGAAAAATGGAATTAGTATACAATCGTAAATGTACTTTTCTATGACTTAAATACTCTACAATGAATAAAAGCACCCCTCCCCCCCAAAAAAGAAAAGGGAGCAATTAATAATGTTTACAAATTATTAAAGAAAATACAATGAAGGAGATATGT
>NW_006288853.1:1796085-1802480 GCF_000327345.1 Myotis davidii
GGATAAATTCCTTATTTAAATATGGACCTATTTTATGAATGAACCACATTTTTCCCCCTCACAAATTTCAGAAAACCCCCCCAAAAGCTTGCTGCCTCTTCTCCTAGAGTTCAGCTCTGGGAATAACTTGGCTTATTACTAAAGAAGGTTATGTTTCATTAGTGGAGCTGAGGGTGATAAAGGTGTAATCTTATTTTGTGTGTGATTGTCTGTTTCTTTGGCTGGGGGGTACCCAGTGATTTCCCCCCTGCAGTTGGATTTTTCAGGGGGTCTTTGGCCTCTTTGACCATCTCATAAAAAGGCTCTTACCATTTAAAGAGGCCACATCTTCCCAATCCATTTGCTTATACCTTTTCCATTTCCTTGTCTGGCTTTTTCAGGAGATAAGGTTTGAATGGTAAACATTATCTTAATTACAAGTCTGAATTTCTAAAGCACTTCAATTTAAAAATAAAAGAATATGTAAAAGACGGATTGATTTATAAACGACTCTTAAAAGCAGATCCCAGGACACCCTCTGGCATATCCAGATTACTTGCTTTCATGTATGAATTTTAATTTTCATGGATGCTTACAATGCCTGGATTATATGTTCCTAATACATTTTTAGCAATATGTTCTTGATACAAGAGATAAAGCTAATATTGATATTGTTGAATTTCTAGAGAAGGGGATGGATTGCTTTTCATTATCTGAAAAAACAAAACAAAAGATTGCTGACTTTTTGGAGATTGATTGCAAGTGGAATGGCTTTTGTTTTCTAAAGCTGTTGGTACAAGAAAGATCACGCATTTCTCCGATAACATTTGGAGAAAATATCTGATAGTTTTTCACAGCCAAGAATTAGTGCAGGCAGGAAAAAAATTATTATTTTTAAACATTTTTATTGATTTTTAGAGAGCAAGGGAGAGGGAAAGAAAGAGACAGAAAAACATCAATGTGAGAGAGACACATTGATTGGCTGTCTCCTGCACATCAATGATGAATCTTCAATGAGCTGCCTCCTGCACAGCCCTTACTGGGGATAGAGCCTGCAACCCCGGCATGTACCCTTGATTGGAATCGAATCTGGGACCCTTCAGTCCTCAGGCCGACACTCTATCCACTGAACCAAACTGGCCAGGGCAAAATTTTTTTAAAGAAAAAGGATAAAACAGTAAGCTTAGTTGCCAAGAACTCAAAATGAAGCATTCTCTGGCCTGGTGTTTGTATTTGGCACAGATTTACCAAAATGTTATTTTTCTTGTGGTTAATGTTATCATTACTGTCTATTTAAAAAGTCTTTTAACAGGCCAAATGCTTTGTCTCTGTTGTGCTCTGTGATTATACGGTGTGTGGTCTACAGTATGAGGTGGGAAACAGAAGAACTAGATTTTGCTTTGCAGGGTATGTCAGACTGGGTTAAACTGGTTCAATAATAATAATAATTACCATTAAGCCTATTTTTTCTTTAATTTGCATTTGCATTATGAACATTTTTTTTTCACCTCCCGTGACCCAAACACCTATTATTTGCCAGCCCTGTGCTAAGCCTTTCAACATAACATCTTATTATATTCTCATAATTACCACTGGCACTATGATGCTTCCTGTGTTATTACACATAAGGAAACTGAGGTTGTAGAGAGACCAAGGAATTGGTTAGAGTCACATGGCCAGTAATGTTTCTGAGCTGGAAACTGAAGCCAGGTCTGCATCTTTCCAAAGGGCCTACCTTCCCCCGCTTCCCTCTTCCATTTCTTACCCTGCCTTCCCCTTCTATCTCAGATATCACAAGGAGGAAACTAGCACCACCAGGCTTTCCCTGTAGGAGCCCATTGATACCTCAAAACAACTCCATTTCTCTCTCTCTCTCTTTTTTTTTTTAACAACTCCATTTCAGATGCAGAAACTTTGACTCAGTTAAGTGGTTTGCTGAAAAACATAGCTGGTGATTACAGGTTCAAATCTAGGGTTTTTGTGACAAGGTCTCTAGGCACTCAAGCAACCAGAGCATCCCAGGATTACCTGGGTCAGCACAACAAACACAAAAGCAAAGTTTGAGAATGATAGAGGGCTGTCAGATAATAACATTAAAAAAAAAACCCAACAACAAGTAATAACATTTTAAAATAAATGAGCCTATCTCAGACACTTTCACAAAAGGACTTTGGTTACGTTTTTTAGAAAGGACTTTTTTTTTTTTTTTTTAGAAAGGACATTTCAATGAGAGAAAACAGGAAGGCATAATTTCAGTTGGAGAGTTGATTAAAATGAATAACTTCAACTTTATGAAAAACTTTATATTGCCTCATTTTCTTTCTCTTATTTTGCCACAGACTGATCACTTGGTTGCGGACCAGTGTTTGGTAACCATTCTCCTACACCATCCTTTCTCACAAATCCAACAACTTAGCAACTGTTAGAGAAGGATTGCCCAGTGTGTTGTCAGAGTGTTGATTCTGTGATCTTTGGAGAGTCTATTGTATTTTGTATGGTGAGCTTCATTCTCATTCATATCTTGGTCAGGGCAGGCAACCTGAGGAGATGAAAAGGCAATAGATGATGATGGCTCTTGGTCAGCCCCTTTCCTTTTCTCCTCTTTTCTTGCTTATCTAGTAGCTGCCCTAGTATTCTTAGATGTTTGAATTATTTCATTTTCTCCTTATTTCCAATTTCCTTGCCTAAGCATTCATCAAGAGACATTTGGGACGCTGGGTAGAAGGAATTTTAGAACCAACAGTCTTTGGATTAAGTCGGGTGAAAGAGAAAAGAGGCTTATCATTTCTGGGTGTGGGCAGTGCCTACCACAGAGCCTTCCTTATACATCGTAGGTACTCAACAGTTACTTGGTGGACCAGTGAGTCTTATTTGTAACCTAATCTGTTAATATTAACTTCTAAGATTTTATATTACTTTGTGTGCATGTGAAAAGCTCAAAATTTGTTAGTTGAAATGTGGTATTAATATTTCTGTATCTCTAAGGAGTAGCGTATCTTGGATTATATAAGCCTCTTCCTCTGGCTTTAGGCCAACTTTGCTGTCAAACCAATGACACCTCAGCCTGTGTGGTGATGAGCTGAGGAAAAAGATTAAGAAATGTTTTGTTGTTGTTAATCCTCACCTGAAGATATTTTTGATTTTTAGAGAGAGTGGAAAGGAGAGGGAGAGAGAGAGGGAGAGAGAACTCAATGTGAGAGAGACACATTGATTGGTTGCCTGCCACACGCACCCCCATCAGGGCCGGAGTTGAGCCTGCAACTGAGGTACATGCCTTTGATTGGACTTGAACCCGTGAACCTCCAGTCCACAGGCTGACACTCTATCCACTGAGTGAAACCAGCTAGGGCAAGAAATACTTTTTTTATAGCAAAGGTGGAAATTTATTGAAGAATAAGTACAGACTCTCACATAGAAAGTGGGGAAAAGGGTCCCACAGAACTGACTCCCATGTAGGGAGTGGGAAGAGTCCCCAGAAGTACTTTTTTTTAGTATTGTACCCAAATTTGTGAAGATTGGGATTTGAGCTTTAAACTCCATGTAACAACAATAATGTGGTTTCTGATCTAAAGAAACCCCCATGCTTACCTTATTCAAAGAAATTCATCAACTTCGTCAATTGTCACAGTAAATAAAGTAGCTTTATTGTGAATCTAGAATTTAAAGAATGTTTTAGTGATTTTTCTGTTTACTATACCTTTTGCAGTAAAAATTCCAGTTTCCTAATTTTAATTAATAATTGGTAGTAAATGTTCTGTTTCAAATGGGAGAATGCATTGGAAAAAGACTCACCTGCAATGTTTTTTTTGTTATTTCAGACCACACTTGGTGCGAGTAAGCCTAACCATGGTGCAGCCAGATTCTTCTCAAAAGTGAGACCTCCCGAAGGACCAATGACTCTTTTCCCCGTGTCCTTTCATTTTCTCCTCCTACTCCATCACTATGTCTCGATCCCGCCACGCCAAGCCTTCCAGATTAGTCAGGAGGGAAGATCTAAACAAAAAGAAAAACAGTCAACTGAAGAAGACCCTCAGGCCAGTCAACAGAAATGTGGCATCAGGCAAAACCATGAGCCCCGGACAATTAAAGCAATTCATTCAAGAAAGGGAGGTTAAGAAAAAAACGGAACCCAAACCACCACCCATGCCAGTCAGAAGCCTGCTGACAAGAGCCAGCGCAGCACGAATGAAGTTGGAGAGGACTGAGGCCCTTTTTCGGAACCCGGAGTCTTTAACCTGCAATGGGTTTACAATGACTCTCCGAAGAACCTCCCTTAGCAGGCGACTCTCCCAACCCCCACTGGTCATAGCCAAACCCAAGAAAGTCTCACCTCCTAAGAATTTAGAAAAGCAACATAAGTGTGATCATAAGGTAACGCCCTCGGAGAATGATTCTGTACCAACACAAGACCCCCTAATCCCTCCTGATATAGAGAATCTAATGGACATACAAAATGCGTCTTTAGTTACAGATGAGAGCCAAGGGACAGCCCAGTCTTGGTGCCAAAGGGTGGAGGATTCCCAAATAAATTTTCCCACTCACAGTGGCCCGGCAGCAGCCATCCTTTCTGGGGCGCTGGAAGGGACACATGGTGGTGAAGGACTGTTCTCTAAAGAGACATTGGATGACATCAGTGATTCCCCAAGAATGTTTGCTCAGGACACTCTGTGTGCTCCTTTGCCCCTTCGAGCAGACCTTAACGTTACCTCGGAAGGAAACAGCAGCATTCAGGTAGAAGATTTGGGTTCACAAGTGGAATCTCTTAAGCTATCTGATTCTTACCTGAATCCCATCCAAAGTGAACATGATTGCTGCCCCACCTCCAGCTTTAATAAGGTTATACCTGAATTGGACCTTAGAAACTATTTGTCAATTGATGGGTCAGTATATTCTACCTCATTATTAAAACTCTTCTTGGCGGGTTCAGAACAAGGAGCCCTTGGTGCTGAACCAGATCCTCTGGAGGCCCTCAAGGCTACTCCAGATCAGCGGGCGGTTCCTGATAACACCCCTGTCTTAGGACAGGCCTTTAGTGCAGTCCCACATCAATGGGAAATTCCTGGTGCTAATCTGGTTCATGGAGGGGCTCTGGGTGAGACCCCAGACCCACCAGAGATCGCTGGTGCTATTTCAGTCCAAGGAGATGTCTTTGGTGCCATCCTCAATCAGGAAATCCTGGGCCCATACCAGATGGGAGCGAGTACTGCCTCAGACCCATCTGTCTTCCTTCCTGCTCCTCTAAACCCAGTTGCTACCTATAACGCTCTCCCAGAATGGCCTGATCCCCAGAGCACGGTTTCATACGGGCTCGAGGTCCAAGGTACTGTGCAGATTTTACCTTTGGGCTCAGGTCACGGTCCTCAACCATCCTCCAACTCAGAGGTAAATTCCGAACCTGCGGTCATGGCTATACACCATGTGGAAAATGAGAAGCAAGTCCATCTAAGCTTGCCACCAGCTGACACTCAGGGGTTTGCATTAGCCCCTGAGGGAGGACTCCACCATGCTTCACAGACCCTCGCCCTAGACACCCAGGCTGGTCCCAGCAAATCGGAAGGAGGGAGCCCCCAGGTGGACACCACAGTGGTGTCTACGCCAGTGTCACTTGTCAGTACCTCCTCTTCTTCCCACACAACTGTGCTACCTACTTTGGAAAAGAAGAAACGGAAGCGATGCGGGGTCTGTGAGCCCTGCCAGCAGAAGGCCAACTGTGGTGAATGTACTTACTGCAAAAACAGAAAGAACAGCCACCAGATCTGTAAGAAGAGGAAATGTGAGGAACTGAAAAAAAAGCTGCCCGGCCTTGTGCCTAAGGTGAGTAAATACCCAAGGGCCTGGGAGACGCCTGGGAGACTTGACAGAGGGATCTGTGTGGGGATAGCGCAGTATCGGACCCTTCTCCTGGGCTGTAAAATGTTGCTTTAAGTTATCGATTAGAAACGACCCACCTGCAGTACGTCTTGTGCGTGGACACATGAGCTTATTTTTAGAATTTGTCTCAGAAAACCAGAACATACAGTTTTTTCATTGTAGAGTTGGATAGAGACACAGGGAAATGGTATGAAATGTGATTTTGCAAACATTTCCACTGTGCCTCATTTGGCTAAGTATGTGTCTTTTTTGGAAGTTACAGGTTTAAAAATTAAGAGTGGAACAAATACATTAACTTCTTTGTAGCCTGAGAAACCAGAGGAATTAAACTTCCTTTTTTTTTTTTTTTCATGATCCCCCTTCTAAAAAATATATGATTTTAGCCCAGGCTGGTTTGGCTTAGTGGATAGAGCATTGGCCCGAGGACTGAAGGGTCCCAGGTTCCATGACCGGGTTGCAGGCTTGATCCCCGGTGGGGAGTGTGCAGGAGGCAGCTAATCAATGATTCTCTCTCTCATCATTGATGTTTCTATCTCTCTCCTTTC
>NW_006288853.1:1802541-1804257 GCF_000327345.1 Myotis davidii
AGAGAAGAGGGGCAGAGAGAGAGAGAGAGGAAGGAGAGAGAGAGAGAGAGAGAGAGAGAGAGAGAGAGAGAGAGAGAGAGACATTGTTGTTCTGCTCATTTATGCATCCATTGCCTCTTGTATGTGCCCTGACCAGGGAATCAAACCCGTAGCCCTGGCATACTTGATGACTGAACTACCCAGCCAGGCTTGAATTAAACTTCTTTTGAAACAATAAACTGTTTGGATTCTTGATCTTGAAACTTTGCCTTAGAGGTATAACACAATATAGCTTTCCTCTCAATTTTGACAGGCGATGTCTACCTACTCTACGTATCTACAGGGCTGTGGGATTAGATGGTAATTAGAAGTTGAGCCTGGCACAGTTGGTGTGCTTGCAGTCCCAGCTTCTCTGGAAACTCAGGCAGGAGGCTCTCTGGAGCTCGGATGCTGGGCTGTAGTGCCTGCACTAAGTGTGGCAGCAATATGGTGACTTCTAGGAGTGCGGGACCACCAGGTTACCTAAGGGGAGAGGTGAACCTGCCCAGGGCAGAAACAAGCATGTTAAAACTGGTGCTATGGGATGTGGAGAGAGCAGAGCGCCTGAAGAATGGCTGCTTCGTGATTAACACATCCAACAGCAACTTGGGCTTACTCCTCACGGGTGGCAGCATACCCTGACCTTCCTGTGACATTTCGCCCAACAATAACAAAAAAAGACAACTGGTGCTGATCACCTGTGAACAGCCATGCTAGTCTGGGCAACATAGAGAGACCCCGTCTCTTTTGCCCCCTCCTTGATTTAGGGAATCCTGTATCTCCTAATATTCCCTCTGATATATAGATATTGGTCTTCATGGCTACATTTCGTGGAACCTAAGGTAGTAAAAGTAATGGTTGATTTAGACTTTACTTAGAGAATTATGTGGAGCTTGGTTAATACTCACACTTGTTTTTCAGACCTTGAAAACACCCATCAATTATGGTGTTTTATGATCTTTAGCTCCCTCTTTGAAGTTAATATTTATTTTGTGTTTATTATGAATGCAGGTATGGTAGACGAGATTAAAAGTACTGAGAACTTAGGGTCTGGTTGACTAAAAGGTTGCATTTAAAAAGATAGGATGCATGCCATGTTTTCCATTAATATTTGTGTGTAAGGAAATGAGAGCGATAAGTACAGGTTAGCACTGAGTTTGATGCTCCTTCCTCTGACAAACAGCAATACAGTGTGGACTAAGTCACCCTTTAAGGGCAGGCAGTTCCTGGGGTGGAGATAGAGTGGGCGTCCTTTTCAGAAAACTGGGGAGTCCGACCAGGACTTGTAGAAAAGCTAGCTTGCATTTGGTGCAGGTATGTATGTGTGATCGAATCCTATGAATGAAATTTCAGTGTCATAGGATATGGATACTTTATTTTATTTTATTATTTTTTTTAATATATTTTTTATGTAGATAATGTAAACCATAGTCATGGGCAGTTGTTTCTGCCTCCTTTCTTGTGAGAAGAGACCTATTGTATACTTTGATTTCAAACACTGAGCCTAGCTCCAAATACCCATCTCACTAAGAAATATTTTTGCCATTTCTCTCCAGAATCCAAAATTTCAGCCAAATTCCAAATGCAGAGTTCAGAAAACCAGAAAGTTCAGTATCATTCACTGTTTTATATTGTTGTGTTTTGAGTGTGTTTGTGTGTGTGTGTGTGTGTGTGTGTGTGTGTGTTTTAAGTCTGGGT
>NW_006288853.1:1806732-1812552 GCF_000327345.1 Myotis davidii
ACCTCCCTCTGCGGGGCAACTGGTGTGGTGATTGAAGCCCCCTGCCCCCCACTGGCACCCAACTTGGCTGGCTTGGGGCCTGTGGGCTAGGGGCAGCTTCTGCATTGAGCATCTGCCCCCTGGTGGTCAGTGCACATCATAGCTACCGGTTCATTGTTTGTTTGCTTGATTTATATATTAGGCTTTTATTATATAGGATTTTTACTAATTCTCTCCCTTTAGTGGAATAGAGTCTCAGTATGTTGTTACACTGTAGGCAGATTCTTTCCTTTTTAAAAATTTAATTTATTGGGGTGACATTGGTTAATAAAATTATAAATTTCAGGGGTACAACTCTAGAAGACCTCTGTGGGCAGATTCTTTTTAATTTTTTTAAAATTAAATCTTTATTGTTCAGATTATTACAGTTGTTCCTCTTTTTTCCCCCCGTAGCTCCCCTCCACCCGGTTCCCACCCCACCCTCTGTCCTTCTCCCTCACCACTGTCCTCATCCATAGGTGGACGATTTTTGTCCAGTCTCTTCCCGCCCCCCCCCACCTCCTTTACCTTTTTCTTTTTCTTCCTCTTCTTAAAGGATACCTTTCAGCATTTCATATAATACTGGTTTGGTGGTGATGAACTCCTTTTTCTTATCAGTGAAGCTCTTTATCTGACTTTCAATTCTGAATGATAGCTTTGCTGGGTAAAGTAATCTTAGTTGTAGGTTCTTGCTATTCATCACTTTGAATATTTCTTGCCACTCCCTCCTGGCCTGCATAGATAAAGAGTATATTTCCTAAAAAAAAAACCAAAAAACAGGCTATCGCACCCTTGACTCCAATAGGGGGCTGGACCGGCCAGCCAACCTCCTGCAGCCCCCACCCCCTTGCTGGCCCTACCCCTGATGGGCCCCCACCACCCTGATTGGCCCACAGCTCCTCCCCCTAGCCATCCCCACCCACTATGTGCCCCACCACCCTGATAACCCCACAGCCCCTCCCTCTGACCAGCCCTGCTCCTGATCACCACCCCACCCCAATAGGGGCAGGGTCCGCCAGCCAACTTCTGCAACCCCTCACCCTGGCCGGCCCTGCCTCTGATGGGCACCCCACCCAACCACCCATGGCCCCTCCCCTATGCTGCTGGCCCTGGGTTGGCACCTCCCACCCCATTTGGGGGAGGGCCTTGCTGGCCCACTGCACACAGCCTCTCCCCATGGCCGGCCACGCTCCCAATCTGTTCCCAACCCCAATGCTCCCAATCTGTTCCCAACCCCAAAGCTCCAATCTGTTCCCAACCCCAATCGGGGCGCAGGCCAATCTCCTGGGGCCCCTCCCCCCAGTCGGCCCTGATTGGGACCCCATCCTTCCCATTGGGGTTGGCCTACTTGCCAACCTCTCGCCATCTCCTCCCTACAGGCCCAGCCCTGATCTGCCCCGATTGGGGCCAGGCCAGTCGGACTCCACCCATGCACGAATTTGTGCAGCCTCTAGTTCTCTTATATTATCAAAATTATTATTTTCTAACCCATAGACTTCATTCATATTTTGCCTATAAGAAAATGTCTTCTTGGCCTCCTTTAATCTAGAACAGATCCTATTCCTTTTAAGAAATTTTAAAAACTATATTGAGATATAATTGACATAAAAAAACTGCTCAAAAAAAAGAAAAAACTCATATTTATAGTATGTAATTTGACATATATGACATTTGCCCTTACCACAATTACAACAATCAGAACCTATCACTTGCAAAGGTTTGTTTCTACCCCCTCCCTGCACCCTGTCTCTTCTGTCAAACAATGTCTTCTGCCACTATAAATTAGTTCACATAACCTAGAGTTTGATATAAATGGAATCATACAATGGACTCTTTTTGTCTTTATTTTTGGCCTAAAACAGTTCCTCAATTTTTGTCTTTTATGACTATGCTACATTTTTTTGTGTGACTATGCTACTTTTGCTAAGTGCAGATCACGTATTTTGGCCCTCAAACTTTCACTCCTTAGATTTAGCATTCACTGGTAACTTTTGCCTAAACTTTGCCAAACAGTAAATCTCTATTTCCATCATTTCTTCTAGATGTAACTTTAAGGAAGAGCTTTTCCTTCTTGCTTACTGTTTATTTCAGCATGAACGTGTACGTTTTTTATTATATTCAGTACATTATAATCCTTTATTATTTGTTTTGATGCTGAAATTGTCCCAAATTTGGCCAGGGGGCTCCTCAGCCATATTTTTTTTGTTGTTTTTTGTCTTTTAAATTGATTTTTAGAGGGAGACAGAGATTGGAGATCCAACCCATGATGTAGGTATGCTCTGTTCAGGAATCGAACCTGTGACCTTTTGGTGCATGGGAAGACTCTGCAACCAACTGAACCACCCAGCTGGGAGTCCTCAACCATTTGAGTAAATTTTTATTTTCTGGCACAATTGCTCTAGGCTGTTCTGCTTTCTGTCCAGCCCAGACTTGAAGGCAGCTGTTTTTAGTGGAGCATAGTACTTAGAAAGATCTTGATGATAGATGCAATCATGGTCGTTGGAATGTCGGTGCTGTGTTCAAAAGTTAATTAAATTATTCTCGCTCTCATTCTGTCTCGCACTCTCACAACATCCTCGCCCTTCATTGTGGTTATATTCTTCATATCAAATACAGTTCTAATTAATTTATTTCTGTTGACTTCCTACTTCAGGGTTCTATACTTGATGATATGCATAGTCTCTCACTTTTTCTTGCCCTCCTGCCCCAAAAGATCACCTGGATCACTGCAAAAGCTGATCTGAGGAGTGTATGAGGCTGTTCTTTTACTGAACTCTGGCAGTAGATAGACCTACCCATCCATCAGTGCATGAAGGGGCAGAGGAGCATGCAGGCTCTTCAAGAGAAGTTCATTCTGAGAGAGCAAGGAATAGTTGGGGTGGCTTTTTTTTTTTTTTGCTTAATATGCTTATGAGATTATCCATAATGTTGCCTATAGTTATAGACATTCATTGTCATTTCTAGTATAGTATTCCATTCATTATATGTATACTAGAGCCCCGGTACGCAAAAGGCGTGCACTCGCGGGGGTTGTCCCTCAGCCCTGTCTGGACCCTCTCGCAGTCCGGGAGTCCTCAGCGAATGCTGCAGAAGTGGGAGAGGCTCCAGCCACTGGCGCTGCACTTTGCGCTCCCCAGCCATGAGCCAGGCTCATGGCTTCTGGCTGAGCAGCACTCCCCCTGTGGGAGTGCACTGACCCCCAGGGGGCAGCTCCTTCATTTAGCGTCTGCCCCCTGGTGGTCAGTGCGCATCATAGCAACCGGTTGTTCTGCTGTTCAGCCTCTTTGCATATTAGCCTTTTTAAAAAAAAATACATTTTATTGACTTTTCACAGAGAGGAAGGGAGAGGGATAGAGAGCTAGAAAGATCGATGAGAGAAGAACATCGATCAGCTGCCTCCTGCATACCCCCCACTGGGGATGTGCCTGCAACCAAGGTACATGCCCTTGGCCGGCATCGAACCTGGGACCTCTCAGTCCACAGGCCGATGCTCTATCCACTGAGCCAAACCGGTTAGGGCTGCATATTAGCCTTTTATGATATAGGATATCACAGTACATGCTGCTATTGAATAGTAATGCTACTATGAACATTATCATAAATGTCTTTGGTGAATATGTTTGCATTCTATTGACTATATTTCTATGGGTGGAATTTCTTGGTTATAGAATATGCATAGTTTAGCTTTTGTAGATATTAGCAAACAGCTGTAGTTCTGATTATGACTCTGATCGGAGGAGTTTGAGAGTTCACTTGCTCCACATGCTTGACAACAGTTGCTATTTTGTTGTCTTGTTGTTGTGTGTATATATATATATATATATATATACTCTCTCTCTCTCTCTCTCTCTCTATTCTCTCTCTCTCTCTCTCTCTATATATATATATATAGAGAGAGAGAGAGAGAGGGAGAGAGAATCCAGTGAGCTAAACTGGTCAGGGCTGTCTTGTTTTATTTTAATAATTTTTTTGGGTGTGTAGTTGCATCACTACATTGCATTTCCTTGATGTCTAATGAAATTGAGCTATTTGTCATATGCTTGTTAGTTATTTAGATAACTTTGAAGTGCCTGTTAAGTTTTTTGTCTCTTTTTAAATTGGATTCTCCTGCCTTTTTATTTTTATGACTTTTAAAAATATTTATTTATTTATTCATTTGTTCTCTTTTTCAAACCCTTGGGGTTGACTTTCAATAGATCACAGTGAAGTATGCCTTTTAATTTTGATTTATGAGTTCATTAAGATTTGTTGATAAAAATCCTTTGTTGAATCATTATGGCTATCTTTACCTTTTTCAGATGTACAATATATCTGGACTTAACTTTTATACATGGTGTGAAATAGGAGATAAGATTCATTCTTTTTCATATATACATCTACTTGAGCAGCACCATTACTGAAAGACCATCCTTTCCCTGGTTCTGCAATGTCAACTTTATCATAAGTCAGGAGATTGATAAGTTCTAGATCTGTTTCTAGACGCTGTTTTATTGGCCTTTTGTCTATCCTTGTGTCCAAATTGTCTTTATTTAACAGGTTTATAACTGGTCTTATTAACTAGTAGTGTAAGTCCTTCCTTCAGTTTTGTTTTTTAGTAATGATTTGGGTTATTTTGTTTGGTTATTTTTTTTTTTAATATATTTTATTGATTTTTTACAGAGAGGAAGGGAGAGGGATAGAGAGCCAGAAACATCGATGAGAGAGAAACATCTATCAGCTGCCTCTTGCACACTCCCCACTGGGGATGTGCCTGCAACCAAGGTACATGCCCTTGACCGGAATCGAACCCTGGACCCTTCAGTCCACAGGCCAACGCTCTATCCATTGAGCCAAACCGGTCAGGCTGGTTATTTTTTTTCTTCCTTTATTTTTTATTTTTTATTTTTTTATTTTTTTTATTTCAGCGAGGAAGGGAGAGGGAGAGAGAAGTAGAAACATCAATGATGACAGAATCATTGATCAGCCAGCCGCCTTCCTCATGCTCCCACTTGAATGGAACCAGCAACCTGGGCACATGCCCTTGACTGGAGTTGAATCCTGGACCTTTCAGTCTGCAGGCTGACACTGAGCCATACCGGCGAGGGCTGTTTTTGGTTCTTTTTCATTTTCTTTTTTTAAGTAAATATTTTTTTAAAACATTTAATCACCTTTATTTATTTATTTTTTGTTTGTTTTTGTTAATCCTCACCCAAGGATATTTTTCCATTGATTTTTAGAGAGAATGGAAGAGAGAGGGAAAGACAGGGAGAACATTGATGTGAGAGAAACACATTGATTGGTTGCCTTCTGCAGGAGCCCTGACCAGGGCCCAGGCCAGAGAGGAGCCTGTAACCAAGGTGCATGCCCTTGACTAGAATCGAACCTGGGACCTGTTGATCCGCAGGCTGATACTCTATCCACTGAGGCAAACTGGCTAGGGCTGTTCTTTTTCACTTTCATTAAAATGTTTTAGTTTGGCCCAGCCAGTCCTGTGCAGTGGTTGAGCACTGACCTACGAACCAGGAGGTCATGGTTCGATTCCCCGTTAGGGCACATGCCAGGGTTGTGGGTTTGATCCCCAGCATGGAGCGTGTAGGAGGCAGCTGATCAATGAGTCTCTCTCATCATTGATGTTCCTATCTCTGTCTTCCTTCCTCTCTGAAATCAATACAAAAATATTTTTTTATGGTGAGCCTCTTGGAGAAGGTGAGACTGGAGCGAAGGTGGCGGGGACAGGAGGAACCGAGTGGGAAGAGCCGTGAGGTCCCGAGGGGATGTTGTAGGGCCCAGACTCGTAGCACATGGGAGGCTAAACATCAGAAC
>NW_006288853.1:1812608-1813908 GCF_000327345.1 Myotis davidii
ATTTAATTTTTTTCAGTATTTTTTTAATATACTTTTATTGATTCCATAGAGAAAAGGAGGGGGAGAGCGAGATAGAAACATCAGTGACGACAGAGAATCATTGATCGGCTGCCTCCTGCGCGCCTCACACTGGGGAATCCAGCCCACAACCTGGGGCCTGCTTGACCAGGTATTGAACTCCTGGTTCATAGGTCAACACTCAACCACTGAACTATGCAGGTGGCGGCAATAAATTTGGTAGTTTTTTGTTAGTGCTTCGATGAAACAGAACTGTTAGAATTCTTTTTCCTCTATAAAATATATGTAACCCCTAAAGCAGGGGTCCTCAAACTATGGCCCGCGGGGCCACATGCAAATACAAATATTGTATTTGTTCCCGTTTTGTGTTTTTACTTCAAAATAAGATATGTGCAGTGTGCATAGGAATTTGTTCATAGTTTTTTTTTAAACTATAGTCTGACCTTCCAGCGGTCTGAGGGACAGTGAACTGGCCCCCTGTTTAAAAAGTTTGAGGACCCCTACCCTAAAGGCATATGCCATTTAGCAAAATGTTAACTACTAATGTCAGGGAGAAGTAAAAATAGTATTTTGCTTATTTTTTTGGGTCATGAATTGCACTTTTGTCTCTCATAATAATTGAATTTCCTTTCATTGTACAACAAGGTAGTTAGATAGTCTTTCAAAAGATAGTCCATAGATATCTAGCGATATCTTTTGGCCAAGAGATAAAATGTTATTTTTCTGCCAAACTTATTTCAGAAATGCAGATAATTAAAACCACTAACTTTATAACTCAGTCATGTAGGAATTTGCTCTTGGCTATGGATTCCTCGTGTGTATTTGTAACTTAGTATTTTGAGACATGTGCAATCCCCTATTTTTATTTTATTTATTTTAAAAATATTTTTATTGATTTCAGAGAGGAAGGGAGAGGGAGAAAGAGATAGAAACATCAATGATGAGAGAGAATCATTGATTGGCTGCCTCCTGCACGCCCCACACTGGGGATCAAGCCAGCAACCCAGGTATGTACCCTTGGCTGGAATCAAACCTGGGACCCTTCAGTCCTCAGGCCGACACTATATCCACTGAGCCAAACTGGTCAGGGAGCTTTTGTGTATTTTCATTGTATTTACAAAATTAATTCTCATTGAAAATTATTAACTTAATTTCAGTAATAGAATTTTGTAATATAACTACTCTAGCTTATGCTTCTTTCTACCAATTTCTAATATAATTTGGTATTTTCAGGGTTTAGGGAAATGTGTCATTTATTATAATTTTATTCAGAATTTATGTT
>NW_006288853.1:1814754-1818358 GCF_000327345.1 Myotis davidii
AGCCATGTCTTTTCTTTTTGTGTTATTATCATTCTAAAATAAGATACAACTAGGAAATAAGTCAAGCTAATCTAAGCAATGCAGATTACTACCTTGACAATGAGACTCAGTGGTTAAGTCATGAATATCCAGAAAGTCGTGGCTAATTATCATCTGCTCTTCAGGTCTGTTATGAAAGCAACAAAATCTTTCCTGATTTAATTATGTCCCATTAATAGTGCCTCCTGCAACCACACCTTGACCTCGTTCATAGGTAGAGGCTCAAATACTGAGCCACGCCAGCCAGACTGAGTTTTTATATAAGCTGTCGCTTTAAAAAGTAATAAAACTGCCCAGCTTGTGTGACTCAGGAGTTGACCATTGATCTATGAATCAAGAGGTCACCCATTTGATTCCTGGTCAGGGCACATGGCCTGGGTTGTGGGCTCAATACCCAGTAGGGGGCATGCAGGAGACAGCCAATCAATGAATCCCTCTCATCATTGATATTTCTACCTTTCTCTCCCTCTCCCTTTCTGAAATCAATTAAAAAAATTTTTTAAAGTAGTAAAACACACTAAATCAAAGTAATGTAATTTGCATTTAGAAAGCTTAGAAACAGGAAAGAAGCTATAATCCTATCAAGAGGCAACCACCATGAATATATTGTTATATTTATTTCCAGTATTTTTTTCTGCATGAAATAATGCAGTTGAAGTCCAATGGTTAAATTTTTTCTTCTTCTTTTGTCATTTAGTATATTATCAGCATTTAAAAAATATATATATCTTTATTGATTTAAGAGAGGAAGGGAGAGGGAGAGATAGAAACATCAATGATGAGAATCATTGATTGGTTGCCTCCTGCACATCCCCTAATGGGGATTAACACTGCAACCCAGGCACATGCCCTTGACCGGAATCGAACCAGGATCCTTCATTCCGCAGGCTGACACTACCACTGAGCCAAACCAGTTAAGGCAACATTTTTATTTGTAATTCGAAATTTGTAAAGATTTAAAAATATGTGCATAAATGAACATAATCTACTATTTTTTTATTTCAGTTTCTTAAAACTTTTTATATGGTAGTGGACTTTATATATATATATATCTGGGTTTCCATGTCAGATTATTTTCTCAACACTGGAATCAGTCTTTCATTTCAAACTAAACGTATTAGCATAACCAAAATACTTAGTTAGCATTTCCCTAAGGATTTCTAAATCTTGATCACTTTTGGAAACCTAATGTTTGTGGTACAGGTATTTTTTTTAGAAAGCCAGGTCCATTTCCTGCTCCCAAAATCAGAAACTAGAGTTTAATTACATTCTTTTTGGTACACATATCTTAATACTTTCTCAAAGATGGGGATTGAGCTGGCATATCTTCTTACTAATGACTGGATACTGGCCACCTCAGATTAAGTACTTGTTGTATTTTTAGCTACTATGGAAAAAAACAATTTAAAATTTTCTATTATTATATCAGTGCTTTAGTCTTGCTAAACTTTCCACATATTTTTGGTTACTAGACAAGAATTCCGAAGACAAATTTCATCCTATTTTCAATGATCCCAACACTTGTCTTTATTTTCTTTTTTTTCTTTACAGGGATGTTCAGATTGAACAGATTATTATTTTTTTTAAAATATGTCTTTATTGTGCATGTGTTTTGTTTTGTTTTGTTTTAAGAGAGAGGGAGAGGAAGGGAGGGGGAGAGAGAGAAAAAGAAAAAAACAAAACCCCACATCAATGTGAGAGCGGAACATCAATTAGTTGTCTCCCGCAGTACCCTGACCAGGAATCAGACCCGAAACCTGGGCATGTGCCCTGACCAGGAATTGAATTGGCTGCATTTTGGTGCGTGGGGCAGTGCTCAGCCAACTGAACCACACTGCCCAGGGCGCAGCACTCATCTTTCCGATGAGGCTTCAGCAATCATAAAAACAGAATTACTACATCAGAGTTTTCTCATCTGGATGGGCTGCAGTGCTCCCTTGATCCCATCTCCACAGAATTTATATGCAACACATTGTTTTTATATGCATTTTTTTAAAAAAGATGGTTCATAGCTTATCTCCTGGAAATTACATGCAACATATTTTTATATGCATTTTTCTGGAGAGATGGTTTTATTGGCTTTTATTAGAATTTACAGAAATGTAAGTCACGGCTTCTACTCCCCAGGACAAAACCTAGTAAAAGAACCACACCACATTTTTTTAGACTTCGAAGGAATGAAATTGACAACTGTTCCTATAGTTAAGTAACAAACTATTACTTAGAATTGGATATTTCCTTATGTGCTTCTCAGTGTGAGAATAGGTCTGTTTGCCACAGAGTGATAGACTGCGGTGTGCAGAAGATGTTCACACAGGGTCAGGCAGAGTGCCTGCCACATGGCAAGTTCTTAAACGTAGTAGTTATTGTTGTATCGGTGAAGGGGTTTGCATATTATTGTTACCCTTTTCCCTCCTGCCACTTGATTCATGTTATTTAGAGGAAAGAAATTGAAGTCCTCAGAAGTGGCCATCAAAGTGCAAAAGCATTTCTTCCTGCTGGAGAAGATGGCTATTAATGAATTGGTTTCACTGTTCCCATGTGCTAGAGAATTACAGTTGTGGTTTGCAGCCGGACGCCGATGCCACAGCTATTTTCTTGTCCTTGCATAATGAGAGGGTTTTGGTGTTTCTGCTGTATTCTACACATTTACACTATGCAGCTCATTTTCATATCGTATTTCATATGCAGCACCATTTTGTGGTGAGTTTTCTGTTAGGAGGAATCAAGGCAGGAGGAAGCGGGAGGACCAGACGGGGAAGCCCAGAGTTCATCCCAGCCGTGGAAGTTTGGATGGAGTTGATAGTTGGGATTTAGAGAGAAAAGCATGTGTTATTTTCTTCTGTAGTTGCAGGAGTAAGAACTTATTTGAAAGTTAATGCAGAATTTCAGGGAGATTTGTCTACTAGGCAACACAGAAATTAAATTACCTTCTTTATGCACCTGATTCCATTTTCCAGGGACCCTCCCAGTGCACTATTAGATGTTAAACAAAAAATAAAACAGGAACACAAAACAATAATGTTTAACTTTTTTTATTTTTGTTTTTTGGTAATCTCCAACCAAGGATACTTTAAGAAAGAATAGAAGGGAGGGAGCAAAAGCCGGCAGGGAGCGGGGAGAAGAGGGAGTGGGTGGAGAAGAGAGGGGAGGGGAGAAGGAGAGACACATCGATTGGTTGTCTCCAGCACATGACCCACCATGGCTGGGGATCAAACCTGCAACCCAGGTACGTGCCCTTGACCTGTCCTTGACCAGGAATTGATCCCAAGACCCTTTGGTGCACAGCTTACACTGGCCAGGCCTCCTTCTCTGTCTTTTTAAAATATTTTTTTAATATATGTTTTTTTTTGCCCTAGCTGGTTTGGCACAGTGGATACAGCATCAGCCTGCGGACTGAAGGGTCCCAGGTTCGATTCCCATCAAGGGCACATGCCCAGGAGGCAGTTAATCAATTATTCCCTCTCATCATTGATGTTTCTAACTCTCCCTCTCTTTTCCCCCCTGAAATCAATAAAAATACTAAAAAATGAGCCGAAACCGGTTTGGTTCAGTGGATGGAGCG
>NW_006288853.1:1818549-1827703 GCF_000327345.1 Myotis davidii
GTGACACACGAACTCATTTTTTTGGTTGATTTTTCTTTGTTAAATGGCATTTCAATATATAAAATAAATATCAAAAATATAAGTCTTTGTTTTATTATGGTTGCAAATATCAAAAAATTTCTATATGTGACCAGGCACCAGAGTTAAGGTTTTTCAAAATGCTGACACGCCAAGCTCAAAAGGTTTGCCATCACTGGTCTAGGCTCAACCACTGAGTGACACTGGCTGGACTAAAAAAAAAAAAAAGAATATTGAATATAAAATACACAGGGCAGACTAGCAATAGTAAGAAGCAAACTTTAATACATCATTCACAAAAGGGGAAAAATTTCTAAGTAGCAGTAACCTCTGTGATTTCATCATTTTTGACAAAAACCCATAGATGCTGTTTTCTCTTTCTAAATTAATGGATCTAGATTGGCGGGAGTAGGCCTGTCAATTTCAAGTTAGTACTAAGAATTGTTTGAAATTGGAGAGGTGGTATATCAGTCCCATTAGTCTCAGGCATTATCTATGGTTCACCTCATTGTCAAGGATTCTCACTTGGCAACAATTGAAGATCATCATTCAATTGTTCCTTAATTCTTGTTACTGAAGCGCAGTTACTTTCGCCAGCAGGATGCCAGACTGCAAGGGAGTAGGCTGCATACAAGGTAGACCTGGCCCTTACGAGGGAAAAAGCTGCTGAAGATCAGCCTCAGGGCAGGAAATTGGGGAGAGGGAGGGAAGACTGTGAAAGGGGTCAACAGCCCTCAACCCAGTCTAGTATTACTTGATCCAATCTGTGAGGGATTTCTCTAGTGTTGGTCATCCAGGTTCCTATGTCTTACAAGAAACAAACCAAATTAACTTTAAGATCTCCATTCGAATTGTGAAAAGTAAGCCATCTTTTCCTTATTCTTATTGACCGGAAGTTTACAATATGGTACTTGGAATATTTTTATGATTTTATCACTGTAAAATCTATAACTTCCCCCACTCCCAAAACACACACACACACACACACACACACACACACTACACCAGAAGAGAAATATGTAAGGCTTTAATGGGAGAGGAGAGTGGCTAATATTGGAAGGATTTTGTGCTGCAGAGGTGTCGATTTTGAGGAAGAGTGAATTAACTTGCGATGACTTTAGAACTCTCCTCCTAGGCAGTGTTTGTATGGCTAGTTTCTTGTGGGTACAGAATTGCTTATGCTTAGGAAGAGAAATATAATTTTGAAATTATTCATAAATTTACCTCAGAGGGAACAAAACTTTTTTTTTTTACAAAAGCACACCTACTGTTACGTTGATTTAAAATACCAATCTTGTAAAAATATGAGTTATTTCTCTATCCTAAAAATGAACCATGTGGTTTGAAGACATTTCGGGGGGGGGGGGGGGGTAAAAGGGGCGTTAGTCGTGTTTTTAAAAAAATTCAATTATAGTTTACATTCAATATTGTATTAGTTTCAGGTGTATGGTATAGTGGTTAATCATATACTTAACAAAGTTCCCTCTGAAGACAGTTCTGTTAAGTTTATTTTGGGATATTTACAAATAGCCATTGCTGGATATTGAAAATGAAGAGCAGTTGTATAGAGAGCAGCCTAGATGGTTAGAACTAGGCTCAAGTAAAGTTCTAACTTGTTGTGTAGCCTGAGATAAGTAATTACCTCTTTGGTCCTTCGTTTATCTATAAAATAAAGTAGTAGTTAGG
Organism: Myotis davidii; assembly: GCF_000327345.1. NCBI lineage: Eukaryota > Metazoa > Chordata > Mammalia > Chiroptera > Vespertilionidae > Myotis > Myotis davidii. The sequence continues at coordinate 1,820,254 of NW_006288853.1, forward strand.
CTGCCTTTTTTGATTTTTAAAAAATTTTAGTTCTATTATAAATCATTGATTTTTAAGAGAAAAGAGATCTCATTTTGTATTATTTTGAAGGATCTAATACACCTGTGTTATTATAAAATCGAATATCAACACATGCAATTTAATAATCATAACCCATTGTGGGGAAAACAAATAGATCTAAGTGAAAGAATAAGTTCTGAATAAGCAAGACTATAACACAAGGTTTCTTAGTTTCTAAGTTGTTGTACTTGCAACAGGATCTAGTTGTATGAATTTTGCCCTAAATAATAAAGAGAATGGCTCTCTTAACGTCCAGTCTCTGCTAGAATTCTCTCCCTCAAAGTTCCCTGTTATGTAAGCCCTTAGCTGAGCCTGTCAACTCTTTAACTATAGGATTTAGAACAGATGGTCACCACCAAAGTGAGGTTACCCATCTATTCTGTATTCAAACACATGCAGATCTTCATGGTGTAGTATCAGTTGGAATCTTGGAGCGTGTCTGTCTGGAATGGTGAAAGGCTCTGGAAATGTAGAGTAGTGGTAGTTGTACAACTTTGTGAATGTACTTAATGTTACTAAGTTGTACACTTAAAAATGGTTAAAATGGCAAATTTTGTGTTAAAATGTTTTATCACAAAATCTCCAAAGAAATAGAAATAGAGGGTTTTCACCTTTTATTTTTCCTTTTTTAAAAAAAAATTTTTAAAAATATTTTTTTAAAAAATAGCCAAACCAGCTAGGGCTTCACCTATTTTTAAGAAAGCATCTTCTAAAATATATATTGATTTCAGAGAGGAAGGGAGAGAGAAACATCAATGATGAGAGAATCATTGATTGCCTGCCTCCTGCAGGCCCCTTCATTGGGAACCTAGCCCGCAAGCGAGGCATGTGCCCTTGACCGGAACTGAACTCGTGACACTTCAATACGCACCAGGCAGACGCTCTATCCACTGAGCTAAGCTGGCTAGAGCTTAAGAAAACATCTTGCATCAATTCTTAAATCTTGTGTCTGATCCTGTTTTTCTACCTATTTCATCGTTGCTTCATTCCCCACAGAGTTCCTTCGTGCGGTTGAGGTGGCTTTGGTGGGTGCGATTAGGTCAGGATCCGCTGGTTTTGCTCCCAGTAGGCTTGCTTCTTACATTGGTTAAATATTTTGAGGGTGGTGGGTGAAGGAGAGGTGGTTTAAAACGGGAAGACAATGCATGTTGGAGTTCCCATTCCAACATTGAAAGCGTGCTTTTGTGGCCAACCGAAAGGCTGGGAATGAAGGGTGATGAAATACAGGCTTTCTTGCCCTCCCCGTTTCTGGTGGTGGGAATCTGTTCCGAATTCAACTGCAAGTGGAAAACCCACCTTTGGCTGAGCAGCCAGGGAGGCCCTCCAGCCAATGCCCCAAATGTGCTGCTGAGAGTTGGGACCCGTGAGGGTGGACCTGAGGCTGGGCGGCTGTGATGGGGCTCTAACCGGCCTCTGCACTGAATGTTGGCCGTGACCTTGAGACTTGCCCGCTCACAGCAGCTGTACTGGTTCTTGCTCGATTGCCACGATTGCATGGCCAGAGCTAAACTCCTCTGGCTCTGCCATTGACAGGATCTGGCAAGTTCCAACTATGGTTCCAGCTCTCCCTGTACCTACCACCCACTGGGCATGGGGGCAGCTCAGGTGTGTATGTTGGTGGCTCCTTGTTCCACCTCTGGCTCAGGTCTCAATCCCTGGGAAGTGGGGAGCTCCCTGTCCATCCGCCTGGCCTGCAGATGGGGGGCGGGGGCGGGGAGGGAGGGGGGATGCTTAGTGACACTTGAGGGAGAGATTTCTTTGGGGAAATGAAGGTCACCAGAAATGTCCAGAGCAAGAGATAAATCTTTTCTCTCCAGTCACAGAGTGAGCTTTATTATTATTTTTTTAATCCGTCTTTGTCATTGGACATTTATTGACAGAAATCAAATTGCTGTGTTTCTGGGCAAAGCGCCTGCTGCAAAGAGGTGTGGTTCCGGAGGAATGAGACACGCAGCCCAACAGCTGAGCCTACACTGTCCTCACATAACCTCCTGCCTTAAATATCGCCAATATTTAGCCTTGCCTTATAAAGTAAAAATGCACAATACCTTCCAGAGTTTCAGCAAGCCCAGCTGCCCCCCCCCGCCCCCCCCAGCTCAGCTATATCTCCTGTATGTTGGAGGCAGGGCCACGCCGCTTCCCCCCTCCGCCCCCTCCCCACCGCAGACCTGCCCTCAGAGCCACCCAGGGGTTACTCATCAGGGAGACTCGGCCAGCCATCCATCCGATGGCGGAGACCCCGGGGATTGGTGTGCATTGTTTTGGCCGGAGCCTCCTGTGAATTCCCTGCGACCAGATCCTCCGCAGCGAACTCCATGTCGCAGCTTGTGGCTGCCTGTGTCCTGTGGTGAGAGCAGACCCGCACAGGAGATCCTTTGTCTGGGAAGGCTAGGCAGAGAGGATCACTTTGGAGTTGCTAAGCCCTGCATTGCCATTGGCTGCACTCTTTGTGGGGCTGTTTTTGCAAAAGGCATGCCCAGCACGTCTACAGTGCTGGCAGGCCAGGGCTGCCTTGAAACACCATGATAATAATACCAAAAAGCAGTTTGCAGAACTGTTCCACTGTAGAGGCTTCCTCTGCAGAAGCAAGCAAGATGGCTACCTCGTGGGCTTCGCTGTGAAGAATGCAGAGGCTAATTAAGACAGACTTTAAGGGGAAGAAAGGGTATTTCCCTACTTCATCTTTCTGCAAGGCTTTTTTTTTTTTTCCAGTGACTTTTAAAGTATACATTTTACATAAGCTCCTGAGCTTCTGCTTTAGCAAACATGTTGATGCTTTGAAAGGGTATAAGTAGTTTTATAGAGAAATGGCCAAAATAATTTTGGGGGGTGGGAGTTAATTTTTTTTCCCTTAAATAGAGGCTCATTTTGCAATTTGATTTTTTTTTTTTTTTTTTAGGTTATAAAGGAAAACAAGAGGCCCAAGAGGGAAAAGAAGCCCAAAGTTTTAAAGGTAATCAGCTATTGATTAAATCATATCAGTTTATTTTTCCATTTCATATAGTATTTTTCTGTCACTTAGGGGTAAATTTGCAGTACAGGGGATGTGAATTTCCCCAGGTTTTCAGTAAATGAATTTTCACTCCAGTAAAGTGTTTTCTCTTTTTTTTTTGATGTGCTGCATAATGTGCATATTAGCATCCTTTATTTGCAACTCCACACAGATCTGCAGAAGGAAAAGTTTATATGCAAAGTGTTGTGAATAAAATTTTTCTCTTTGTAGCTGCCTTGGTAGCATCTGCATTTGTGGTGTTTCACCAGAGTGTCAACTTAAGCTCTTAAGAAGAAAGACACTCTTTGAAGTTGACAGCTATGGTCCATTATGATTTTATTAGACTTTCCATTAGATACTATTTTCAAGTGTGTGATTTTTCTTTCCAAAGGAAAAGATCCTTAGAGATTTTAGTGCAACTGAAAATGTATAAGCCATTGAGATCTTACAGCCAAATTCTACTTGCTTAATCCTAAATTATCATTATGTCATCTTTAATTTTGACATTCATAGAGCTGTAGGAATATGCATGTTTTCTTTATTTTCAGTAGTTTGCCTCATGAGTATCTAGTAGTAAATTAATCCGGTATAAGCTAGCAATTCCTGTTATGAGCTTTGTACAGCATTTAAAAGGGTTAATTTAAAAGCATAGGGCATTGCTAAAAGTTGGAGGCTAGCTTTAGTCTAGCAAAGAAGTGTTAAAGGTTCCACTTCAAGCGGTGTATTGCTATTATGAATGTAAGCAACCTTTTTCATTCAAGAAGACAGTAAGCAATAAAGCTGCTGGTCTTTGAAATTATATTGTGCACCTCTAATGTAAAGCATTTTAACCTGATCATAGCTTTTCTTTTACAAATGAAGTTTTAGCATTCAAAGAGGAACAGCATGTTGAACTATGAGTATGGCAGATTTTCATTTCACTCGTTTCCCAGTGTGCATCTTGAAAATGTTATTGGCACGGACAACCACATCTTGCATTGCTTTCTAATTTTGTCTGATCACCTCGAGTTTCTGTTTCCTGTGTGTACACAGCTTTGCCACGTACATTTTTCATCAACCGACAAGCATTTATTTAATATTTACCATACAGTCACCTGTGTCCTAGGCATGATGAATGAATGAAATTGCTTGGCACAAATTCTCAATTGGCCTGGACAAACAGAATACTGATTATTTTCAAATTAAACCCTCTTCTGTGTGTTTTTTTTAAAATTTTTTTTACCCCCCCCCCCAACTATATAAGTACATAATGAAAAGCCCTACTTAGATGTTTTGTCTTAAAATCTTCAAGGGGAGAAATAGTTTTAACCCTACTGTTAATAAATGGCTTTGAAATTTGTGGGAGGCAAGGGTAAGGCCAGAGGATAAAGGGAGAAACTATATGGACAAACTAAGATAGACTAAGCTTGGTAGCTTAAGTTACCCACGTTGGCTAGGAAGTAGACTTGGGGTATGGTAGTACTATTTAATTCTGTGTTTGTTTTGTCAGTGTGTGGGTGTCCTGTCGCCTGAAATAAATTTCAGAAATAAATATACTGTGTGTTGCTTTTTTTGAATAATGGCAGTGGACTCTGACTTTTTGGAAAATAAGTGCCTTTGGGTGGTTGAACTTCATGTGCCACAACAGAACTGAATTCTGGCTCACTTTCCTCTGTAGTTATCCATTATTGTACAAGAGTAGGGAAATGCTCTAAAAGGGCAAAAAAAATTTTTTCTGATGTTGGCATTTTAAAATATTTTATCTACTATTCTATTGACACATATTTTTTGATATTTTAAGAAAACTTTCTCTGCTTCATGGAAGAAATGCTAAAATACTTTGATATTTTAGCTTGGTTGTGTAAAATACAGTGAGAGCAAATGTAGAATATTATAAAACCCTGAAGGGAGATGTTAGCAAAACGAATTCCACATTTGGGGGAGTGGAGCGGGGGGAAGGGAGTACAACCTTCAATTTAAGTTTTTATGGATACAGACTTCATAACCAGCTGGCTGTACCCAGGAGATCAATGATAGGACCTACAGGTTACAGCTGGTCTCCTTTCGCAATTCTCTTTGCCTTTGGCATTGTGCCAGAGAACGAGCCTGCTTCCTTTGACTCTGGCCTCTTAGATGTTCAAATATCCTGGGTCCTTTGTCCTTTGTTAGGGTAGATGCTGTAGGTACCTTGACCAACTTTCATCCTCATCATGTATGAGAAAGTTGTTGGATAATAAGGAGTCTGACTAAAAAGACTGGGTATAGAATTGAAGCTTGTCCTATCCAACTCTGAACCTGCTAACTCATAAACACAGACTAGTTGTGGGGCTGGAGTTTCTTGGGTGTCTCACACCTCTCCCCTTTGAACAACCTGTATCCATGACCTATATTTGTTCTACTGCAGCTCAGAGTTATAAATTACTGACAGGGATCTCCAATTCCTGACTAGAGAGACCCTTTTCCTCTAGCTGAAATGACCATTTCTGGGAACCAAGTCAAGTGATTGAGGGGGTAGCAGGTCAGCACAAACTTTTGCCCCTCCACATGCCATAGGACCCGGCTCCTGCTCAAGCTCTGTTGATGATCACGGGGTTGTTTTCATATATAAACGGCAGCTTGTGAGCTGTGCTATAATTTTTCCCATGACTCTTGAATAAGATAGAGGTGTGAAATCATTTCAGGCCTTGATTCTTGAAGTTTGGCTTGTGAGTGGCATCATTTGGAACTTCACTAGGTCAAAGCATTTACGTAAAATAACCTTTGCTTTGTGTGTTGCGGGTAGAAGGATATATTCCCTTCTTAGAGAAAGTCAATTTTGAGGTAACATCACTTTGGTTAGGTTGTCAGCCTTTGCCCCTGGAGAAAGTCAGGTTGCATGCTCAATTGGGGGTTTTGAGGGTAATTTCATAAAGGGATTGTTTGAAAGGTGTGGGCAGGCTTATGGAACAATGACGGTCTAATAACATCAGAGAGCTATTGCCACTCCTGGGCCTGAAGGGGCGAAAGGTTGGGAGCAGGTAGAAGAGTTGCAGCTGAATACAGTGAGCAGAGATTTGGTTGTGGACTTGGGTAAAGGGATCTTCCTGCAGAGAAAGAGCTATAGCGTGGAGGGTATGGATACATCCCCTGCCCTTCAGTTTCCTTTCTTTGGTTGCTCCCACTCAGAAGGGAAAAGGGAAAGGAAAGGGAGCCCACTGATGAAATACATCTTGGTCAGCCTTCCCTGGCATGTAAGGCTGGAGTGTGGGCCTGGTGTTGCAAACAGCTTGTTCAGCATCACTAATGACCAGAGGGCAGTATGGTGGGGCCAGAAATAGTACTAGAACCATGCTTAGGCTAGAGGGGAAAATGGGAGACATCTGTGACACTGTCAACAATAAAATAAACTTCAAAAAAATTTTAAGCTCTAGCCAGTTTGCTTTAGTGGATAGAGCGTTGGCCTGCGAACTGGAAGGTCCCAGGTTGGATTCCGGTCAAGCGCACATGCCCGGGTTGTGGGCTCAATCCCCAGTGAGGGACTTGCAGGAGGCAGCCGATCCACCATGATTCTCTCTCATCATGGGTGTTTCTGTCTCTCTCTTCCTCTTCCTTCCTCTCTGAAATCAATAAAAATATATTTTTTTAAAAAATTTTCTTTTACAAAAGAAGGTAACATTAGGCAAGGCTGGGTGAAATATATAGAACTCTATTATTTTTGCAATTAAACTATAAATCTAAAATGATTTCTAAATACTGTTAATGTGAGCATCACTGAGAGAGGACCCCATTTGTACTTTCTGTAATTAGATACTCTTTTGAAGCTGGTAAGGGACATTTTCTAGCTATTTGATTATAAAATACCTTCAAAGTAGTATTTGGAAGACTGAGTGAACACATATGAAGAACTATCAGTGGGTATTAAACCAGGACACAGTCTACAGATGATTTAGAAAAGAAAAAATGAAAACTAGTGCCAGCTTCTGCACTAGCAGCCTTGCTCTTCAGTTTCCTTCCTTCCTTGATGGTGGCGATAAAGGAGAACAGGTGATGGTGGAGTGATGGGCAGTGGGGAACATATAAGATGTATATTTCACTTAGAGAGAACAAACACTGGCATATTTTATATATACGGGGAGCCACATCCAGACATCCTCAGTGCTGCCAGAGGTGGGAGAGGCTCCTGCTGCGCTCGCAGCTCTCAGCCTGGCTTTTGGCTGAGCAGAGCTCCCCCTGTCAGCACACTGACCACCAGGGGCCAGCTCCTGTGTTGAGCATCTCCCCCCTGGTGGTCAGTGCGTATCATAGCGACCGGCCGGTCCCTGTGGTTCTGCTGTTAGGATCAATTTGCATATTACTTCTTTATTATATAGGATTTGTTCATCTTCACTCGAAGATATTTTTCCACTAATTTTAGAAAGAGTGGGAGCAGCTCTGCCTCCA
>NW_006288853.1:1829697-1831190 GCF_000327345.1 Myotis davidii
ATATACTAGAGGCCTGGTGCATGAAAATACGTGTACTGGGGGGAGGGGGGGCCTTCAGCCCGGCTGTGCCCTCTCATAGTCCGGGACCCCGCAGGAGATGTCCACCAGCTGGTTTAGCCCTGCTCCCCAGGGGATCGGGCCTAAGCTGGCAGTCAGACATCCCTCTGGCAGCCTGGGCGTGTTAGCTTCCTAAATGGAATCAGGGTTCTCTTATTGAGGAAAGAGAGGATGGATATTGGGTAGGCATCTAGCAGCTCTTCCTCATGGATCAAGAATGAAGATAAGACCAGTTAGGACACAAAAAAAAAACAGCCTGGCTTTTGGCTGAGGAGAGCTCCCCCTGTCAGCACACTGACCACCAGGGGCCAGCTCCTGTGTTGAGCATCTCCCCCCTGGTGGTCAGTGCGTATCATAGCGACCGGCCGGTCCCTGTGGTTCTGCTGTTAGGATCAATTTGCATATTACTTCTTTATTATATAGGATTTGTTCATCTTCACTCGAAGATATTTTTCCACTAATTTTAGAAAGAGTGGGAGCGATGGAGGGAGAGAGAGAAACATCAATGTGAGAAAGACACATCGATTGTTTGCCTCCCACATGTGCCAACCTGGGCTGGGGATCAAACCTGCAACCCAGGTATTTGCCCTTGACCAGGAATCAAACCCGAGAGAGACCCTTTGGTGCATGGCCTGGTACTTGTAACTACTGGGCCACATCGGTCAGGGCCATGCTTACATATCTTGAAATACGTTTTAAAAGGAAAATCAAACCATATATCGATCACTTTCATACATCATCCTGATTTGCATGACATAGTGACATTCAAAATATTTAGTATTACTATCATTGCACATAATAAATGCTTAATAAATCTTCTTTTCTGAACACCATTATTATTAACATTCTTAAATATATTTTAGTACATACTAAATGCTGGGGCGAAAATAGTTTCTGCCTTCAAGGAGACTAAATGGTGCTGAGGAAACGCGGGCCAATAACAAAATTAAAGACAAATGGATAAATTGCAAATTGTGGTTTGGAAGCAAAAAAAACTGCTGAGATAGGGAAAGCACCAGCTAGGGACAGTTATTTGATATCTTTGAGAACTATTCCCTTCATTTCTAAAGCTGCACATAACTAGTGCTGCTTTAAAATTACCAAATTAACTATAATGGAGTTACCTTATTTATTTTAAAAAACCCATTGAATTATAATATAATGGAAGATAACAGTAACTAAAGATTTTTCTCTGCACAATTACCTAAAATTTTGTTTCCGTTAGTAAAACAAATCCTTGGTGAAATGATAAACTTTTCTTAGCTCTGGTTACAATGTAACATTCCATGACTTAGAGCAACATGTTGCAAGTTTAAGTGATAGGCCACTATTATTTAGGGAATAAAACAGGCCATTTTGATAGAGTCCTCCAGGGAACGAGGCAGTGAATCTCACACTTGTGAATATAACAGACCGGGGGTGGGGGGGGGGGGGGG
>NW_006288853.1:1831222-1841521 GCF_000327345.1 Myotis davidii
TACCAGCTTGGTGTATATACATTGGAAGAAAGTAATCTCAATACAGGATGTTCACATACATTTAATAATTTAGACGTATGTTTCAACACATGGTCCTCATTTTCCTCATTACGTCATAAGCTGGCAAAAACTGCCAGAGCCGCGTGTTCATCCATCAGTGTTGATTCACACAGTCAAAGGCACACATGGGGCTTCTGGTTTGCATATGGGGAAATCGTCGGATAGCGTTTTGCCCAGAGATGATCAGACTGGCTTCAGGGCCGGGTGCCACTCCTCCAGCTCACATCATTCATTCATCACTGGAGCATGTACATTTCCAGTGACTCAAGACTCCGTCCTGTAATTTCTAGGAATGTTCCCAACCAGAGAGAATCGGAGTGAATGAAAGCCAAGTGGGGTGAATGGGCCTGAGGAAAATTTCATTTAGGCCACAAAGAAAGTCTGTTGAATTCTTTCTAGCACAGACAAGAACACATGTCTTGCATCTTGAGTACTTACGCTCCTCTGACACTGTGTTTGTGTTCATTGTGCTGGATGCGTACTTTCTTCCTGTGGTCTACCTTCCTTACTGTATACCTCTTCCTATTCTGACAGAACCTTACTAGTATCTTCATTCATTTTCAGATTTATAATCCATTTAATAGTGCTTTTTAATTTCTAAGGTGTGTCATAGAAATAATGTTTTTAAAGATTTGATGGCAAGATTTGCCTACCTATGCAAGAGAATTAAGATTACAGTATCTTCTTTAAACCTGTTCTGATGCTTTATGTGGGGTTTGGTTGCACTTTTTGTTTTTATTTTTTTTAAATATTTTATTGATTTTTTTACAGCGTGGAAGGGAGAGGGTTATAGAGTTAGAAACATCGATGAGAGAGAAACACCGATCAGCTGCCTGCTGCACAACTCCCATTAGGGATGTGCCTGTAACTAAGGTGCATGCCCTTGACCGGAATCGAACCTGGGACCTTTCAGTCCGCAGGCCGATGCTCTATCCACTGAGCCAAACTGGTTAGGGCTGTTTTTATTTTTTTAAGTTTATCTTTATTGTTGAAAGTATTAAAAATGTCCCCTCTTTTCCCCATTGGCCCCCACCCTTCCTCCCACCTGTCTGACCCCTTCATGCTTTATAGCTTTATTAAATACTATCTCCTTTAGTCCTTTGTGAACTAAAAATAGGTCTTTCTTTTGTATGTGACAAATTTTAAGGGAACAGATGCTACAGTTTTATCAACTACTTGGGGCCCGATCCCCGGCTGCTGGCACCGGCTTCCCTCTGGCACCCGGGCCCCAGGCTTCCCTCGCATTCGGAAGGATGTCCAGTCTAATTAGCATATTGCGTTTTTATTATTATAGATATTCAAAATTTAGTGATGTCATATGAGCTTGATTAAAGTATAGGTTCTTATGATTCTAAGGAATCATGTTAAACTTATTTTAGGAACATAGTTTTAAATAACTAAATTATTTATTTTAAGTTATGTTGTGTGAGTGTTTAATGTTAAACATAGTATACACACACATAAGATAATGGAATTGTTAGGGAGTTAAATGAATTTAATACATGTAAAGTGCTAGGACAGTAATTTCTCAATCAGTGATATTATTGTATTCAAAGGGGTAATATATGTTTCAGAAAATATTGAGTGTATCTTCCAGAAAATGTGTATTTTCTTAGCAGTATATTCAAAAAGACTAGAACATCATCAGTATAAAAAAATAATGGTTAGTTTGAGTTCTAGAGCTCAGTTTAAAGCATAAAGGTAGACTGGGATGAACACATTTGAAATAGGATACAAGTTACAGTGAAGTTTTACACCTTAAACATGATTTCTTCCAGATAAAATCACACAACATTCTTACTAAATGATTAACAAATTAAGTATCGGAAGCTGGTTGTTGTTTGTGTTTTTAACTGTCTTAGAAATGTTTTGTCCTTAGCCAGGTAGCTAAGTTGGTTAAGAGCATTGTCTTGATACACCAAGGTTGTGGGTTTGATCCCCTGGTAACGGCACATTTAAGTAAGAATCAACCAATGAATGCATAAATAAGTGGAAAACAAACTGATGTTTTCTCTCTCCCCCTTCCTCTCTCTAAAAAATAAAATAAAATAAAAATCAATCTATGAAAACATCATTTTTTAAAATTGATTTCAAAAAGGAAAGGAGAGGGTGAGAGAGATATGGAAATATCAATGATGAGAGAGAATCATGATCAGCTATCTCCTGCACAGACCCCACTGGGGATTTAGCCCGCAACCCGGGCATGTGCCCTTGACTGGAATCGAACCTGGGACCCTTCAGTCCACAGGCCGACACTATACCCACTGAGCCAAACCATCTAGGGCTGTAAAATGTTTTAATGTCATATCTTGTATACTCATTCTACTTTAGAAAAGGAACATAATTCATCTAATAACCGAGTATTCCAATTCTTAAAATAATTTTAAAGTCATTTTAGATATAACTTTTCCCTGGAAAACCATATCTGAACATTTCTGAGCATTTACATTTTGATACCACAGTGCTTCTAGTTACTTTTCATTTTACAGTTTTAACTATGTGTCTCCTTGTGGTATCAGTAGTGCCCAAAGGAAGGTGCATGACCTTTAATTTCCACAGTTCTGGCTTTATTTACTAACTGACTTAGAGATATTTAACTGAACTCTTTTATTTTTAATAGATTTTCATAGATTTCAGAGAGGAAAGGAGAGGGAGAGAAATATAGAAACATCAGTGATGAGAGAGAATCATCAAATGGCTGCATACCCCCTACTGGGGATCGAGCTGGCAACACTGGCATGTGCCCTTGACCAGAATCAAACCCAGGACCCTTCAGTCGCCAGGCTGATGCTCTATCCATTGAGCCAACTGGTTAAGGGTTACTGAACTTTTATATATATATAATCTATTTTCATTATCTGTAGAAGAGGAACAATAATTCACAGGGTTGTTTGGTAGATTTCATTTACTGAATTTACACCACATATAGTAAATGTTAAATTAATGATAGCTATCATCATTGTTTTTATTATGATTATTAATATGAAATAGGATTCTTTATAGAAAATTAATGTGTTTACATTTTAAGTTGTTTTCATTATTATTTTATTTTTACGAAGATATTTTTATTGATTTTTCAGAGTGAAAGGAAGAGAGAGAGATAGAAGCATCAATGACGAGAATCATTGGTCAGCCACCTCCCGCACATCCCCTACTGGGACTGAGCCGGCAGCCGGGGCATGTGCCTCCACCGGGATCCAACCCAGATCTCCTGGTTCGTAGGTCTACGCTCAATCACTGAGCCAAACCAGTGGGCTGTTTTCATTTATACTTTTAACTAGATTATAAACCTTTTCAGTTTAGAACAGCATTCAACTTCGTGTTCTGCGTAGTGTCTTCATGTAATATCTTGTGCCTATAACTCAATAAATGTCAGTTTAGCCCTAACTGGTTTGGCTCAGTGGATAAAGTGTCGTCCTGCAAACTGAAAGGTCCCGGGTTCGATTCTGGTCAAGGGCACATGCTCGGGTTGTGGGCTCGATCCCCAGTTGAGGACATGCAGGAGGCAGCCGGTCAGTGGTTCTCTGTCATCATGGATGTTTCTATCTCTCTCACCTCTCATTTCCTCTCTAAAATCAATAAAAAATATATTTAAAAAAATCTTTTGATTTGAAGATCAAGAAATCTAGCTAACAGCCCTGGCTAGTTTGTCCCATTGGATAGACCATCGGCCCTTGCTCAGTGGATAGAGCATGCATGGGCCCTTGAATGTAGGGTCTCGGGTTCTGTTCTGGTCAAGGGCACCTACCTTGTTTGCAAGCTCCATCCTCGACCCTGATCTGTTTCTGGGAGGCAACCAATCGATGTTTCTCTCTCTCTCTCTACCCCTCCCTGACCATTCTCTCTAAAAATTAATGGAAAAATATCCTGGGATAAGGATTAAAAAAATAATACATAAACAAACAAACAAATCTGGGTAACAATAAAATTCAGGATTGAGTTAGATTCCACATTTAGCTGTTGAGGTCTTTGTTGGAGACTGTCCAGTACTTCCTGGATTGGATTCTAAATTCAAAATTGTAGGAGATTAGCAGATTAAAAAAATAAAAGTAGTTGAGTAGACTCAGAAATTAAACTGACCTGCTGCATCTAGAGCAGTTGGTTGCAGGGAAATGGAAGACAACAGGATGCCTTAATTATTAGCTCACTGAAATGAACAAATGAAAAAATGAAGCAGTGGTATTTATAGAGCCATGGGGAAACAGGAAAGTATTACTGGCTTGAAGTAAGGGTTCTGATGAACCTTATAAAAGTCTGAAGCTATTTGTTGATTAAAATGATTAGAACCTATTTCAAATGTTAATTTCGTCATTCCACCCATGAAATAGAGTTTACAACGCCCTCACTTAATGGGTGGTGTGGAATAGCTAGCTGCTATTTCATCAGAAATTTAATCCAGCTGTCTAGGGTTTATTTAAAACCTCTGACATTTGATCACTTCACTAAAACAACTGAGGACTTTTGGAAAGTTGAGTTAGTTACCTGGGCCACTTTTCCTAAGATAATTTTCATTATGACACATGTTAGTTATTTAAGCAGGGGTCCTCAAACTACGGCCCACAGGCCACATGCAAATACAAATATTGTATTTATTCCCGTTTTGTTTTTTTATTTCAAAATAAGATATGTGCAGTGTGCATAGGAATTTGTTCATAGGTTTTTTGGTTTTTTTAAAAATATATTTTATTGATTTTTTACAGAGAGGAAGGGAGAGAGAAAGACTGACAGGCCCTACCCGGTTTGACTCAATGGATTGAGCTTCGGCCTATGAACTGAAGGGTCCCGGGTTCGATTCCAATCAGGACACATACTGGGGTTCTGAGCTCAATCCCCAGCAAGGGTCGTGCAGGAGGCAGCCAATCAGTGATTCTCATCATTGGTGTTTCTATCTCTCTCTACCTCTTCCTTCCTCTCTGAAATCAATAAAAATATATTAAAAAAAATAAAAATAAAGCCTGTCAGGCTAACTCTGCTCTATATAATGTCTAGTGAAAATTTTTAACTTAAAAATTAAAATTAATTTTAATTTTAAATTAGTCTGTGAAGACTAATTTATGTGCTGTCCAAGGTCAGGAAAAAAAAGACAATATAAACAATGTGTTTTCCTATTTTGACTTTTCAGCCAGAAAACAAAGCCAAATTAATTGGTCAAGCAGTGTAATATGCTCAACTCTGAAATGAGAAAGTATTTTATCTTTCTACTTAATTTTGGCGACTTCATTAAAATTTTTTTTAAAAAATCTACATAATTTTAAACAACAGAAAAGCTGTATAAGAATAGTACAAAGTATTCTCATATGCCACTCACCCACTTTACTCAAATGGAAACATTCTATCTTGTTCATCTGTCTCTCCACATAGATTTTGTCCACCCTGAATTCTTTTTTTTTTTTTAAAGATATTTTATTGATTTTTTACAGAGAGGAAGAGAGAGAGATAGTTAGAAACATTGATGAGAGAGAAACATCAATCAGCTGCCTCCTGCACATCCCCCACTGGGGATGCGCCCGCAACCCAGGTACATGCCCTTGACCGGAATCGAACCTGGGACCGCTCAGTCCGCAAGCCAATGCTCTATCCACTGAGCCAAACCGGTTGCGGCCACCCTGAATTCTTTTTTTTTTTGTGAAGTTCTTTTTTTTTTTTTTAAAGATATTTTAGTGATTTTTTACAGAGAGGAAGAGAGAGAGATAGTTAGATACATTGATGCGAGAGAAACATCAATCAGCTGCCTCCTGCACATCCCCCACTGGGGATGCGCCCGCAACCCAGGTACATGCCCTTGACCGGAATCGAACCTGGGACCTCTCAGTCCGCAAGCCAATGCTCTATCCACTGAGCCAAACCGGTTTCGGCCACCCTGAATTCTTATATAGAGTAAGTTTCAGACATGATGTCTCTTTATCCTTTAATACTAAAGTGCGTGTTTCTTACAAGAACCTCTTCTTCCAAAACTATAGCACAATGATCAAATCAGGAAATTAACATTGATAACAATACTATTGCTCTTCAATCTACTCATCAGATTTTACCAATTGTCCTTAATAATAAGTTCCTTAATTAGAGTTTATTCATTGTTTGTTTATCCTTTTTTTTTTTTTTTTTTTTTTGCTTATCCATTTTTAACAAGAATGCCACAGAAACAAGTTTGTGTTCTTAGGGAATCATATCTAGAGATACATTATGTCAATGTGTTCCATTAATATGGTTTTAACATTGATCACTTCTTTAAGGTGGTATCTGTCAAGTTTCTCCAGTACTGAATTATGTTTTCCTTTTGCGATTAAGTATCTTTTGTTGAGATATTTCATGTAAGTTCTGCTACTTCTCATTGATTTTCAGTATCCATTCATGATTCTTATCTGAATGAAATACTAGGATGGACCCCATTTTAACATAAACTTTCCGTCTGTTTTGTATTTTGTTACCTTTAAGGCACCTTGATTTTCTTTTGGGCCTAAAAATGGCATGTCTTAAGTTTTAATAGATTAAATGAACAAAGCTTTTCAGTAATAATGAAAAACTGCTGAGGTTCTATTTAATATCCTCATGCTCAATGTAGTAAATGGGTACTTTTGGTTACGAAAGTTGGCGTCAGGTCACTGTGTGGTAAAATGTGGGTATATCTGGGGTGTCGAAAGAAATGCAGATAATTAGGATGATGAGGCTAATTGGGCATAGAATGCCAAGGGAATGTGACAGACTTCATTCCTTCTTTATCTTGCCTTTTCGGCCTTTAATCTTCCACACAATCCGATCTAATCAAGCACCTACTACCAAAGAAAGCAGCCCGGCTCAGAGAAATGCGGTGCAGACAAAGTAAAATAGAAGACAATCAGTAACAACTGACTCCCATTTAGGACCATGTAGCTTTGAAGAAAAGAATAAAGGGTTTTTTTGGATTCCCAGTCAGGGCACATGCCCGGGTGCCGGGTTTGATGCCCAGTGTGGGGCCTGCAGGAGGCAGCCATTCCACGATTCTCTCTCATCATTGATGTTTCTATCTCTCTCTCCCTCTCCCTCCCTTTCTGAAATCAATAAAAATATATTTTCAAAAGAGGCTGTTGAATTTAATTATAAGAAAAAGAACAAAATATATTTTTTATGAACCTGATGGGTAACAAATTAAATATCCTTCAGGATAAATACAAGAAACAGAACTCACAAAATTACATCCGGGTGAGGTATATAATTTATCAGAATGGCAGCAAAAGTATACTCCAATCCTATGTACAATGAATGATCTGAGGGAAACATCAAAATTAATATTGTTAAGGAAGAAAATGCAAGCATAAATATGATTTAGATACAGCGGTTCTCAACCTATGGGTCGCGACCCCTTTGGCGGTTGAACAACCCTTTCACGGGGGTCACCTAAGGCCATCCTGCATATCAGATATTTACATGACAATTCATAACAGGAGCAACATTACAATTATGAAGTAGCAACGGAAATAATTTTATGGTTGGGTCGCAACCTGAGGAACTATATTTAAAGGGCCAGAAGGTTGAGAACCACTAAATTAGAAGGAAATCAATAAAAGTTTTAAATTTACAAAAAAAAGTTTTCAATTACACACACACAAAAAGCAACCTTGAAATTCAGAGAAGTGTCTGAAGAGGAGATGAAAGTTCTCCTAAATGCTCATTGTTTCTCCTTCCAACCTCCTTCCTCTCACAGCTGAGGTACTCAGTAGTTTTGTGTATACTCTTTAGCGAGTCTGTGTACATACAAGTTACTCATGTTGGGGCATGTCAGTTATTTGTTCCTTTTTACTACTGAGTAGAATTCCATTGTAAGAATGTACCACCCTTTGTTTATCCATTCTCTCATTGAGACATGGGGGTGGTTTCCAGTTTTGGGCTATTCGGAATAAAGCTGCTATTTACATTCTTTTTCAAATTTTTATTGATTTCAGAGAGAGGAAGGGAGAGAGAGATAGAAACATCAATGATGAGAGAGAATCATTGATTGGCTGCCTCCTGCACACCCCTCACTGGAGATGGAGCCCACAGCCTAGGCATTTGCCCTGACAGAGAATTCAAGTGTGACCTCCTGGTTCATAGGTCGATGCTCAAACATAGCCATGTCAGCTGGCCATGGACATTCCTATATCTATCTATCTATCTCTATCTATCTATATAAATATTTTAATGGCCATGTTTTCATTTCTTTTGGGAAAATAGGAGTTAAGTTTCTGAGTCATGAAGTAGATGTATGTTTAATACTTTATGAGTGACACTTTTCTTAAGTGAATGTACCATCTGATACTTTCACTGCAATTATAAGAATTTGTGTTGCTTCACATCTTCAACGTCTGGTTTGGCAATGTTTTCATTGTCATTCTAGTGCTAGCTACATCCTTGTTAATTGTTACCCATCATATGGCTTTATAATAATTACCTCAATTTATTTTTGAATAATATTATATATAGACATAAAAATAGTAATATCATGCATTATGGTGACATTTTTGGAACAACAGAATTGTCCAGGAGAGTTAATTGGCTTCTAGTTTTTCATCATCCCATATAATAAAAGCATAATATACAGATCGACCAAATGGCGGAACGACCGGTCGCTATGATGCCCACTGACCAGCAGGGGGCAAATGCTCAGTGCAGGAGCTGCCCCCTGGTGGTCAGTGCGCTCCCACAGGAGGAGCCCAGGTCAGCCAGAAGCCCAGCTCAGCGTTGGTTGCCTCTCCAGTCTCCACTGCAGGCAGGCAGTAAGGAGCAGTGAGCCAGGCTCACAGCTGGCTAGCGCAGCTGTGGTGGCAGGAGCCTCTCCCACCTCCACTGCAGGTGGGCGTGGGGTAATGCACGAGGGGTCTGTGAGAGGGCACAGGTGGAGCTGAGGGACCCCCCCCCCGCCCCCGCCCCAGTGCACGAATCTCATGCACCAGGCTTCTAGTTATAATTACTAATAAGGTAAACATACTTTATTGAACACATTTATTAAAAGATGTTATATAGTCTATGCATGTCATGTAATATTGAACATCACTAACAGCATGAAAGAAGTTAAAAGTGAGATGGGGTGGGCGTTTTTTTTTTTTCTTTTTTATGCTAAGCATTGGTGGGGAATTTTAGTAGTTGTATACAGCAAATAGAACTTATATTGCAGCTTTACCATTTGCCCTTAATCTTTGAATTAATGAATGATAGTATTTAGGAGGAATTGAATTTCATGATGTTTAACAATAGGTGGGGGAGAAGAGATTAACCATAGAATTTATATGCATCACCCGTGGACACAGACAATCGTGTGGTAGGGCCTGGGGCATAGGGTGTTGGGGAGGGGGCCAATGGGAAAGGGGGTGGTGGTGGTGGTGGTGGTGGTGGTGGTAAGGGTGCAGGCTAGAAGGGGTCAGTGGAGAAGTGTAGGTTACATCTGCAGTACTTTCCGCAATAAGATAAATTAAGAACAAAGATGTTTGCCCGACCAGCATGGCTCAGTGGTTGAGCACCAACCTAAGAAATAGGAGGTCGAGTTTGATTCCAGATGCCCGGGTTGCCTACTCGATTCCCAATGTGATGTTTCTATTTCTCTGTCCCTTTCTCTTCCTCTCTGAAAGCAATAAAAATCTATTTGAAAAAATAAAAAAAGAGATGTGTAATAATCGTGTACAAAAGCTTCTAGTTCGGCCGTGGGCAAACTATGGCCTGCATTTGAAATGAATAAAACTATTGAAAAAAAAGACCGTACCCTTTTATGTAATGATGTTTACTTTGAATTTGTATTAGTTCACACAAACACTCCATCCATGCTTTTGTTCCGGCCCTCCGGTCCAGTTTAAGAACCCATTGTGGCCCTCGAGTCAAAAAGTTTGCCCACCCCTGTTCTAGTTGGTCTGAATAAAGTTCGTATTTGTAATTAAGATAGTTGACATTCCATAATACTGACAGTATTTGGAAATGAGAGCACTTAAATATCATCTGTGATGTTTGTGAAATCTGGAGAATGAAAGAGGCACCTGGAAGTTTAAATGAAGGCAAACACTTACCAAGTGGTTAACTTCACAAAAGAAGGAATATAAGTGTCCAAGAACTAATTTTTAAATGGTCAGCCACTATAATAAATTGAAAAATATACATATTATAATATTTTATTTTTTCCATATGAATTTGGCAAGGTAAAAACAAGGTTAGTAAATATGGGGAAATGCGTTAAAATAGGATAGTCTTGGTACTCGGAAAATAAGTTGGTATTATCTTTCTGGAAAGCTGTTTGGAAAG
>NW_006288853.1:1841550-1847716 GCF_000327345.1 Myotis davidii
GTGTAGATGAAGAGGGGGGGTGTGTGAGAAACATTGATTTGTTCCACTTTTTGTGCACCCATTGGTTGCTTCTATGAGCCCTGATGGGGATGAAACCGGAAACCTTGGCATATCAGGACTACACTCTAACCAACTGAGCTCACAGCCAAGGATGGGTAGAGTCTTGAAAGTATGTATGTCTACTGCCATCTAAGCAAAGAAAGAGACTTAACAATGTATTTTTTTGAGTGAAAAACAATTACAAAATTACATGGTGTAGATCTCATTTTTGTTTTTAAAATGCAATGCACCAGCCCTGGTTAGAGCATCAATCCGTGCACAAAGGTTAGAGGCAACTATTTCTGGTCGGTCCTGGCCTGCAGGAGAGAAAACTGATCCCTGTTTCTCACATCGATGTTTTTCTCTCTCTCTCTCTGCCCCCTCTATGCCCCCACCCCCCACTACTGCCCATGGCATTAATCACAGGTGACAGTCCTGCAGATGCCAAATGAAAAAAATACAATGTTCCAAATATAATATTTATATACATAAAAGCGGATGGGGGGAGGGGGAAAAGGGGGACATATGTAATACTTTCAACTATAAAGATGTATTTCTAGTTTTCCCTGAGTGGATGACTTGGAGGTTTTCCTCTTGTTTTCTCTATATGTATCTGCTGGGGTTTGATGTTTCTGTAACAGAATGCAATAAAATAAAAGAAATTCTCATTGAAATAAAAACTGCAAACCCTAACATTATAGCTGAAGAACAGAGTGAGTAAGGAATGCAGTCAATAATACTAATAACTATGCGTGGTGCCGGGTGTGTCCTGGAAATTCCAGGGGAACACTTTGTAAAATATTGATTGTCTAACTACGATGCTGTGAACCTGAAACTAGTACAAAATAACTTTGACTGTGAACTGTAATTGAAAAATAATAAAATAGAGAGCAGAGTGAGCAGCACACTGAACATTGTGAAGACCAACTGCTCTATATGAACGTTCCATTTAACCTCGAAGGAAGAAAGGGTTTTAGGGAAAGGGGACAGGTCTCTAGACTACGATAGGTATATGGGCTTTTTGTTTTGTTTTGTTTTTGCCTTTTGGGGGTATCATTTCTAATTTATAAAAATATTACAAAACTAGTGTAAAGAATTACCGTATACAGTTTACCCAACATCTGTAAATGTCAACATCTTACATAACCATAGTACCACGATCAATATCAGGATATTAACATTGACACTATACTAATTACCACTGTAAGACCTAATTCAAAATTGGCCAATTTCCTCACTAATGTCATTTTTTTTTTTTTGGTAGAATTCAATCTAGGGCCCCTCATCATGTGCAGTTGTCATGTCTTGCTAATTTCCAAATTACAACAGTTCCTCAGTGTTTTGAAAGTCTTTAGTGGCATTGGTACTTTTGAGCAATTCTGGTCAGATGTTTGTAGAGTCCCTCAAGTAGAGTTTGCTCCCTCATGATTAAATTTAGGATGAGAGGGAATAATCAATTGGCTGCCTTCTGCAGGCCCTCCACTGGGGATCCAGCCAACAACCCAGGTATGTGCCCTGACCAGAAATCGAACCATGACTTCCTGGTTCATAGTTTCTATGTTCAGCCACTAAACCATGCTGGTCGGGCTTGATATAATAATTTTAACAAATTTATTTTGCTTTCTTTTTTATGCTCTTATTTTTAGCATTCCCAAAATATTAAACTTTATTTTTATTGAAACATTTTTAAGTTTTCTTTTTCCCTTACTTAGCTTTATTGATATGTAATTGATATATACTATCACTCTGTAAGAGTAGGGTGTACAATGTCGATGATTTTTTTTACAGCATTGATGATTTTGATAAATGTGTATATAGTGAAATGATTACCCCATATTTGTGTCCTTTTAGAATGTGACTGAATTTTTTCCCCCTTTTAGTAGCTTGTAGCCTTGGTCTCATGTATTACTAAATTTTCTCATATCTGTGTTTTTCAATTTCTTGTTAGATTTAGAGGGTCTTCGTTGCTATTTGAATCTCTGCTACTCAAGAACTGCCAGATAGCCCCTGGCAGGGGTCCTTTGTTTACACATTAATCCAGCTTTCAGCCCCTCTGGTTGCTTTTACCCAAGCTCATTTGTTTGAATCAGTTTTGCAAGTAAAGTATCAAGAGGCCTTGTAGGAATTGCTTCATTATTGATGTCCAAATGTATAACATCTGCTGAGGCTTCCTCGTGCCTGGAGCCTCGTGTTCTCAAACCTCAGATTCCTTGGCTGTCATCTCATTTGCTAACAGCAACAAAATGGTTTAAAAACAGGCCACTGGAGTCTACCTGGCAGCTTTCCAGAGAGGTGTAGAATAGAGGTATTTTGGGGTCAGGTTTAACTACGTAATTCATCAAAGAGAGATGAGAAAAATGCAGCGATAGCAGAAAACACTGTGTTCACAGAGTAGGAAACCATTTTTATTTATTTACTTTTTAAATACTATTTTTTATTGTATATTTTTATTGACTTCAGAGAAGAAGGGAGAGGGAGAGAGTGATAGAAACATCAATAATGAGAGAGAATCATTAATTGGCTGCCCCCTGCATGCCCCTACTCTGTATCAAGCCTGCAACCTGGGCATGTGCCCTTGACTGGAATGGAACCCAGGATCCTTCAGTCCACAGGCTGACGCTCTATCCACTGAACATATTTCAGACAAACTTTGCGTTTCCTTTGGTCTCCATATCAGAAGGCTGATGAGCAATGAGGAAGAGAGCATCTGTTAGTGAAATTAGGTTCCCGGTAGCTCCAGATAGGTTGTCTGAGGGAGTCAGTTCTAAACAGAACACAGATTCCCAGAGACAGCTCTTTCCTGTCGTCCTCAGTTGTAGGATATTAAAATTTTGTGATTTTTCTATTTTATTGTGTAACATCAATCTTTTGGGAACTGTGGAATTCAGAACTTTGCTCCTTCTTTCTGATTTCTTTTTTTTCTTCTTTTCCTTCATTGGATTTATATTCCATGATATATATGATGATTAAAAGGAATTAAAAGTAAAATAGTCCCAGATGTAAATTTGTCTCTTTTATAACCCTCAAAAGACACACCCAAGAGGAAGGGGGAAAGTGCAGTGCCTTTTTTGTAAGTTTGTTATGACTTATGACTTTAATCGATTTTTAAATAATGGCTTCATTTTTATCTGGCATTTTATGTGCACCAGGAAATACATGAAACAATGATGGCAACGGTGTTTTATTTTAAATAATGTGTGAGTTCAAGCAGATGATAATCTAGTAGACACTAATTATATCTTTCTTTAATTGTAAATTTTTTGTAATGGACAATTCATCTTCCCTGATTCACCCAGAGGGACCTAGTATTAATAGTTGTCAGACCTTTTTTTTTTTTTTTTTATTAAGATTCCACCCATTGTCCTGCTTGTCCTCTCAGTGAGAATATTTCAGGTCCAGGATCCAATTCAGGATCACCTGTTGCATTTCAGCTGTCATGTTTCTTTAATTTTCTTCATATGCGTCCATCTTCGTCTTTCTTTGTCCTCTGAACTTTGACATTTTGTAGAAATGGGGCCGGTTATTTTGCAGTTTGTCGCTTGGTTTGGGTTAATCTGATACTCCATTAGTCTCAGGTTATGCATAGGTGGCAGGAATACCCCAGAAGTGACGCTGTGTTCTTCAGGTGACCCTAGCAGGTTGCAGGCGACTGTGACTTGTTCCCTTATTGGTGCTGTTATCTCTGATCACCAAGCCCTGGACACGTCCTCCAAGTTTCTAGAAGAGTACTAACCCGTGGGGAGATTATTTGAAGTTTTGAGAAGATCTTATTCCTTACAGTACACAGATGGCTCTTACTGAATCAAATTACCATATTGATTTTCAAACTCTTTCATTCCTTATGTGGACAATTCATCTTCCCTGATTCACCCAGAGGGACCTAGTATTAATAGTTGTCAGACCTTTTTTTTTTTTTTAAATATATGTATAATACACATTCAAGAACTTCGCATAAGACTTTTGTAAAGTTCAGAATTATTTCAAGAACAGTTAATCACCAGTCAAGTGGTTAAGAAATAGAACATTGCCAGTGCTGTTATCATCTGTGTATGTCACTGTACCACCACCTCCTCTTCCTCCCAGTCTCCAAGAGGAAATGTCCTTCCTGAAGTTGGGATAATAATTTCCTTGGTCTTCTATATAAAGTTTTACCACTTCCGTATGCATCCTTAATAATATAGGTGGTTTTTCTTTTTTTAAGTTTTTTTAGTTTTATTCACCCCACAGGCTTTATTTTTAATTTTTATTTTTTTAAAAATATATTTTATTAATTTTTTACACAGAGGAAGGGAGAGGGATAGAGAGTTAGAAACATCAATGAGAGAGAAACATCGACCAGCTGCCTCCTGCTCACCTCCTACTGGGGATGTGCACGCAACCAAGGTACATGCCCTTGACTGGAATCGAACCCGGGACCCTTGAGTCCGCAGGCCGACGCCCTATCCACTGTGCAAAACCGGTCAGGGTGAAATTCCAACTTTTTAACAGAGCTTTCTTATCAATTCCTCGTATCCCCACATGCCTGCCATGTGCTTAGTGCAGATGATATGATGTCCATTTAGATGATCAAATTAACAGAGAGGCTATTTCTGTTTCACGGCATCTTCGTCTTTCTTTGTCCTCTGAACTTTGACATTTTGTAGAAATGGGGGCGGTTATTTTGTAGTTTGTCGCTTGGTTTGGGTTAATCTGATACTCCATTCGTCTCAGGTTATGCATAGGTGGCAGGAATACCCCAGAAGTGACGCTGTGTTCTTCAGGTGACCCTAGCAGGTTGCAGGCGACTGTGACTTGTTCCCTTATTGGTGCTGTTATCTCTGATCACCAAGCCCTGGACACGTCCTCCAAGTTTCTAGAAGAGTACTAACCCGTGGGGAGATTATTTGAAGTTTTGAGAAGATCTTATTCCTTACAGTACACAGATGGCTCTTACTGAATCAAATTACCATATTGATTTTCAAACTCTTTCATTC
The DNA here is from genome assembly GCF_000327345.1 of Myotis davidii. Taxonomy (NCBI): domain Eukaryota; kingdom Metazoa; phylum Chordata; class Mammalia; order Chiroptera; family Vespertilionidae; genus Myotis; species Myotis davidii. The sequence goes on from NW_006288853.1 coordinate 1,846,563, forward strand.
CTTCTGCATTTATATTAGTACACATTTTACTAATTTATTTACTTCTGTCCGTATGGATCTATGGATTCTGATTTTATTCAATGGGTTATAATTCATCACTATTGTTACAGCACTTACCCTGATGCTCAGACTTCCCTGATTTGGCCAGTGGGCGCTCCTTCAAGATGGCTCTGTGCCTGTCACTGTTTGGGCACAAGATGGTCCAGGCTTACTTTACCAGCCCCAGGTCTGGACTCACCCCTTTTTGCTAAGAGGACCCGCAGGCCAATGCTCTATCCAGCTAGGGCCAAGTTTTGGTATGCTTTTTAATTTTTTTTTATTGATTTTAGAGAGGAAGGGAGAGGGAGAGAGAGGTAGAAACATCAGTGATAAGAGGAACATCAATCATTTATGGGCTGGCCGCCTCCTGTACGCCCCCTACTGGGATCGAGCCTGCAACCTGGGCATATACCCTGACTGGGAATCGAACCATGATCTCCTGGTTCATAGATCAACACTCAATCTCTGAGCCACACCAGCCAGGCAAAATGTTGGTACTCGACATTGTCCCAGAAGTCCCTTAAACTATCCTCATTTTTAATTTTTATTCATTAATTTCTAATATGTTTTTATTGATTTCAGAGAAGGAGGGGGAGAAAGAGATAGAAACATCAATGATGGGAGATAATTATTGATCTGCTGCCTCCTGCACAACCCCACTGGGGATTGTGCCTGCAACCCAGATCGAACCCAGGATCCTTCAGTCCCAGGCTGACTCTGTCCACTGAGATAACCTCTCCAGGGCCAGGCTCCTCATTCTTTAAAATTTATTTTTCTTTTGGCTCAATTGGGTGTTTTCCACTACCTTGTCTTCCAAATCACTAATTCAATTCTCTGCTTCATCTAATCGGCTATTTATTGCAACTAATGTATTCATTTCAGTTATTTTATTCCTCATTTATGGCTGTTTATTGTTTTCTATCTTCTGGTTGAAGTTCTCACTGACATCAATGAACATCCTTATAATCAGTGCATTGAATTTTTTTTTTAAATATATTTTATTAATTTTTTACAGAGAGGAAGGGAGAGAGATAGAGAGTTAGAAACATCGATGAGAGAGAAACATCCATCAGCTGCCTCCTGCACACCACCCACTGGGGATGTGCTCGAAGCCA
>NW_006288853.1:1847830-1848662 GCF_000327345.1 Myotis davidii
AGAATACACAGGATACCATTTATTAAAATATATATTTATTGACTTCAGAGAGAAAGGGAAAGGGAGAGAGATAGAAACATCAATGATGATAGAGAATTATTGCTCAGCTGCCTCCTGCATGTCCCCCACTAGGGATCAAGCCTGCAACCCAGGCATGTGCCCTTGACAGGACTCAAACCCGGTTCCCTTCCTTCCGCAGGCCAATGCTCTATCCACTAAGCCAAACCAGCTAGGGCTCTCTGTGTTTGTTTGAATCGCTTTTGGTGGAACAGCAACCTCTACTGGTTTTGAAGGAGTGACCTGTGTAGTAGCTGTGTATCCTGGGTATTTTGACAGGTCAGCTGATGCTGGAGCATGAGTGGCCACAGGCAGAGGGGAGGGACACGACTTAGCAGAGCCTGGACCTGTAGCTGGGGTAGTGACAGGCCACAAGACTTAGGGTCTGGACTTACAGCCAGAGCAGGGACCGGCCACCCTGGAAGCTGGAGCTGGTTTGAGCCATAGGGATTCGCAGAGGTAAGCCACTGAAGCGGGTGTGGTCTGCAGGGAGTCCAGGGGACAAGCCATAGCTGAGTGCAAGCTGTAGCTAGAGCCCTATGAGTTGGGTTGGGGGGAATTCCTGGGCCTGGAGAAGTCTGTGTGGTTCTCTCTCTCTGTCTCTCTCTCTCTCTTTCTCTCTCCTCTTTCTCTCCCTCCTCTCACTTCGATAACATAGAAGCTATGTAGTCGGCCCTCAGTTCTTCAGGAGTAATTGCTGTCTGTATGTGTTCTTGAGAGAAGGTTAGTTCACGGTCTTCCTATGCTTCCATCTTGGATTGAAGCTGTAATATAT
>NW_006288853.1:1849301-1884653 GCF_000327345.1 Myotis davidii
ACAGGTGTAAGATATTTAAGGCATGCAATGTGATATTTGTTACATGTTCAGTATACAGTATTAAATGTACCTTGTCAAGCATTCCCCTAATCGAACTAAACACTTCGATCACTTTATACATATATTTACCTTTCTTTTTAGATAAGAACATTTAAATCCTACTCTTTTAGCAAATTTCAATTACACAGAACAGTGTTACCAACTATATTGTCACCATGGTAGACATCAGATCCTCAGACCTCATTCATCTATTTTCACTTTTGTTAATCCTCACCGGAGGATATTTTTTAAAGATTCATTTTAGAGAGAGTGGAAGGGCGGGGGAGAGACAGAGAGAGCGAGAAACATCGTTTGGTAGCCTCCAACACAAACCTGGCTGGGGACAGAACCTGCAATGGAGGTACATGCCCTTGACCCGGAATCAACCCCAGACCCTTCAGTCTGCAGGCCAACGCTCCAACCAGCGAGGGCAGCCCTCGTTCATCTTATAATTGGAAGTCTGTGTGTACCATGATACTAACCTTTCCCTGTTCCCCTACCCCCCTAGCCCCTGCCAATCACTTTTCTATTCTCTGACTCTTAGTTACTTTTTTAGACAGCACATATAGGTGATAACCCTGCAATTTTTATCATTCTGTGCCTGACATTTCACTTAGCATAGCACTCATCAGATTCATCCATCTTATTGCAAATGAGAACTTTTGAAAAAGTTGACTAATAGTCTGGCCCCATTTTGGGGCTCAGCCCATCCAGTTTTCCAGATGACCAAAAATAAAATAAATTAAAAAGTTGACTAATATTCTATCACCCATTTTTCTGTGGACAGACACTTAGGTTGTTTCCTTACCTCCGCTATTGAGAATAATGCTGCCATCTCATTGTGGTGATAAATCATTGTGGCTTTGATTTGCATTTTCCTGGTGATTAATAATAATTAGCACCTTTTCATGCACCTGTTGGCCCTTTGTATTGTTGGGAAGACACTCTTCTCAACCCTCCCTGCATACACACACAGAAGTCTATATCATTTGTTCTTCAGGGTTTTTTTGATATGTTTTAGACCTTTGCCATTTCAGTACATGATATTTTAATGACTACTTAAAATTCCATTATATAGAGATAGCATACTATCTTTTATTCACCCAGTCCTGTGTAATTTTGAAATATTTGCCATTATGATGCAGCTCAAATGAGCCTTCCATAAATATTCTTTTTAAAAAAATAGTTAGGGCCATAAATATTCTTGTATATATTTTTTTATTATAGAAAACTCCAAATCTAAAAATATTTTAGAAATTATTACTTTTATTGAAAATGGAAAAATTAGCCCTAACCGGTTTGGCTCAATGGATAGAGTATCGGCCTGCGGACTGAAAGGTCCCAGGTTCGATTCTAGTCAAGGGCATGTACCTAGGTTGTGCACACATCCCCAGTAGGAGGTGTGCAGGAGGCAGCTGATTGATGTTTCTCTCTCATCGATGTTTCTAACTCTCTATCCCACTCCCTTCCTCTATGTAAAAAATCAATAAAATATATTTTTTTTTAAAAATGGAAAAATAAGGAGAAATTTCCACCATTGTAGTTAGCTATGGAAATACTAGTAAAAGTAGGAAAAAAGGACTAAATCCATCACGGTATTGTATGTGTGTGCGCGCGGGAGAGAACTAATGGATGTGTATTTCTCTCTGTCTGTCGCTCCCCCTCCCTTCGACTCTCTAAAAATCAATGGAAAATATCCTCGGTGAGGAGTAACATGCACACAGAAGAAAAGGAGTTAGATTAAATAAGAAACCACAGACCAAAGCTTTGGTTAAGAGGAAAGGTGACACAGAGTCAGTGATGTTGGGCCTGCAGGAGGCAAGAAAATGCAAGTACATCCAACATAACTTTCCTAACCAACCCTGACATTTAAAGATTCTGTTTCCAGAAGAGCCACTTCTTGAAAACAAGTATTGGAAAAATTGACATTTGGAAAGGAGGAAACTCTATTCCTTTATTCTAAAAGAATATTTGCAAATGAATACAGCAGAGCTGGAAAATCTCTCCAGATTATCCACCATGTAAGATCAGTGCTTCTTTAAAAAAAAATAAATTTGTTTTTATTAATTTTTAAAAAAATTTTTTTATTGATTTTACAGAGGAAGGAAGAGGGAGAGAGGGAAACATCCATGATGAGAAAGAATCATTGATCAGCTGCCTCCTGCACATCCCAGACATGTGCCCTTGACCAGAATTGAGCTTGAGACCCTTCAGTTCACAGGTCGATGCTTTATCCACTGAGCCAAACTAGCCAGGGCTTTTTATTCTTTTTTGTTTGTTTGTTTATTCATTTTTTATTTTTAAGATAAACATCCAACTTAAAAGAATGAAAGACAGAAATACCCATATGATAGAAACACATCTATTGGTTGCTTCCTGCATGCGCCCTGACCAGGGCCCAGGTTGGGGACCAGGCTGCAACCAAGGTACGTGCCCTTGACTGGAATCGAACCCGGGACCCTCCGGTCTGCAGACCGACGTTCTATCCACTGCGTCAATCCACCTATGGCAATATCCAACTTTTTTTTTCTCTTTTAGAAATGGTTTACTTATTTATTTTTAGTTTCTTTAAAGCAGCGGTTCTCAACTTGTGGGTCATGACCCCTTTGGGGGTCGAACGACCCTTTCACAGGGGTTGCCTAAGACCATTGGAAAACACATATATAATCACATATTGTTTTTGTGATTAATCACTATGCTTTAATTATGTTCAATTTGTAACAATGAAAATACATCCTGCATATCAGATATTTACATTACCATTCCTAACAGTATCAAAATTACAGTTATGAAGTAGCAACAAAAATAATTTTATGGTTGGGGGTCACCACAACATGAGGAACTGTATTAAACGGTCGCGGCATGAGGAAGGTTGGGAACCACTGGTGTAAAGTTTTACATTTGACTTCTTTTTCCCAATTGACTAGCCCTCCCCCGACCCCCGTCCCCCTCAGCCATTCCCACCCAGGCAAGCCTCTGCTGCCTCAGTGCCTGTGTCCTTGGGATATGCTAATATGCATTCATAAAAGTCCTTTGGTTGCTCTCTTTTTAAATGAAAAATTTCAGACATAAAACAAGTTGAGAGAATAAGGCAATGAACACTACTTTACCCATGTTCTTAATTCAATAGTTGTCTTCTTTTTTTAATGTGTATGGACTCATGAAAAGTTAGGTCTCTTAATAAGAGCATTCTATGCAATCGTAATACCATTATTAGAATTCCCTAATAGTAGCTAATATCTAGTCTATGCTTAGATTTGCTCTTTTGTCCCCAAAGTAAAACTCACATTTTGAGCTTAGAGGATAAGCACCAAGACCAAAGTCCAGGATGAGGAGATGCATTGCAAACAAAGTGCAATCAGTTGATACGATAAATATCTTTGCACAGATAGTAAAGGAAGGAATGCTCAATTTTATCTAAGTAAGGCTGGGGGATGAATAAAACACTTGATTCTGTCACTTGGGTGATTGTTAAGAAATCCTTTGCTCTACAGGTCACCTTTCTTCCAAGTTCTTCATTTTTTGGGGCAAGTTGGAGAGGGACAGTTGAATGACCAAAGGTCATTCTTTGTTGAAGTTGCTACGGGAGCCCAGACAGGCTGTTTCAAGTAACCTAGGCGGAATCTAGGCTGGAGGGGGTGGGGCTGAGGTGGGAATACTGTTGCTGCTCGAGACATTCTGTAAAATCGACCAGGGCTAGGAACTGGAGGCCCTGCTTGCAGGATTGAGAATTGTGAATTGTGCCCTGAGGATTAAGGCTTCGGTTCCCCTACCAAGCTGCTCCTCGACTCTTCATAGAATTTTTACCTTCAGACCCAAGGGGATGTTGTAGTGGTTAACAGAGATGGGGAATCTTTTTTTCTGCGAAGGGCCATTTAGATAGTTATAACATTGTTCGCTTAATATAATTTACTTAATATAGATTTATGTGGCCATGAAAAAAGCTCCTAGCATTATTGAATTTCTGCTGCCTTGGCAGGGCTAAGCCAAATGATTTTGCGTGCCTTATATGGCCCTCTGGCAGGCCGTTCCCCACCCCAGATTTAGAATCTTGATTTTCATGGGTGATGTTGGTGTTTAGACAGGTGCAGTGTGGAATTCAGCCTAAAGCAACGACATTTGCATTTTAAAAGAAACCCTTAAATAACTGCATTGTGCAATACTTGAAATTTGGTAGAGAGACTAAACAGCTGACTGTGTGATTTGATTTGATTTTAATTAATTAAAATATAAAACTGAAGTAAAGTGAAATATTTGTCAACTAACTATTTGTTTTATTTTGCCATCACTACATTTTACATGGTTATCATTGAAAATTTAGCTTGAACGGAGATTTATTATGTGTGAAATATACATTGAATTTCATAGACTTCATATTAAAAAAGTAAAATATGAAGTACTTTTTAATATTAATTATGTTGTGGATGAAAGGGGCCACATGCTGACCTGACAAGCTCAGGAGAGGCCTGCATAGCAGTTTTGCAGACCTAAAGTAACCACAAAGGATGGTCTGAAATTAAACCTTAACTAAAAGCAGTTATGGTGGGCAGTTACGTCCTAAGCGGGTATCTTCACTGATAAGGTCCACCTTTACCGTCTTTTTGCATCTATGATAACATGTCCTTGGGATGTCTGGGTAACTTGTGACTTCCCTTTTTATGGAGCCCCTGGGGCACAACCAGGTGTGCTGAGCCCAGGACAACTTATTGAAATAATATTTGTCATGGTGGCTTAAATAGAAATATGTGAACGTTTATTTCACCTGTTTATTTTTACTTTTCACAACCATTAAAATGTGGTCTCCATAGCCTGGCTGATGTGTCTCAGTGGTTGGGCATCGACCTATGAACCAGGAGGTCATGGTTCGATTCTCAGTCAGGGCACATGCCTGGGTTGTGGGCTCTACTGCAGTGTCGGGCCTGCAGGAGGCAGCCAACCAATGATTCTCTCTCATCATTGATATTCCTATTTCTTTCCCCCCCTCTCCATTCCTCTATGAAATCAGTAAAAATATATATTAAGAGAAATGTGGCTTCCATAATAGCTAGTACCTTTTCTCTCCTATGATATCCTATGAATATTTGAATGAATGCACTGAGGAAGAAGCAATAAGAATGGAGAAAGCAAGATGAATGGGATAGGTTTTCAGGAAAACTCTGCTGAAGCTGTATCGGTTCTTGTCTTCTTGAAGGAAATATTTCAACAATTTATTGGTCCCACAGCCAAAGCATCCTTAGGACAGTGAAACAAGGAAGGGCATAGAAGAAGCAACAGGAGAGCCTGGGCTGGGCTGCCTCAGCTCACTGGGAAGTCAGAGAAAAGGGGTCTTGGAGACAGGTTTAGGGGGCCCAGGTTGAGTTGCAGCTGTCCATTACTCCCTTGGTTGCAAGCCTCATGGAGTCCCTCAGAAGTTGGGGCATACGTGCCTTTGGAGGAAGGAGAGGAGGACTGGAATGGTACAGGCATGCCCACTGGAGGGAGAGAGTGCTGGATCCTAATTTTCAGGTGGTTGTTTTTTGTTGTTGTTGTTGTTGTTTTACTTTAAGTGATTTTTTTTAGAGAGAGTAATGGATAGGGAGAGAGAGAAACATCTATGAGAGAGAAACATCAACATTTACAGGGTGCCTCCTACATCCTCCATGCTAGGGATTGAGCCACAACCCGGGCATGTGCCATGACCAGGAATCAAACCTGTGACCTCTTAGTGCATGGTCCAAAGCTCAATCATGAAGATATATCGGCCGTATTTATCTGGTCTGTTTATGTCTTAGATTTCACACTGTATACCAGTGGTTCTCAATTACATATTGTTTTTGTGATTAATCACTATGCTTTAATTATGTTCAATTTGTAACAATGAAATTGGGGGTCACCACAACATGAGGAACTGTATTGAAGGGTCGTGGCATTGGGAAGGTTGAAAACCACGGCTCTGTACCGACGGCCCTCCCTTACCCCTCACCCCACTCCGTCTTGTGACTTACTCCTCACACCCTTCAGATCACTCTGAAATGTCACTTTCAGAAACCCTGCACTGACTCTCCCTGCCCTGTCCCCCACTCTCCAATCCTCTAAACCCCTACTCCTATCTTCCCCACTAGCCAGGAACTCTTTTTTTTTTAATTTAAATCTTTATTGTTGAAAGTATTACATGTCCCCCTTTTTTCTCCCATTGACCCTTGTAGCCCACCCCTGCCCCCCGCCCCAGGCCTTCACCACCATATTGTCTATATTCATGGGTTATGCATATATGCATACATGTTTTTCACTCGATCACTTCTCAACCACCCACCGTCCCCTGTCTTCTCTCTGAGGTTCCGCTGTCTGTTCTATGCTTCTATGTCTCTGGATATATTTTGTTCATTAGTTTCCACATGCATGAGATCATGTGGCACTTGTCTTTCTCTGACTGGCTTATTTCACTTTACATAATACTCTCCAGCTCCCTCCCTGCTATCTCAAAGGTGAAGAGATCCTTCTTTGTTTACTGCTGCATATATTCCATGGTATAAATGCACCATGGCTTTTTTATTCACTCATCTGCTGACGGGCATTTGGGCTGTTTCCAGATCTTAGCTATTGTAAATTGTGCTGCAATGAACAGAGGGGTGCATACATTCTTTCTGATTGGTCCTTCGGGTTTCTTAGACTAAATTCCTAGAAGTGGGATCATGGGGTCAAATGGCAGTTCCCTATTTAATTTTTTGAGGAAACTCCATACTGTTTTCCACAGTGGCTGCACCAGCCTGCATTCCCACCAGCAGTGAACTAGGGTTCCCTTTTCTCCACATCCTCGCCAGCACTTGACATTTGTTGATTTGTTGATGACAGCCATTCTGACAGGTGTGAGGCGATACCTCATTGTTTTAATTTGCATCTCTCTGATGATTAGTGACTTACAGCATTATTTTCATATGTCTCTTGGCCATTTGTATTTCTGCTTTGGAGAACTGTCTATTCAAGTCCTTTGCCCATTTTTTAATTGGATTGTTTGTCTTCCATTTGTTAAGTTGTATGATTTCCTTACATATTTTGGATATTAAGCCATTATCAGATATATCATTGCCAAATATGTCCTCCTATTCAGTGAGTTTCCTTTTCATTTTGTTGTGTCTCATCATCGATGTTTCTGTCTCTCTTTACCTCTCTCTTCCTCTTTCTGAAATAAATAAACTTTTTTTAGAAAAAAGGACAAAGACATTACAGGGGGAATAAAATTACTAGTTTCTACCCCTTTTGCCCTGTGTTTATACTCAGGATGCTCCTGACTACAACTAAAACTTGCTTAAACAATAAACAATGCATTTTCTGACATAAGAAACTGAGAGACAAGTGATTTCAGGTTAATAAATTCAGCAATTCGAGCTTATCAGAGTTCCATATCTGTTTTTCTGCACTTCCGGACATTTTTAAATGGAACGCTTCATGAATTAGCATGTCATCCTTGCGTAGGGGCCATGCTAATCTTATCTGTATCATTCCAATTTTAGTATACGTGCTGCCGAAGCGAGCATTCTGGACATTTTTATTCCTTACAATGTATTCACATCACTAGAACTTACTCAATAGCATATTTCAACAAAGATTTTTATTTTTTATTTAAAACCTTGGTATTTAGGGAAGGTCTTGTTGGAGGGGGAATCAATAGAATATTCATCTGCTTTATGCTGTTGTACCCAAAAGAGATTATTCTGAATTTGTCTGTCCTTGGGTGTTTGCATTAGCTGGATTTCTGTTATCAGTCTTCCTGAGTAGGGTGATTTAAGCTATTTAATTCTGTTTGGGGAGCACTGCAAACCATTTATTCTTAAGTGTTCTTGGTTTAGGAAAGATAGGATTTACTAAGTAAGTGGCTGCAAACGGTTGTATCTTGAGTTTCCCTATTCTGCTAGTTCTGGAATTTTCCTAGCTTCTTACTATTCTGTAACAGTTGGACGGCTGAATTTGGTTCTTGAATGTACAAGGCTCCTCAGATGATTTATGGGTTATTAGGTTTTGAGGTTAAAGCAGATTTGGGGAAGTAGTAACTAGTTAATTTTTAGACATGGCTGAGTTGTAATTGCCTAGTGAAGATGTCCAGTTGGTGGATGACAGAGTTTGAAGTGTAGGAGACAGATCTTGTCTTACTGTGGGAATCATCAGCAGATAGGTGTCCGTTGAAGGCAAGTATTTAGCCTCTGGGGAAGGAGCTACCAGGGAAAGATTTACTGGTTTTGTATCTCTAGAATGCTCTGTTTCAGTTAGGAATGTGTAAATACTTGTGTGCATATCACCATCAGCTAAGCACTGAAGAAATACTCAGTATTCTCAGAGCTTATGTGTTTAGAAAGTCTAGACAGAAAGAGTCGTTATTTTTTTCTTCAAGGGGAAAAATTGGAGACCCAAGGCCACATGGACAATATGGAAGGAACTGGAACTCACAACTTTTAGGGGTATCATGTAGGATCACGAATGAACTAATTATCTATGACCTTTGGTTGGAGTTAGATGAGGCAAATTCCTTGAATATTATCTTTGATCATGATGACAGAGCATTCTAGGCAAGAAGAGTTGATAATAGGATTAGTCATAGGACAAATCTGAAAGCTTTAGTATTTATAAGTGTCATTAAAAAAACCCCACAAAACTAATATATTTGGTGCCTGACTCTTTCTGATTGAATAAGACCATCTTCAATTTGTTTTTTCTAATTGTTTTTTTTTAAATTAAAATGTGGCAATTCATACTAGGGTACTATTTAATACCAATACATTTTCATTGAATCTTAGTCTCCTACTTATATGAAACTGAAATTTTTTAGGAAAAGGGTTAGGAAAAAGGTAAAACATATCAGGGCTATCCAGAAATAAGGAATGTTATTGTCCAAGGAACATTTGGAGAGAAAATGGACAGGGACCTATGACCACATTTTCCCTACTTTTCTTAATAACTTTGTGTGAACTCAGTGCGCATATATTGAATTTGGAATGAGGTGAAGATATTTTGAATATCAATACTATGCTGCTACAAATCACAAGCAGATGAATAAAAGTAGGCCAGTGGGTTCACAAAGAGAATAATTCTGAGAAAAGAAACTACCATAGGAAGTTGTTCTTTCTTTTTTTTGTGGGGGTGGGGGAAGGGTTGTTCTTTCAAGTTTTAAGCATCTATGGCAATCGTTGTTCAGTAAACATTATTAAGTATTAATAACTAATTGACTTTGTTATAATGTTAATACTTATTTGTTGCTGAAATTAGAGTTAAGCATTCGGATATTGTTAGACCTCTGGTTTGAATCCTGGCTCTGAAAGTATTGATTTGACATTGACTAACCTTTCTAAAACCTTATCAGAAACTTTCTTATTAAAAAAATGGAGATATTAATGCTATTAATCTCAAGAGGGAAAGCAAAAGAGATAATTCATATAAAGTGGTCATAATGACATGTGGCAAGTAGTTAATGCTCAATACATAAACAATAACTAATAATATTCTTAATTGTGGGTTTGAGCCTGGAATTACTAGGATTTTGTTATATGTTGAAGGACAGGTTGAAAGGACCTACCTAATATTTATTTTTGCCTTACAGTTCCTTTGTAAACATTAAGATCCAGCAGTATATGCAACTACATGATTTCCTATAAGCCTCGCAATAAACCTGTTCAGTAACTGATATTACCAATCCTGATTTATCTTAAGGAAACTGACTCAAAGAGATTTCATAGAGCAAGGGCTTGCTGTAGGCCACCTGGTTGGTAAAATATGGATCTGGGCAAGTAGCCAAATTTGTCTGATTCCAGTAAAGCCCACGTTCTTAAAAATATTATGAAACAATTACGGTATACAGGGATATACTGAGCACCTGAGTTGGGTTATTAGGTTCAAGCATGGGTAGGATAGTTCATGACAAGGCAGTGGCTTTCCTTTTAGACTCCTTGAAGGAATAGGCTCAGGAACACACCTGCCGTCAAGGGTAAAGGGTGATGATGTGTTGTGATAATGAAGTTCCAGGGCCTGTGAAGGGCATAGAGATTCAGCTCAAAACCTGGAGGGTCCCCACAAGAGCAGGTTACATCGGTGGTATTCAAGGAATGATTGACTTTGGTAACCAATAACTCACACCCTTGGGAGTAGCCACTTCAGATACCTGAATGAGGAGGCAATTTGATAGAGCGATAGCTTGAGGCAGGTTTGGGGTCTGAAAGATGTTTGCCTGGGCAAACTATATACTGTTTCATAATTCCAGGGGAAGAGGACCAGAGACCAGGAGCCCTGTTGTAGAGAGGTCTTCCTCTTCCGTCAGCCATGTTTTCCATACAATTGGAACCAATCTCCAGTTGATGGAATTTTTGATTAATTAGAAGTGGCTACTCCCTTTAGTAACTTGTGTCCCCTCCTTTTCGCCCCACCCCCAAGATAAAAGATTTACTTTGGGGGATAAGACCCCGTGGCCAAATGAGGGTGGAGTTTTTGATCCGGACAGGCTAGGGGCGGATAAAAAGAAGAGTAGTACAGCTCTCAATCTCTAGGGGACAAGTCTGGATCTCGGGAGGAGACGTGGAGATCATCCGAAATCGCTGTCATGGCTCCGATTCAGCCCAGGAGGGACAAAGACCAAAGGCCTTGTGGCTCAAAGGTAGGGCAGGTGGGAAGGAGTGCTGACCCAGGCCCTTCGACACCCGCTTCCTGCCTTTCTAGGGCCTTTGGACCCCTCATGGCGGCTGTAGGCAAACTGGAGAAACAGAAGTCATAGACAAAACTAAAAAAATAGTAGGCTACAAAGCTTGGTAGGAAAATAAGGTAGCTGTTTTGCAGGTTCCTTTTGAAGGAGGAGTTTGTGTGTGTTTTTTTTAAAATCTTCATTGTTGAAAGCATTACATATGTCCTCTCCCCCCTCCCATTGTGCACGCTAACTTTTTATTTTAGAATCTCTGTGGGTGGATCTCTGGTGAGTAACTGATTCATCTTTTCTTTTGTTTTAAATTTGGTTTTGTTAGCAGGTGGCTGTGGCAAGCCTTGCACACTGGTTGGTTGCAAAGCATGGGCTTTCCTCGGTGCTTATTATGGAATGTGGGGGGTAGAATATAGTATCGGGCGCGATTGCATCACCCTAGTCAGCATTAATAGAGGCACTGGTGGTTCTACCTAATTTTTTCTCAACACACTCAGTTTTGAGGTTGAGAACATTGATCGTAAGTGTGTCACTTCTGAGTAGGCATAAATAATCTGTGGGCATGAATACCTTGTGCTCTACATGCTACTTTTTGAAATTGCTTCTTACTCAAATGGGTGGATGGGGGTGGGGGAAACATCTTAGATATTACAATGGGGCCAGAGTATATAAACCGATTATCTATAGTATTAAAATTTCATGGGGAGAAGTACTGGTGGTGGGGGGGGTGTTTTAAAGGACTCCTAGGGCGGGGGTGGGGAGGGCAAAAAAATAAAAAGCAGGTGGAGAAACACTGACCTACCTGTGCGAAAGGTCTTAGTCCTGTTGGACCAGGTCTGTGAACATGCTTGGAGAGGCTTTCTTTCTTCTTGTGATCTGAGCACGTGCTTCCCGAGACGAGACGGGAAACGCAGCACCTATGGAATGTGAGTGTCGTTGGGAGGGACTGCAATCAGATCTGCCCTGCCCACGCGGCGAAATCATCTCCTATTAAAATGCCTCTTTGCTTTATGCCTTTTGAGCTCCTACAGGAGTCGTTTGAGCATCATGATGAGAAGAATGTAGAGAAATGAGAAAATGGAGAGGGTTTGAGAACTGTTGGACCCAAATGTGAACTAAGGCGTTCAATGTTCCTGTGGGTTGAGTGGGTAGGAAGGGCCCTGAACAACCTATGTCTTGGGATGGGTCTAGAGGAGAAGACAGAACTAGGGGACTTTGAATTGCTGTCTTGTAAAATGTGCCCTTGGGCTCTCGGTGAGGTGGCGGGTGTGGGGTAGTTAAGGACTAAGGACGGGAGTGAAAAAATGATGGGGGAGGGGGAGAGAGGAGAGAAGAGACAAGTGTGTGCAGCTGGCATGAGTTTGTTGTTCCCAAGGAACTTGAGGGTGTAAAACAGTCACTTTTCCACTATTAATCTTAGAGGGAAGAAGAGAGAGAGGGAGAAAGAGGAGGGGGAGAGAGAGAGAGACAGAGAGACAGAGAGACATTGATCAGCTGCCATCCTATCCACACCCTGACCAGGGATCAAACCTGCAACCTGGTTATGTGCCCTGACAGGGAGTCAACAGGAGACCCTTCAGTGTACCCGCCCACACTGCAACCAACTGAGCTACACTGGCCAGGGCAGTTCTCCGATTGGCTTGAAACACTTGACTACTATTCTTCTTCCTGTCCTCCTCCTCCTCCTCCTCCTTCTTCTTTTTAAATATATTTTTGATTTCAAAGAGGAAGGGGGAGAGAGAGAGAAAGATAGCAACATCAATGATGAGAGGGAATCATTGATTGGCTGCCTCCTGCACACTCCGCCACTGGGGACTGAGCCAGCAACCCGGGCACGTGCCTGCCCTTCACCGGAATCAAAGATGGGGCCCCTCAGTCCGCAGGCTGACGCTCTATCCACTGAGCCAAACTGGCCAGGGCTTTTAAAAATATAGATTTTTTATTGATTTCAGAGAGGAAGAGGAAGGGAGAGGGAGAGCGAAACATAGATTGGTTGCCTCCCACACGCACCCTGGGCTGGAGGTTGAACCTGCAACCCCTTCAGGCCTTGGGCCTCTGCACTGCCACTGAGAAAAACCGCCCAGAGCTATTCCCAACTCCTGCTCAGGTGGACACACTGTTAGTTTACAATCCCCCTTGATGGGCATATTTATGCCACAAAAATTGCTCAACACTACAAAACAGGGCTCCTCCCACACTTCCAAAGGTGATTGTTAAACATTTACCATCACACCACTGAACACGGTATCTATAAGACAAATGTTGACAGTTCTACATATCCTTCCTGACATTTTATTTTTAAATTTTTTAAAGATATATTTTTATTGATTTCAGAGAGGAAGGGAGAGAAGGAAACTTCAATGATGAGAGAGAATCTTTGATCAGCTGCCCTCAGCACGCCCCCTACTGGGGATGGAGCTGACAACCCAGGCATGTGCCCTTGACTAGAATCGAACCCGGGATCTTGAGTCTGCAGTCTGGCGCTCTCTCCGCTGAGCCAACACAGCCAGGGCTCGCTTTTGATTTCTTAAAGTGGAGGTACTTTCAGGCTTAGCTTTGGGTTTGCTTACGTAGGTGAATAAGGCATAAGAACCACCTCAGAGGCCTCCTTGTTTAGTTAATGGAATAGGAGTTATGTATTAAATTTTTTATTATGGGAAAATTTCAAACAAAAGCAAAGCATATACTATGATTACTCTTTCTGGCCTCCCTCGCCATGTGCCTTCCCCGACCCCTAGTGCCTTCCTGACATATTTTAAACAAGTATTAGCCAATTGACATATATGTATACTCTGCATCCCTTTTTTCCTTCTGCTCCACTTTGTAATTCGGTACTACATAATCTATTCTGCATTTAGCTTGTCTTCACTCAATATACCCTAGGAATCATTCCATGGAGAGCTTAATCAATTTTTATGTAATGTTAAAGGAAATGTGTTAAAATATCAAAATAGAATTTAATCAGGTCTGGGACTCAAGCACCTTCTATTTTCTCACTGCTAAGTGTGGCTTCTAACCTCTTCCTACCCACCACTGGTGTTAGTTTCTTTTTAATCTTTCTGAGTTTTCTTTATACAAATAATGAATATATATATATATATATATAATTTCCCTATACATTTTACACAAGAACAAACATTGCATATACAGTTTCTATTATCTTTGTTTTTTTTTTTTTTATATTTTATTGATTTTTTACAGAGAGGAAGGGAGAGAGATAGAGAGTTAGAAACATCGATGAGAGAGAAACATCGATCAGCCGCCTCCTGCACATCTCCCAGTGGGGATGTGCCCGCAACCCAGGTACATGCCCTTGACCGGGATCGAACCTGGGACCTTTCAGTCCGCAGGCTGACGCTCTATCCACTGAGCCAAACCGGTTTCGGCTCTATTATCTTTTTCAATCCATACTGGACATCCTGCCTATTAGCAATGGAATTGTTTTTGTGTGTTTTTTTCTAATAGCTGCAAGGTATTATGTAGCTGTAGCACAACTGAATTCATCTACTATAGATGGGCCTTTGGATATTTTCAGTTACTTGTTAAAGCATACAAAGTTGTCTCCCTGACCGGTGGTTCAGTTGGTTGGAGCATCATACTGTACACCAAAGATTGCAGGTTCAATTCCTAGTCAGGGCACATACCTAGGTTGTTGGTTTGATCCCTGATTGGGGGTGTGTATGGGAGGCAACAGACTGATATTTCTCTCATCGATATTCCTCTGGGGTGAGGATTTACCTAACATACTAATATATGCAAACATGTTATTAGGTACAGGTATAATTAGAGTACATTCTCCAAATTGAAGTTGCTGTATCAAAGAATACGCTGCATTTTTTATTTTCATAATTATTGCCAGACTGCACCATTTTCAGTCCAACCAGCTTTATATGAGACTATAATCCCCACAGGTTCCCCAAGGGCCTAGGTGGTCAAACTTTTTCACATTTGCTGTTCTGATAAGTAAAAAATAGCTTAGTTTCATTTTAATTTGCATTTTTCTTGAAGTTGAGCACCTTTTCAGTTGTTACCTCAGGGTGGTAGTGAGGATTGAGTGAGTGTTATACACAGCCAGCATTCTTTGAATTTTTAGGTCGAAAAACCTCATTTTTGTCACGTTATCTAATCGCCATCACAATCTATACAATCCCTTATGAAATGAAAATAAGTCATTCCCTGGGTGACATAATTCCTCAGGATGGCTCTTCTCTTCCCCGTCTTAGGGTTCAAGATTAAGCAGTGATAGCAATCAAGCTGCTTTCTTTTTAACACTCGTACTTAAAAAATAAATGTTTGGACATTTTTTTAGATGTATTTTAAAATGAGACGATGCTACATATATATTTTCAAACACAAGCAAATTTTTATTTTGAAAGTCACCGAAGTAGACAAAGTGAGCGTGGAGGAAGTGAGCCAGCTGGGCTGCATGGGTTTAGGAATGAATTTACAGAGGCAAAAATAAGGGCACTTGGAAAGCAAAGAGATCCCTAGAGGGAGAGGCGGCCTTCTTGGGTCTCTGGGTACTCGGTCCTAAGGGCTTGTTGAATATTTTTAAAATTGCTTTTTCAGCCGAGGCCGTTTTGGCTCAGTGGATGGAGCGTCGGCCTGCGGACTGAGGGGTCCCGGGTTCGATTCCGGTCTGGGGCATGTACCTGGGTTGCGGGCACATCCCCAGTAGGAGGTGTGCAGGAGGCGGCTGATGGATGTTTCTCTCTCATCGATGTTTCTAGCTCTCTATCTCTCTCTCTTCCTCTCTGTAATAAAACAATAAAATATATTTTAAAAAAATAAAATAAAATTGCTTTTTCATTCCACGCTCATTCACTTTTTTTGTTTTTGGCAACAGCTTTACTAAGACATTTCACATGCCGTACTAAGTCATGTTTTGCCCGTTCATTTTTGACATGGCCTGAATTTGGACCCCCCGCCCCCAACCAGTAGTGGTAAATCTGTTTACTCAGGCCACTCCGTTTCACTGTGAATGGCAGGTTTCACTATGAACACACAGTTTCACTATGAGCCACAAGAACAACCGTTTTCTTAGGGCACATGCTCACACACTATTAACATTTAGTAGAACGTGTTTGCAAGAGTTCGGGGGTGATTTCTGAGGATACAGAAGAGAAAAACTTACTAGCCCCTAGTGAAATGGAACATGTTACATTGTTCCCTTAAAGTCCAAGTTTAGTCGTTGGCAGTGTATAGAGCATGTTTCCTTGTCATTAGACTTGTGATGCTCAGTGTTTTTAAAAAGCCATATGAGATATAATTACATAATAAAGGTCACTTATGTTTAATTACACTCATTAATTAATGAGGATTGTTGTGTTTTTGACACAAATCTTATTTTAAAAAATATGGCTTTATTGATTTTGGAGAGAGGAAGGGAAAAGGAGAGAAAATTCAATGTGAGAAACATTGATTGGTTGCCTCCTTCATGGCCCCTCCTGGGGATGGAGCCCCAAACCTGGTCATGTGCCCTGGCCAGAGCTGGCACATACACCTTTCAAGGACCTCAAGGTCTTCTCTGTGGAGGAATGCATCCATCAAAGTTTCAGTGTGTTTGGATATTTATGTTAATAAAACTTGAAACAGCAAGTAAAAAATAAATAGCCTCCCCCTTTTCTTTTCCATTTCTTCGTGGTAAGTGCTGTTAGTATTGTAGCTTTATCCTACCAGCTTTTTTGTAGTGCTAGACAAATATTTGTGTGTTCGAATTAAAAGGCATGATAACATCACATCTGTGGCTTATTTATTGGGGTTAGTATATTATGGATATCTTGCCATGCAATGACTACATTGAAATATAGAGTGATGTCTTTACATTATGTCACAATGTGAATGTAGTAACAGGTTGCTCACACTTTCTTGAGTAGAAATGTTATGTGACATTATTATTTGCTTACATACATTTCTATCTTTTTGTTTTTTGCCACTTGGATGGATGAAAAGTGTTTATTGGCATTTGCTTGACTTCTCATATTTAAGTAGGTTTTGAGTCTTTGAATTTCAACTGGAGGGAATATGTCCATTCTGTACGCGCACTATTATTATATTGAATCGTTGTCCTTATTAATTTTTTGGAGCCCCTTTACATGATGAATAAGAACTCTTGCCCTAACTGGTTTACTGTAACACTATCAGTCTGCGGACTGAAGGGTCACGGGTTTGATTCCAGTCAAGGGCACTTACCTCGTTTGCAGGCCCAGTTGCAATAGATTTCCAATACTACGTCGAATAAGAATTGGTAAAGTTGGACATCCCTGTCTTGCTCCTGTTCTCAGTGAAATGGTTTTAGTTTTCGCCCCATTGACTATCGTGTTGGCTGTAGGTTTGTCATATATGTCCTTTATTATTTTGTGGTATGACCCCTCTACTAGTATTCCCACTTTGCTGAGAGTTTTTATCAAATATGAGTGTTGGAATTTGTTGGAATGCTTTTTCTGCATCTATTGATACGATCATGTGAGTTAGTCTTTCAATTTATGTGATGTGTCACGTTTATTGATTTGCGAATAATTGGTTGCTTCCTGTAGACCTCCTGCTGTGGATTAAGCACGTGCCCTGACCGGAATTGAACCGTGACCTCCTGGTTCAGAGGTTGACGTTGAACCACTGAGACACACCAGCCGGGCATGATCTTTTTAATATATTGCTGAATCCGATTTGCTAATATTTGTTGAGGATTTTAGCATCTTGTTCATCATGGATATTGGCCTGTAAATCTCTTTCTTTGTAGTCTTTATCTGGTTTTGGAATTAGGATAATGCTGGCCTCATAAAAATGAGCTTAGAAGTGTTCCTTCCTCTTGGATTTTTTGGAATAGTTTGAGGAGGCTAGGTGTTAATTCTTTGGAATGTTTGGTAAAACTCCCCTGTGAAGTTGTTTGGACCAGGGCTTTGGTTTGCTAGGAGTTTCTGTTTTATTATTATTACTGCTTCAATTTCATCAGTTGTTATGAGTCTATTCTTCCTAATTAAGTTTTGGAAGATTATACTTTTCTAGGAATTTGTTTATTTTGTCTAGTTTGGCCAGCTTGTTGGCATATAGCTTATGATAGTCTTTTCTTACAATCCTTTATATTTCTGTGGTCAGTTGTTATTTCACCGTTTTCATTTCTAGTTTTATTTAGTCTCTATGTCATACAAAAAGCAACCAATAGTGCGTAAATAAGTGGAATAACAAATCAATATTTCTCTCAATCTGTCAAATCAATAAATAAAAAAAAGAAATTAGATACATTTTTTTTTCTACTAAGATTGATTAGTGTTGTTTTATACAGTTGGATAATGCTTACATATTTTATGTTCTGGATATAACTATATTGCAATTCTGAATTCTGGTCAGTCTTTAATAAATGCTCCTGATTTCTCTGTGGAATCAGTTGTATCATCTTTATCCAACAAGAAATCTCCTAATTTTTTATATTCATTTTTTTTCTCTCCTTGGCATTGAATAGAACGTCCAGTGCCATGTTTAAATGTTAGTAGTATAGAAGTTACCTTTCTCTTTGCTCCTCCCATCAGTGTTTTAAATATTTCATACATTGGCTTTTAGTATATTCATAAGGTTGTGCAATCATCATCATGTCCATTTTTTTAAAACCTCAACTTTTTTATTGATTTCAGAGAGGAAGGAAGAGGAAGAGAGAGAGATAGAAACAGCAATGATAAGAGAGACAATCATTGATTGGCTGCCTTCTGCACACCCCACACTGGGGATCAAGCCCGCAACCCCGGGCATGTCCCCTGACAACGAATTGAACCGTGATCTGCTGGTGCATAGGTTAATGCTCAACCACTGAGACATGTCGGCCAGTCCGAATATGATTTCTTAATGGGTATAAGGTTTCTCTTCTGATGATGAAAATATTCTAGAATTAGATAAGAGTCAGTTTTTGACAGCATTGTGAATGTACTAAAAACCACAGTAATATACAATTTTAAATGGTAACATTGAATTTTATTTTATTAACATTTGATCTCAGTATAAATTTTTAAAAGGAATTGTATCACTACCCACTCACCAGAATGACCAAATTAAAAGACAGAAAATACTAATTGTTAATGAGAATGTAGAAGTACTGGAACTCGCATAATCATTGGCTGAAAGTGTATTGATAACCACTTTAGAAAAAGTTTTGCCCTATGTACTAAAGCTGAAGATATACAGACATATTCACACACTCTAGCACCCAGCATTTTTACTCCACACAATGCATGTAATAAAACCATAGGAGGCCGAAACCGGTTTGGCTCAGTGGATAGAGCGTCGGCCTGCGGACTGAAGGGTCCCAGGTTCGATTCCGGTCGGGGGCATGTGCCTGTGTTGCGGGCACATCTCCAGTGGGAGATGTGCAGGAGGCGGCTGATCGATGTTTCTCTCTCATCGATGTTTCTAACTTTCTATCTCTCTCCCTTCCTCTCTGTAAAAAAATCAATAAAATGTATTTAAAAAAAAAAAAAAACCATAGGAGTATACTTGTCATAGTAAAAAACTAGAAATAACTTAAATAGCCATCTACAGTTGAAAGATCAATATAATGAGTTACTATACAAAACCATGAATTACAAGTGTTCTTAACAAGTTGTGAAGTTCCAATGGCTCATAGTGAGATATTTAAATGGATACATCTCACAAATATAATTTTGAGTGAAAGGCAGTCAGTTATGTAGTTTGATAATAAGCAAAAGAAATCTATGATGTCAAAGCAATGGTTTGCCTTTGGCACTTGAATGATGATTCGAAGGAAATTACTTGATTGGATTCTTGGCATATAGGTGTTCTTTCAGGAAAATTCAACATTAAATACTTAGGATTTATACATTTTCTACTTCAGTGCACTTTGCATTAAAATAACAGAAGTTGCCCCATGAAATGGTACCAATTTATAATTATTTAACAGGCAAGAGAGTATAACAGTTTCTACTTTTTTCCCCCTTTCTCTCTACACACCTCTTACTGGTATTTTATGACTTCTCTGAACATGTAAAAGTGAAAATAATATTCTCTGGGGCTTCACATCTATTTTCTCTTTAATTGTTAAGTCCCAATGGCTCTTATTCAGATATTTAAATGGATAATATGAAAATTTGCTGTGTTTGTTTTACAGGCAGATTTTAAAAACAAAGCAGTAAATGGCCCCAAGTCAGTATCCATGGACTACAGTGGATGTGGTCATGGGGAAGAAAAAAGATTGGAACTGAACCCACATCCCCCTGAAAATGTAACTGAAAATGAAGAAAGTATGACAGGTATTGAAGTGGAGAAGTGGACACAGAGCAAGAAATCACATTTAACAGATCAAGTCAAAGGAGAGGTTAAGGCAATCGTGACAGAAGGTGAAAAACTGGGAAGCTCTGAAGATGACACGAAAAAAGTCCTACCTGACCCTCAAAATTTGTTTGCACAAATGGTAAAAAATGGCATTAAAAATGTACACTACTTACCAACGGAAACAGATGTGTCTTTTAAAAAATTCAACATTGAAGAATTTGGCAAGGTGTCTGAAAACAATTCCTGTAAACCCCTGATAGACACTGCAAACCAGGACAATGCCATGAGCTCCATTGCTGCTAATGCAAGCAGCGATCATCTTACGGGGAGAAGCGATGTTTTAGTCTTCCAGAAGCCGGGCTCTGAGTCGTTTCCTGATCCTGCAGACTTCAGCTGCATGAGTCCTACGAGTACACGTACTGAACGTGATCAACCAAAATCTCTAGAAAATATACCAACTTCAGAACCAATACACGGATCTCCAGTTCAACAAAATCTTCTATCCCTAGTGACAGATAGGACATTAACGCAGGAGCAAGTGGATGTTATAGAAGCTTTGGCTCAGCTTTCAAAACCCCCTGCAGAAATTTCCTCACCATCAACGTCTGAGAAGGATGAAGAAAACGAGCAGATGTCAGCTAGTTTGTTTAATAACTGTAGAGCTTCCATCTATTCTGTAACAAAAGGCCTCAAAGAACCGTGTTTGCAGGGGGAGCCTCAAAGCCTTCACCATTGCCCTTCTGTAGAAAAGCAAAGTTCATGCCGCACGGTGGTGTTCAATGGCCAGAGTCACATTTCCATGTCACCTAACAGTGCAGCTACTGACCAAGTATCCCCGAAGCCACAGGAATATTCAAAAGCAAAAAATTGCACATCTCTTTTTACACCAAATTCTAGTTCATCTGAAATTGACACCAATAAAAATGCTGTTCATAATAGCAGTATTCTTGACAGTTGTTCAGAAAATTTGCATGCGTTGCCATCAACAAGTGGTGAATTGGGGTCCTGCAACCAGTTACTGGACAGCAGCAAAAAGTTAGACTCACAGGATGATCCATCATCATGTCAAGATACAGTTCATACTCAAATAGAGGAAGATGTTGCTACCCAGTTAACACAACTTGCATCAGTCATTGAATTCAGTTATACAAAACCAGAGGAAACAAATGTTGAAAGTACATCAACAAACCTTGTGTATAATGTGCAAAAACACAGTCAGGAGAAGAACACAATAAAACCGAAACCACGTTCCAGTTTAAAAAGTAACCATGGCTCATCAACAAAGCAAAAGAACAAAACCCGGAAAAAGACAAAATCTGCTCCATCCAGAGAACGGCGGAAAAAGAAGCCCGCAGTCACAAGTTGTCAAGAAAATGATCAGAAAAAGCAGGAAAAGCTGTCATATGAATATAATAAGTTACATGACATTTGGATAGCGTCTAAATTTCAAAGATTTGGTCAAATTGGTCCACGTGATTTTCCTATTCGGTTGGGAAAAATTCCTCCTGTAACCCACGTACGGACAACACTTACTCAAGCAAGTTTAGCATTAAAACACAAGAAATTATTTCCTCCACTGGCTCAGATAAAATTTGAGCGAAATTCTGGATTAGCACAGGAAGAAATGATGAATGTTGATCCGCTGCATTCTCACTCCATATTCCATTTAAAAACAGAATCCAATGGGCAGGCGTTTACAGAAGAAGTTTCTAATTCTCAGGTACAGCCGATCGTGCATGTCAGTCAGGAAGCTCATCCTGCACTGCAGTCCTCCTCTCCCACCAATCAGTGTGCTAATGTGATGGCTGACCATGACCAAACACAGCTCCAGCAGGATGTGGAAGACCAACTCATGCATCAGACGCTGCCAGCATTACCTAGTGTCTCTCATGAGACCCTTCCATCGGACCCAGGACAAGGGCTCAGGAATGTAAATGTAGAACGTTCAGGTGGAATCACAGTGGTTTCTACCACAAATGAAGACGTGTTTTTATCTAGTGTTGGAGCATCCGAAGTTTCCCCAATAGAAAACGCACATAATTTTCATAATTATGCCATGAACTTTTTAACGAATTCTACAAGAAACCTGGTGTCCACAACGAAAGATTCTGAATTGCCAAGCTGCAACTGCCTTGGTAAGTGCATGTGTATGGTGTGTGTGTTTCTCCTTTTACCTGCATTAATTGCCTCCAGTCATGACCAAATCAAGTTTTGTTTGTTGTATTTTATATGTGGCATTTTGGCCCTATTCACATTCTAGCGAAGGTGGGCTACATAAGTCTATACTACACATTTTTCTGTCAGACCTTTGGTGATGCTGCTCAGGTGAATTGGAAATTCAACTCATAATCAGGAAACTTTCTTAAGTGGACAATTAGCTGATTTCATTCCAGGCTAAATGTCTCAAATTGTTTATTCTGAATATTATAAGAATGAATATTTTTCATACTTCATTACAGTTTGTTCCTATATTTAAAAAAATGCCTGGCCGGCATGGCTCAGTGGTTGAGCACAAAAGGATTTCAAAGCTATAAGCTTTTGCTTAAAATATATATATTTTTTATTGTGAGATATAATATGCATACAGAGGATATCAAATATATGTACAAACTAACAAATGACCATAAAAATTTTCTGTAATTGCTAACTCCAGTTAAGAACTTTTTTTAGTGCCTAGTGCTTTTATGCTCTGCTATATAATTCATAATACTGACTAGTTGAAGAATTTGCAAACCTTTTGGAGTTTCAAAATATTGAATTGTTCACCCTGGCCATTGTGGCTCAGTTGGTTTGATGTCCTCTGGTGCGCCCAAAGGTTGCTGGTTTGAATACCAATGAAGGTACTTGCCCAGGTTATGGCCTTGATCACCAATAGGGGGTGTGTAGGAGACAGTCAATCAATGTCTTGCTATCACACAGATGTTTCTCTTTCTCTCTAAAAATCAATTTTAAAATCTTTAAAGAATATTACAGTAGCCCTAACCGGTTTGGCTCAGTGATGGAGCATTGGCCTGCGGACTCAAGGGTCCCAGGTTCGATTCTGGTCAAGGGCATGTACCTTGGTTGCGGGCACATCCCTAGTGGGGGGGGCGGTGCAGGAGACAGCTGGTCAATGTTCCTCTCTCGTCGATGTTTCTAACTCTCTATCCCTCTCCCTTCCTCTCTGTAAAAAATGAATAAAATATATTTTTAAAAAAATATTACAGTACTGAAGGACTAAGCTAGAATTCAGAGACAGGCAATCCAAACTCCAGTCTCTGTTTGTAATATTCACCATCTGTTGCTTAAAAATCTGAAATCAAATAGTAGAAGTGATTTTCTAAATATCATGACAAATGGGAAAAAGACCTGTAAAATTTATATACTTGAAATAGTCTACTGATACCATTTGCATTAGCTTCAATAGGATGATTGTCTAGTTTCAAGACTCTTTCCTTACACATAGTAACTAGTCACAGTGTAGGAGTTCCGACAGCGAGGCATCAAAGTTTATTGAGTATCTGCAATGATCACGGAACTGTGTTTTCCTATAATAATTCCATGTGAGGTTATTGTGCTCATTCTATGGAAATAGGAACTTAGAAGAAGAGAAACAAAAATCAGACTCAATCAGAAATCATCCCAAGTGGGACCATCACATTTAAGGGTAAAGGATTTCCCTGGAGGTATTTATTAGGTTCTAGCAAAATAAGGGCAATAACCGCTGTCGAGGTCAGGGTTCCTCAAACTTATCACTATTGGCCTTTTAGAGGGAACAATTCTTTATTGTAGGGAGACATGCATTATTGCAGTTTAGTGGCATTGCTGGCCTACACATACACACCCCTGCCCAGTTGTCACAGCCAAAAACATTGTCAAATGTTCCACCAAGGAAAATTCACCCTTCATTAAGAACCGGTATTCTAGATAACTAGGAATAAATTGAAATCTATTCAATAGATCTTGCTGCAGAAGCCACAGAACCTAATCACAAATTGTATTTGGTGCCCAATCAAAATAGTTGAATGATGACATTGTGGTGTAGGTGGGTACACGCTGGCCAATAATATTTAATTCCACAGTGACTCTAATTAGGCATGATTCAAGAGACCAAGTTAGAAACACTGTTTTCTAATAAATCTGTAATTCACAAAGATTCAAATGGTACAGAATTGTGATGCAAACAGCTTCTAAAAATAAAACCTGTTACTTTTTCTTACATGAATTAACATTATGCTGATTTTAAATTTGTTTCAAACTTTGAAAAATTTAAGACTTTTAAAACACTGTATTTTTGCAATTTGCTTCTTTACCTTAAGAATTTAGTACACCTGAAACTAATACAAAATAATAGAATGTATGCTGTAATTGAAAAAAATAAAAATGTTCTTTTATAACTTTTTAGATTTTTTCAGTGATTGTAAATATTATCATATTGTTTTTAATAGCTTTATTGTTTTCCAGCATATAAACATCTCCTAACTTATTTCACCTATCACTTACTTACAGATGTTAAGGTTTTCTCTCTCTCGATATTACAAATAATTGTAACTAGGAACATTCTTGTGTACATTTGCATTATAAATACATAATTGTGTAATTGTAGACTAGAACAGATCCTTAGTGGTGAAATTGTTGGGCTCAATTAATAGGATTCTGAAACTATGCTTTTAAATATATTGTTCTTGGATAAATTTGAATTTTGTACCTCAATTATTAATAGATTTCTTAAAAGCAAGAAATTAAGAGAATAAATATGACCCACTACTTAAAAAAATATATTTCCCCTCCTTACCCCCTCTGAATCTTAGAGGAAGAATGAATTAGGAACATAAAGTTAAATTTAGGGCTCATTGCCTTACACTTTAATGGCTAAAGCTTACCAAAACCTTGTCAAGATTCATTGTTCTGAATTGGAAAAAAAAAACACACCCCAAAATTATAAAAAGAGCACTTCCTTGCCCCTATGCAGTTCTGTAAAACTTTGGGTCTAATAATCTTATTCCTTCCACAGATCGAGTTATACAAAAAGAAAAAGGCCCATATTATACGCACCTTGGGGCAGGACCAAATGTTGCCGCTGTCAGGGAAATCATGGAGACTAGGTGAGGAAATACGCTTCCCTGTTAAAATCTTATTGTGGACCAGACTCGATGCAGAGAAATTACCCCTGGGAACAAACATGAGATGAGTGGAACACATTCAGGAGTATGAGATGGATGTTTCTTAGGGTCCAGGAAGAAAATCGCTTGCTGTTGTCCCTGCTCAGTCACTCATCACAGGAGGCACTGGGCACCCAACAACACACTTTAAAGCAAGGCTGTCTTTGTTAAATTCATAAATATTCATTTTTTATATTATTGTATCATAATAGTAGAAATAGTTCAAATTACCTCTATCAACACCACTCACATTCTTTTTGTCTGTCTGGGAGCCAGGCCATTTTTAAAGAGTGATCTTAAAGGATAAGTAAACAACTGGATATAGCAAAATATCTGCCACACAGAATTAAGTTTTTAACAATAGTAAATAATGACAAGTGTTTGATTTTTGTACTTCTGTAAAGCCATACCTTATGCACATTAAGATGTTATAAGTATATATCGCAATTATTTTCTTTTCACTGTGTTTTATACTCAGGTATGGGCAGAAAGGAAGTGCAGTAAGAATAGAAAAAGTAATATATACCGGAAAAGAAGCGAAAAGCTCTCACGGATGTCCTGTCGCTAAGTGGGTAAGTATTTTGTATTTGTACATTTTTCAAAATGGGATTTTCCCACGTATAAAAATTTGTTTTCATTGATTTTAGAGTGAGAAGGGAGAGGAATAATAGGGAGATAGAAACATTGATGAGAGACAAACTACAATTGGTAACCTCCTGCCATAGAGTTTACATATTTCTGGTTTTCCAATTTATTTCTCTTGTGTATCTGAGATGTACAATCATGTAATTTATCCTCCTTTCCAAATTTTATACTTTTAACTTCTTTCATTTAATATACTTAGTCTACCAGACTAACTCCAATTTTATATTCCTTATTTTATTCTCATTAGTGAGAACTTTCCAGGGGATTCTCATGATGAATGATCATTCAGGAAAGGCTTCTCTGGAAGGGGAACATCTAAACTGAGATCTGAGTGACAGAAAGGAGACCTGAATATGCAAAGAATACCCCCAAGAATGTAGGAAAGAGCATGTATAAGCAAAGAACATGTGTACAGGTCAAGGAAGAGAGTACATTCCTCATTAATCTTAGAGGGCGAGTGAAGTAGAGGAGGTCACGAACAGAAGCTGGTGAGGGTATGAAGGTAGATAGAAACCAGAGTATGAATGGTTTCACAGGTCATGGTGAGGAATTAGAGTTTTAGTTTACACACAACCGGAAGCCTGTGATGTAATTTAACTAGGGGGTGTTATCGGACTGATGTATGCTTTTAAAAAGGGCATTCTGAGAAGATAATTGATAAAGTCTGTATTCGTTGCCTGTTGCTACTTAGTGGCTGTGTGCTAGTGGCCTCATTTCCTTAAAAGACATCTTAAAGTGCTTTCTCCCGTCAGAGCATCTTGGTTTCCCCCACAGTGAGTCAATCAAAGGATAACACAGAGGAAGCCACACTGTCTCTTGTGACATTAGCCTTGGAAGTTGTTACACAATAAGCCCTATTCAGTGCAGGAGGAACTATGCAAGGGCATAAATACCAAGTGGTGGTGGTCATTGGGGACATCTTGGAGACTTGACTAATATGTTATCTTCACTAAACATCAACATGTAAGAATACTAAATTGGCTCAGCCGGTGCTGCCGAGTGGTTGAGCATCATGAGATGATGAGCCCATGAGATGATGAACCAGGAGGTCATGGTTCAGTTCATGGTCAGACGGGCTTGATCCCTGGCAGGAGGCAGCTGATCAATCAATGCCTAAGTTATGGGCTCATTCCCCAGTGTAGGAGGCAACCAATGTTTCTATCACTCCCTCTTCCTTCCTTTCTGAAATCAATAAAAATATGTATTTTTTAAAAAGAATTCTACATTGGCTTAGGAAAATATATCTGTCCTAGCCCTATCTGATATATCCCATACCTACTACATCTATCCTCTTTAGCCCTGTCTTCTCTAAAGGGGAAATCCTTGATTTTGTGAATCTGATTTCAGAGAGGAAGGAAGAAGGAGAGAGAGGTAGAAACATGAATAATGAGAGAGAATCATTGATTGACTGCCTCCTGCATGCTCCCCACTGGGGATCAAGCTTGGCAGCCCGGGCATGTGCCCATGACTGGAATCGAACCGGGAACCCTTTAGTCCACAGGTTGATGCTCTATACATTGAGCCAAAGCAGCTAGGGCAGTGTTGGGATTTTAAATGATCCTTCCTGCT
Source organism: Myotis davidii (assembly GCF_000327345.1). Classification (NCBI taxonomy): domain Eukaryota; kingdom Metazoa; phylum Chordata; class Mammalia; order Chiroptera; family Vespertilionidae; genus Myotis; species Myotis davidii. The sequence continues at coordinate 1,876,623 of NW_006288853.1, forward strand.
TTTGAAAATTTATGTAAGGCAATAAGAATAGTTACATTGATAGAATTTTGGTTAGTAATTTTTTTTTAAATTAAAACAAGTATGAAGTCTGCAGCCTAAAGATTTTGATAACAACTTTCTGTTAAAGTCCTCTTTTGATATATATAATTCTTCTTCAAGGGCTCTTAGGTACAAAGAAGAGTATTTAGCATTTTCCATGCAGGAGCTGCAGCAAAATTAATTTCTTATTTTCCCTTTGCATTATTCAGATTACATGGAATATTTTGATATATAGTAATATATATCTGGCCCTTTTCACAAAGAGAATCCAAGGATAAGGAATAAAATAAAGAACTTATTGAAAAATTTGATATCTACTAATGACAATTCAAAAGTTTAATTTTGATAACAAAACTAAGCATTAATTCCACATATCTGATAATTAATGAAGTAGGTTTCAAATGAAGATGGATGTTAGAAAAATCATAATGTTAATCAAACTTCTTGAAAACTTTCCAACTTATGTTATTTAAAATACTTATTTTGCTAATTTACCCAATAAATGTTCTCTTATAAAAAAATAAATAAATATGAGAGGAAGAGAAAGGGAGAACCTGGAGCAATGCCACGCACATAGTCAACACTAAGTTTTTGTTTAGTGAATGAATGTGGAACTTAAGCATATTTTAGAATATTGAATTTTTAAAAAATTGTTATCTTGAAATAGTATTGCTGTGGTATTCATTATTAGGTTTTTTTTTGAGGCACGGAAAAGTTTTGAGTATTTGAACTAATAGTCTGCTATAGTTGTTTACCCCACACTTTTGAACTACTGATAGAAATTAAATGAAAAATTGAGTGAAAGGATTAGGTTTCTGAATAATTAAGTCCTACATATGAATGCTCTATACAGGATTTTTTTAAAAAGGGTTTTTATAAATAAAATGGAGAAAAATCATTTAAAGTAAGGAATTGAGTAAATGTTCAACTAATGGATTTCATTGCCCCAAATATAGTTTCACCTTGCATCGTATGCATTTGTCATGTATTTACTATTAAACTAACTTAAACATTAATGTGATTTTATGTAAAATCGTTCATGTCTCTGTGCAGACTTATATTTGTAATAATTGGTTGGATTCATATACATATATATATATTTAAATTGCACATGCTTTTATTTATTTATTTTTTTAGATATATTTTTATTGATTTCAGAGAGGAAGAGAAAGGGAGAGATAGGAACATTGATCCTGAGAGAGAATCATTGACTCACTGCCTCAATCTGGGGATTGAGTCCACAACCTGGGCATGTGCCCTAACTGGGAATCCAACTCTGACCTCCTGGTTCATAGGTGGATGCTCAATCACTGAGCCACGTGGGCCGGGCAAACTTCTTTTTTTCTTGATGCATCTCTCTGAGCAACAGGTGGCTCAAGGATTCCTTTCTCGTGAAGTAACACCACTTGGCCTAGAAAAGCCAAGTGGGGGTTGAAAACTTTACAAGTCTATCCGCAAATTCTGACCGGGCAGCAAAACTTTCTGAGCCTCTCTCACATTATCCTTAATCCTGTTTTCTTCCTTGAAATGTTTCTTTTCCAGGTGGTCATTAACATTCACCCAAAATGGTTAGCCTTTGGCAGACGTTTCACACTCTTCTTCTCTACTGTCACTTTGCATTTGTTCAGGGACTAGTTATTTCTTCACTTCGATTTGGGTGATACAGTCTTTTGGATATACTATGCTCTATTATCTCCTTACTCTGGTGATGGAGAACCTATGACCTGTGTGTCAGAGGTGACACGCGAACTCATTTTTTTGGTTGATTTTTCTTTGTTAAATGGCATTTAAATATATAAAATAAATATCAAAAATGTAAGTCTTGGTTTTACTATGGTTGCAAATATCAAAAAATTTCTATGTGTGACACGGCACCAGAGTTAAGTTAGGGTTTTTCAAAATGCTGACACGCCAAGCTCAAAAGGTTCGCCATCACTGCTTACACTATTCTCCCCTCCCCAGTTGAGCTTTGGAGTGATGGCAGGACCAGGGAGGAGAATTCAAACCAGCTGTCCAGATAGCACCTATGGCAGAGCTATTCACACTAATATTTTCCCCCCTAGATTTGTACAATAACATAAACTTTCCCTTTTTGTTTCCTTTGTTCTAAAGCTGTGCCTAATCCCCGACTTGATTGTTTTTGGTCTGTACCATAGTGCTGCTGATATCTGTGCCCAAATTTGGCACCTCTTTATATATTAACATGTCCATGTAATAAAGGTTCCTGGGGTTCTGGTTTACTTGTGAGAAAACCATTTGATGCTTCAGCGGTGAAAATTAGGGAAAAGCTAGTAAGCTGATGTTGTCAGTGATGTTAAACTGACTTTTTTCACTTTGTTTTTGTTATAAAATACTTTTCTTTACTTAAACCTATTGTCTGGTAACATACTAGTAGAACTACTTTTATGTTAGCTTAGTGGCATAGAGTTCATTTTTAACTTTTTATTCAACTGTCTATATATATGAAAGCCTAAGCGACCGTTACAACTGAACAGCCAGAATGACCATTTGACCAGTCGCTATGATGCGCACTGACCACCAGAGAGCAGATGCTCAACACAGGAGCTGCTGCCTGGTGGTCAGTGCACTCCCACAGCCAACCTCTGTGGTCCCTCTTCCCTGCTAGCCAGCCCCCTTGATAGGCCCACGATCGCTGGCCAGTCCAATGGGACCCATCGTGCACAAATTCATGCACCAGGCCTCTAGTAATGTACATAAAGAAAACTACACAAGACATAAATGTTCAGTTGTACAAAGAGAGCACACCAATGTAATCTCCACCCAGATCAAGAAATAAATCATAACCCCCAAAGGATGAAGTTCATTTTATTCTAATATATATAGATAGCTTTAAATTACCTTAATGAGTGGGGTGTTTTTGTTTTGTTGATCACCATCATTTTGTGTTGAAAATTTAAGTCTGCTTTGTCTTTGACATGATTATTGATAAACTCAACAGTGATCTCCGGCAATCCCACACTTGATTTCAGAGTTGCTCCTAGCTATTATTTTTTATAAATACATTTTTATTGATTTCATATATAGAAAGAGACAGAAAGTTCAATGATGAGAGGGAATCATTCATCGGGTGTTCCCTGCTCACCCCACACTGGTGATCAAGCCCATGACCCTGGTATGTGCCCCTACCAAGAATTGAACCAGAAGCTCCTGGTTCATAGGTCGTCGCTCAACCACTGAGCTAAACTGGCAAGAAGGGCACATCTTCCTAATCTTGACAGTGCTTTGGATATGGGCACTAATTGGTTTTTCAACATTTACATACTTATTAATTCACATTAATTTACTTAGGATATTACCTGAAACTAAATATGCATTGACTATTCATTGTTCCATAGATGAACTTTAACTGAGAAGATATTTTTTCCAATACAGGAAATGCCCCTATTCTTCATCCTCAGGTTATGCAAAGACTTATTCTTTGCTCTTCTTGTATCATTTCTGACAGAGTCCTGTCCTTCACATCATAGGAGTTGGTACTTTCCATCCAGATACCTGCCTGTAGCTTGTCTCTTGCACTGTGTATGTCCCCACTGACCCAGTCACCCTGTCCTGGAGCTTGTCTTCCAATACCAAGGACCATGAACACCAAAGTCCCAAAACTTTGGCCAGCACCAAAACAATATTTTTTAACTTATTATTTTATAGTAATTTCAGTCTTACTGAAAAGTTGCTTGAATGGTACAGAGATTTTCTGATATTCTTTATTGATATTTACTTTGCTTTATCTTTCTCTTTTTTTCTTTTTTTTTAATTTAATTTTTATTGATTTCAGAGAGGATGGGAGAGGGAGAGAGAGAGATAGAAACATCAATGATGAGAGAGAATCATCGATCGGCTGCCTCCCGCACATCCCCTACTGGGGATCAAGCCCACAACCCAGGCATGTGCCCTTGGTTGGAATCAAACCCGGGACCCTTCAGTCCGCAGGCCAACGCTCTATCCACTGAGCCAAACCAGCCAGGGCTCTTTCTCTTTTCTTCCTTCTCTCTCCTTTGCTCTTCCTCCTATTTTTCCTGAATACCCTAATAGCAATTTGTAAACATGATGCGTTTTACCATAAATACATTGGTGTGTTTTCAAAACAAAGACATTTCTTAACCACAATAAATTGTCTTTCATAGCTATTATTATTAAAATCTTACATAAAATTAAAACAATTATTAGTCCTAATACAAGATTAATATGTAATCTTTAGGTTTTATATCCAATAACATCCTTTATGGGAAAAGAAAACATTTTTTGTCCTGATTCAGAATCCTGTCCAGGATCACTTGTTTACATTTATTTGTTGTCTGTCACATTAAAAAAATATACATTTTATTAATTTCATTGAGGAAGGGCGGACGAGAGAGAGAGAAACATCAATGATGAGAGAGAATCATTAATTGGCTGCTTCCTACGTGCCCTCCACTGGGGATCAAGCCTCAAACTCATGCCAACACTGATGTGTTCATTGGACCTCAGGACCTAATTCCTTCCCTATAGAAAGATTATTACTGATGAATTTTACAAGTTCTCTTCTGCATAGAATAAAAAACTTTTATACAGATTTATTGCTTTTCCAAATTAGTGCTCAAACTAGGCTCTTCTGAAACGTTTTTAATTATGAGCAACTTTTCAAACTTGAGAGCATTGGGTCTTCATTTATCTCTCCACATCTGATCGCAGTAATATATGCCCCTCTGATATTTGCTTTCGCTGTTTATATCTTTAGAAATGAATAGGAAGGAGATAAGATTAGACGTCACAATAATTTTGACCCAGAACTCTCTTATTCAAATAACTCGAGGCTGTGTGCACGAGATTCCTACACTGGGTGGGGGTTGGGGAGGTTGTTCCCAGCAGTCCAGGACTCCTCAGGGTATGTCCAACTGACAGCTTAGGACATCCATTGGGGAACAGCCCTAAGCAGGTAGTCGGACATCCTTAGCGCTGCTGCTGCTGCAGAGGGGGGGTTTCCCACCACTTGCAGCTGTGCTCACCAGTCATGAGCCCTGCTTCCGGGCTTCTGGCTGAGCTGTGCTCCCCCTGTGGTAGCCCACTGACCATCAGGGGCAACTCCTGTATTGAGCATCTGCCCCCTGGTGGTCTGTGTGTGTCATGGTGACCAGTCGTTTTGCTGTTCGGTGGATTTGCACATTACCCTTTTATTATATAAGATTTTATTTTTTAAATATATTTTGTTGATTTTTTTACAGAGAGGAAGGAAGAGGGGGGTAGAGTCAGAAACATAAATGAGAGAGAAACACTGATCAGCTGTCTTCAAGGTGCATGCCCTTGACCAGAATCAGACCTGGGACCCTTCAGTCCGCAGGCCGGCGCTCTATCCACTGAACCAAACCAGTTAGGGCTATTATGTAAGATTTTAAAGATCAAGTGAAAAATCCCAGATGCAGGTTTTAAACTAGGTCAAAATGTGGAAATATTAAGAGTGATAACAATACAATGGATCTTTAAATAGATTGTAATCAGAAAGTGAAGTTATTACTTTTACATGTATTCACATTGTTTTGAAGATCTCCAGAGCTTTTTTTCTTGTAAACATGGAACTCTGTACCTATTGAATAACTCCTCATTTCCCATGAACCCAGCTCCTGATAATTACCATTACAATTTTCATTTCTATTTCATTGACTACTTTAGATAAATCATATAAGTGGAATCATATAGTATTTGTCTTTTTGCAACTGACCTATTTCTCTGATTCTTTAGGAAACTTCATTTCCTAAAGCTTCATCCATGTTTTAGCATTTGAAAGGATTTCCTTTTTAAGTCTGAATAATATCCCATTTTGTGTATTTACACATTTTGTTTTTGTTTATCCATTCATTTATTATTAATGGACATTTGGGCTTCTTCCACTGTGAATATGGATATGGGAATCATCTGTTCAAGCAGAATTAATCATCTGCTATATTAATTCTTTTGTATATATACCCAGCACTCTATTTGTGGGTTGTTCTTTTAGCAACTTCCACAATGTCTATAATGGTTTGCTCCATTTTATAAACCCACCAACATATGTAGTGCTTTTAAAACATTTTTCCTTTGCTAATAATCTTAACTATATTTTCTTAAGCTCATCATCTGTTTTGGATATTCTATTCTGTTCTGCCTATTTAATGGTGTTTATATTACTCATTTGCAGAAGTTCTTTATTTTGGATAAGAATATTTTATCAATTATATATATAACATAAATATTTCTCTCACTGTATTGCTTGCTTGCCTTATCTTTTGCCTGTTAATGTTCTCACTGAAGATATGTTGTTAATTTAAAAATAATCTAGCTTAACTTTTTCCTTTATAACAATTAAATTTGGTGTTTTATTTTTAATGTTTTACCTGCTCCCAGGTCATGAAGATATGTTCTTTTAAAAACTTCTTGCTTTGTCTTTCATTTTTTAGATCTACAATATAACTCAAGTTACATATGTGAAGTAAGGGTCAAGATTCATTTTCTTCTATATGGATATCTACACAGTACTGTTCATTGAAAAGACTTTTTGCATTGTCACATTTGTCCTAAGTCAGGTGATCATTTTTATACTGATCTCCTGAACTCACTATTCTATTCCATTAATCTCTTTACCTGCCATTGTACTAATTTGAAACTAACTCAATTACCATAGGGTTGCAATAACTGATCTTGATTCCTCTGCCTTTTCTTGGCTCTCATTGTTTCTTTGCATTTTTATAGAAACAAGTTTGTCAATTTCCACCAAAACCAAAACCAGCTGATAGGATTTTGATTGGGATTGCATCAAATCAAAAAATCAATTTGGGAAAATTGACATTGATAGTGACTAATCCATCAACATGGTATTTCTATTTATTTACATCATCTTTAAGGTATTTACAGTTGTCAGAGCTCTTTTGCTCAGTTTTGACTGCTCTGAAAAAACACGAGCCTGGATAGATTCTACAGAACAGAAATTTATTTATCCTAGTAATGGGCTTTGGAAGTCTGAGATTAGGGAGCCTGCATGGTCGGTTGAGGACTCTCTTCTCTTTGTGTCTTCACATGATTAAAGGAGCTCAGAAGCTCCATGGGGTCTCTCTTTATACACTAATCCCATTCATGCAGGCTTTCTGTCTATGACCTAATCGCCTTCCAAAGGCCCCTCCTCCTAGTACAATCACATTGGTATTTAGGGTTTAATCTGTGAATTTTGGATAGACCCGACTATCCATGTCATAGTAAGACTTAAGCGATGTATTGAACCCACATCTGAATTTTGAGACTCATGCTTTATTTTCTGTTGCTCATTGAAGGAAATTTGTAAAAAAAAAAAAAAATCTGATAAAGCCAAATGCCATGAATAAATAACATTTTAGCATTTTCCATACAAAGAATGGATCAATAGAACTTTGTCGTAGTCTTGACAACTTGAAAGTTATCTGGTAGCATTTTGTTTGACACCGTATATATAATTTTGTACTTTTTGAAACAAATGTATTCTTATTTGGCTATACAGGACATATAAACATAAAAAACATTTTAATATAAACAATAGGGTTTAGGGGGAAGGTTCTAAAGCCAACTCTCCTCAAGGGATGCTTTGGTAGCAATGATTGTTAACCATCTGGAGACAGAAAAATGTGATTGTGTAAATAACATCTTAATACCCTATGGGTATAATATAATGTAAGTTAAAAGGATAAATACTCAAAATGATTGTTGTGTTTTACATTCACCGTGCCAGCTGGACACTCTAATCTTAGGATAAAATAGGTGTGATAAACCCTGATGACAATGTGGGGGAAAATCACAGGAACATAGCTTTCTGTGTTCATTATTCTACTTAGTCAACCATCCATCCGCTCAAGGAAAAGATCCGTAACTTTCTTCAGATGCTAAATTTGATGACTCGCGTTTCTTGTTAATGTTAGCAAACCCTGTTTATCTCTATCTAGCTAGATTTGTCCTGTTGTGACATCTGTGTAAGAGAAGTTAGTTAGGCTCTTCCCC
>NW_006288853.1:1884699-1893086 GCF_000327345.1 Myotis davidii
GGCCACCACTGCCCTACAGCAGTGACAGTGGTGCTGATCCTGGTGTGGGATGGCATTCCCCTTCCCATGGCAGACAGATTGTATACGGAGCTTACCCAAAACCTGCGGACGTACAATGGGCATCCCACAGACCGAAGATGCACGCTCAATGAAAAGTAATCATATCTATTTTGTACTGTCTAGACATTCAGGCTTCTAATATGTAATGTTAAATTGTTAATTAATTACCAACTATAGATATGGGACAACAAGATTTTAGCTATTGTGTAACTAAAAAGAGTGACCATTTCTTTAGAGAGAAAGACATAATTTCATAGGGAGTTGAGACCATTTTAGGATATCCTGCCTTCGAATATTCTTTTACTGATTCTTTCTTGGATATCTCATCCCACTCACCTCAAGTGTCTGGAGCAGACTGGTTTTTCCGTAAAGGAAAAGCTTCCTCCACTGAGAACTGTACCATTTTGCATTTCCTCCAGCAATGTGAGAGAGTATCTGTTTTTTTAATCTTCAACCTTATGTGTGTCTCAATTTTGAATGGTATGTAAGGATATTTTTTATAGCTCTCAAGATACAGAGTAATTCACCCATGTTTTCTTTTAGAATTTTTTGAAATCATAAATGATGAGAGAGAATCATTGATCGGCCCCCTCCTACACAACACACACAAGGGATCAAGTGACCTCCTGGTTCATAGGTCAACGCTCACCCATGGAGCCCCACTGGCTGGCCTATAATATATTTTAATATTTGGTAGGGTTAGCTTGCCACTCTTACTGTTTTTCAAGACTTGTTATTTTTTTTTTTCCCCTTTGTGCTTTTAAACAAACTTCATAATCAACTTTGTAGTATTAAGGTAAATCTAATTATATTTTTAATGAGACTGCATTAAATTATAATAAATGGACATCTTTATGATAATGAATCTTTCTATCCCATAAATGGTCTTGTTTTTTTCAAGTTTCCTTGTGTATCCTTCAGGAGAGTTTTATGTAGTTTTCCTCAAATAGGTCTCTTTTTAAGAAGAAATGTCATTATACAAAATATAGTAAAAATATCATTCCTTCTAATTCCCACACAAAATTAATTAGTATACTTCCCAGAGCATTCATTTATGCTTATATTTTCATTTCATTATATTTTTCTTTTTAATGACCACAAGTTTGTGTACGTCTTTTTTGTTGTTGTTAATCCTCACCTGAGGGTATTTTACCATTGGATTTGGTTTTTTTAGAGAGAGGGAAAGACAGAGAGAAACACTGATGTGAGAGAAACACATCTACTGGTTGCCTCCAGCATGTGTCCTAATCAGGGTGTAGGCTAGGGAGGACCCTGCAACCAAGGTGCGTGCCCTTGATTGTAATCGAACCCAGGACCCTTTGGTGCAGACCAATACTCTATCCACTGAGTCAAACCAGCTAGGGCTGTACATAAGTTTTAATGTCTGCTAATTATTTTATATGGGTACACAATTTTTTATTTGAAGACACTGCTTTAAATGGTACACATATATTGTCTTATTGAATCTTTTCAAGAATCCAGTAGTTATATTTCACCCAATGTATATCTAGCATTTTTTCAATAATTATTCTTATAGAAAATATGTAAGAATACTTAAATGAACGCTTACCTAGATTACATCATTGTTACTGGTTTGTTATATTTGCATTTATACTCTTACGCACATAGGCATATTTTATATATATTTTCATTACTGATTTTTAAATATTTTCTTCTGTATCATTTATGAAATACTTTCACACTTAAGACTTCTTCCCCTAAATAATACTTTATAAGTTACTAGTGCCTTGGTGCATTGATTTGTGTAAATTGAAAGGAAATTCATTAATATTTTAATATCGCTATTCACCCTTTCTCTATAATAGAAGTATCAACCAAATTCTCAATCGACAATGACAGATCGAAACACACATGTGCGATTGGCACCAGCAAGGGCTTTATATGTATCACTCATGTGCGAGTCAACCTAGCCTCATATATATATAGAATCCTAAAGCATTCTTTTCCATAAACCCAGTACAATAATCAAAATCAGAAAATTTAACTTTGATTTAAACAACTAGTTAAAATGATCTAGTCTACAGTCCATATTCAGATATCTGTTTCCCAATAATAATCTTTATCGTAGTTTTTCCCCAACCCAGATTGGGTGGATTAAGTTGTTTTTTATCTTTTGGTCGCTTAATCCTTTAATCTCACTTCTTTATGTTACACGACATTGACATTTTTTAAAGGAATGGGTTAATTTTGTACAGTGTTCCTCAGTTTTGGCTTGTCTGATTGTTTTTGCCTGATTCAATTCAGTTCAGGAATTACTGGCATATTATACTCAATCCATAAAATTAGGACTTATGAGTCCATTTATTCCATTTCAGAGATGTTGACTGTTTAAGGTATTCATTGGAAGCTCTAAGTACTTCACATACAATATATATGATTGTTTTCAGGCCTCAAAGAATTATATCAATGTGTTTTATAGATGGAGGAAGTAATGTCCAATGTGGTCATGAAATGCTACAGTTTTCATTTCTGATAGGGATCAGATCTGGGATGTAAATCCAGGCTCGTTATATTCCATTCTCAGACCATCTTCAAATCCAACAGGTTATGAGTGTTTTAGATCTGTATGGTTTATTAGAGATTATTTAGATTTGCAGTCTTGAGCATTTTATTTAAAATTTTATTCAATATTTAAAAATCCTGTATAATAAAAGTCTAATTTGAAAATCAATTGAACAGTGGAACGACCGGTCACTATGATGCGTACTGACTACCGGGGGCAGAAGGTCAACACAGGAGCTCGCCCCCTGGCAGTCAGTGCACTCCCACAGGGGGAGTGCTGCTCATCCAGAAGTCGGGCTCATGGCTGATGAGCGCAGTGGCCCGTGGCCAGTAGCGGAAGCCTCTCCTGCATCTGTGGTAGCGCTAAGGACCCCTCGGGGAATGTCCAACTGCTGGCTTAGATCCGCTTCCCCGAGGGGTCCCAGCCTGCAAAAGGGCGCAGGCTGGGCTGAGGGAACACCCTCTTAGTCTCCCCGCTCCTTCAGTGCATGAATGTCGTGCACTGGGCCTCTAGTTAGTTTAATTATATTCACATATATATTTCACATTGTGTTATTAACAGTAGTTAGACATAATAATAAAATATATATTAAAATCAGTTTATTAGTCATGTGTACTTCTAACATTACATGAACCTCTCTGAAGTATTGTCCTACTTTATCAGTTCATTGCCTTGCAATTACCATCTTACAGTCGTACCTGTACATGTCAAGGAATTGATCCTGAGACTTGTGGAGCTTCATTCTCTTTTGGCTGTTCGTGGAGTATGTACTTTAATGGCTGCAAATTTGGTAGAAGCCCAAGCCCTAGAAGATTTAGAATTGATCCAAGTTCTCCCTTACATGTAAGTGCCTTTTTAACTTTTGAATTATACACTGAATATATATATGTTTTTCACGAGTAAAAATTTTAAGTATTAAAAGTAGTGACAAAATAGTAAAAATATGTACACTTATGGAAATACATCATAATTATAAATAAAGGAGGTAAATCTATCAAGCCAAAATTCCAATTGTCCCTGGCTCCCTCCTCCTTCTCCCCTAACCCCAGAGATAACTATTATTAAAAGAACATCTAGCATTTTATACCCAGCCAAAGTAGGAAGCCGTTTCACAGACTCAGAAAGTTTACTACCCACAGACCTACTATGAAAGAATTACTAAAGGACGTATTCCAGAAAGAAGATATGTGAGACCGGAAGCAATCTGTCCGGGACACGAGGCCATGGTGAGCAAAGAAATTACTCAACCTTATTGTTAAGTTTAAATAAGTTGAGTACTTACATTTTTACATTAAAAATAACAAGCTATAAGTATAGCTCCATTCTCTTAACAACTCAAGTGTGCATAGTCAGTGGGAGGGGTGGGGCACCTATAACAACTAAGTGTGGTGATGTTTTATGCTTTGTTTGGAGTGGGAATGGTTTAGATACTGATTAACTCTAAGATCAGTGTTTTTCAAACTTGGAGCTCTAAGAGTAAAAAAAATTTTATATCACAAACCACTATACAGATATATACAAGTAAATAATTAAAACAAAACTATTAGAAAAAAACTTAACTTTATTATATGTAACAATGAAAATATTTTTAAAATTAAAACTTAATATCCAATATAGTTCATTGTAAGTATCTCTACAATGCAGTAAGATTTTTGAAGAATTTCATTTATTTTTTAAGTGCTAGTTGTGACCTACTTGACTGTTTTAATGGCCCACTAATTAGTTATACCCACAGCTTGGAAAACACTGCTCTAGATGTCAGTAAAACGTATTTGCATGTTTAACATTTTTTTTTACATGAATAAAAATAGAATTTATAGCTTTGAATTATTTGGGGTGGGTGTATTAAACAGCAAACCATCCATAAATTAGCAAAGGGAATTTACACAAAATCATTACAATACGGATAAATGGAAAAGAAAATAGCAGGAATTAATCCTATTATATCTGTAATACAATGACTATAACATATTTCAAAAAGGCCTTGTATTTGAGCAACAGGTCACAGTTTGATTCCCAGTCAGGGCACATGCCCTGGTAATGGGCTCAATCCCCAGCTTTGGGAGTGCAGGAGGCAGCCGATCAATGATTCTCTCTCTTCATTGATGTTTCTATCTCTCCCTCCTCACTTCCTCTCTGAAATCAAACAAGCTTGCAATTCAATGAGTAATGATCTCTTGAAAGAGATCATTTATTTAGCATTTTCTATATTTCCCATCTATTGCAATGAAACAAGGAAAAGATTCAAGAGTTAGAACTATTATTTGCAAATCAAGTACCATAGAAGTCTAACAAAACGTGTGTTAGACATTTGGGGAGAAAACTATTAAAAAATTAGTAAAGGGCATATAAAATACCTGATAATGGAAAGCTGCTCTGTTGTGTCAAAGATCTGACACTTAATAATGTGATATCAGTTGTCCCTTAAAATTAACCAATTGAATTTTCTTTGCAAATATTATATGATGAAACTTAGCATGTAAATATATTAATAATATAAACATGACTCAAATTTCTATTCTATCACAATAATACTGTTTTATAATTAATAAATGTGAGGTCAGTTTTTGCTTATGGTTATTATTGATAATTAGTAACATTTATATAATCCTTATAATACAAGATGACGTAGTGCTCATTCCAGGAACTGAGTGAAGGCCAGTATGAATCTCAGCAGGCAAGGGAGAGTGAGGTGCATATAATTTCCTTGGCAGCCACTTCCAAGATTTTGGAAGATCATTGAAAGGTTTTAAGAAAGAGAGTGATATAATTATTAAACTTGTAATTTAAAGAGTTCTCTATGGCTATCCTTTGAATAATGCATTGCAGTTGACCAAGAGTAGGTTCAACAAAATGAGCAAGTAGCTTGTATTATGATTGTGACAGAGGAAATGGTGAGCAATGGTTGGACTGCTGAGATTTTTAAAATTAAGATGGTGGCCCTGGGTGGTTTGGCTCAGTGGATGGAGCAAAGGCCTGCAGAGTAAAGGGTCCCAATTCGATTCTGGCTAGGGGCACATGCCCAGACTGCGGGCTCTATCCCCAGTGGGGGGCATGCAAGAGGCAACCAATCAATGATTCTTCTCATAATTTATCTTTCGACTCTCTCTCTCTCTCCCTCTTCCTTCCTCTCTGAAATCAATAAAAATAAAATTAGATGGTGGATCTATTTCTTGACCAAAGGGTATCCTAACCTAGTGCCAGGTTGGTAGAGGACTGGGTAATCTCCTGTTCTGGTGGTAACATGTCATGGATGTGGATAGGATGGTTCTTAAGATCAGATATAGGGTGAGAAGAATAGAGGGATGTTGGCTTGAGCCCCAGCAGGTAAAGATCTGATTTAAGAGAAATCTTTATATCTGAAACACATTTATTCTAATAAAGCAATTAGAAAGTCAGGGTTTATTTGACTCGTTTCCTCCTCCCCACAACCATTTCCACTCAATAAATGAAATGACACGTTTGACTTGTGACAGTATATTATTAATAATATTTTATTGGCAATAAAACACCCTACCCAATATTTCAAGTGTTAGAAAACAATAAAAATCTCTTTAAATAGGTATCCTGTATAATAAAAGGCTAATATGCAAATCGACCAGTCACTATGACGCACACTACCACCAGGGCACAGACGCTCGGCATAGGAGTTGCCTCCTGGTGGTCAGTGCACTCCTACAGGGGGAGCTTCACTCAGCCAGAAGCTGGGCTTATGGCTGGTGGCTGGTGAGTGCAGTGGCAGTGGCAGGAGCTCCTGCCTTTGCAGCAGCGCTAAGGACCCCTCTTCAGTGGATGTCCGCCAAGGGGTCCTGGACTGTGAGTGGGTGCAGGCCAGGCTGAGGGGTTCCCCTCTCCACTACAGTGCACAAATGTTGTGCACCAGGCCTCTAGTTTAAATAATTCTAAAGTTTTCCGCAAATAAAGAAAATAATTAATATGTGTATATAGACAGGAAGTGTTTTCAAGTAGGATCCTTACTTTCCTGATTCTATCTAGTAAGCTAGCTACATTAAGTAACAGATAATTAAGAGACAGATGAATGGAACGGTAGGTTAGATAGGCCTTATTTATTTATTTTCCAATGGAAGCATCAACACAATTTGTTAGGAAATCAAAAGGGTTATCTCTGATTTGTTAGAGTTGCCAAGATTGAGACTTGTTAGACACACTCAAGAATTAAAGTTCTTATACCGACATTACTGGTATTAAAGTAGCTAGGATCATTGAATAATATAGCAATATGGGTCTCATTTTTAGCGACATGAGCACATTTGTCACTAACCTCTAATATTTAGATTTCTAATTAGGTTATAACATAGAATTTTAGTTTGAAAAGGCTGAATGAAAGCATAACAATCACTAATTGTATACGTTCTTAATAAATAATCCATACTATTTTCTGTTGTAGCTCTTTCATCAGTGTATGAATTGTATGATATGCATCACCCTACATATCATTTTCATAATCTTAAGCTCACCTTACATGATATTGTGAAATAACCTTTATGGACTGTATTTTCCTATAGGAAAAAAACCTTGAAGATAATTTACAGAGTTTGGCCACACAATTAGCTCCAATTTATAGACAGTATGCTCCGGTTGCTTACCAGAACCAGGTATGTTCGGGGACCTTATATAGTACATTTAAACGTGGTTGAAATTTCTATGTAAATAAAATTACTGTTAATAGAAAACCTTTCCAATTTGATCTTTTTTTATGTATAGCTTTAACATTAGGATTTTTAAAAAGTATCATTATGGCAATTGAATTAAAACATCATAGAATTATGATTTGTTCTCCATATGAAACTTAGAACGCAGGAATGTGTGATTGGTTCAACACATGGAAATTAATCAATGTGCTATACCATATTAATAGATCAAAGAAAATCATGTGAAGTAAAGTCAGTGAGTAACCCAAGTCTTATATTATAAAAACATTCAGCAAACTAACAGTAGAAGGGAATTGCCTCAACCTGGTAAATGACATCTATGAAAAACTCAGAGCTAACAGGATCCTATATAATAAAAGGGTTATATGCAAATTGACCCTAACAACAGAACGGCTGGGAATGACTGGTCACTATGAAACACACTGACCACCAGGGGGCAGATGCTCAATGCAGGAGCTGTCCCCTGGTGGTAAGTCCGCTGCCATAAGGGGAGCTCTGCTCAGCCACAAGCCAGGCTGATGGCTGCCAGCACAGCAGTGATGGCGGGAGCCTCTCCCGCCTCCCCCGCAGCACGAAGGATGTCTGACTGCAGCTTAGGTCCACTCCCTGCTGGTAAGTAGACATCCCCTGAGGGCTGCTGGGCTGCCAGAGGGATGTCTGTCTGCCAGCTTGGGCCAATCACCCAGGAAGGGGGCCTAAGCCAGCAGGTGGACATCCTCCAAGGGGTCCCCAGACTGCAAGACTGCATAGGCCGGGCTGAGGTGTGCGCGTACTGCCCCCCCCCCCCCCCCGTGCACAAATTTTTGTGCACTGGGCCTCTAGTTAATGATAAAAGACAAAAAGCTTTCTGTCTAATATCTGGGACAAGATAAAAATGTCAAATGTCACCACTTGAGTGAAACATGTTGGAGGTTCTAGTCAGAACAATTAAGCAAGTAAAAGAAATCCAAACTAAAAACAAAGGGATAAAACAATGTCTAATTACCAGTGATATGATACAGTATCCAGAAAATAGTGAAGCATACACACACACACAGAAGTAGAAATAAGTGTTAACATAACAAACCCACACCTGAAACCTTTATGTTCGTGTTCATGTTGACCAATGTCACCCCAATCAATTTAATTAA
>NW_006288853.1:1893286-1906555 GCF_000327345.1 Myotis davidii
TTAATTAATTAAAAATAAACAATTTAAACAAAAGAACTAATAAATGACTGCAGCAAGGTTTCTGCATACAAGATCAATATGCAAATTCATTGCATTTGTATGCACTAGCAATAGACAATTGAAAAATATAATTAAGAGAAAGTAGACGATCAGAATTTTTAAATGTTGTGCTTCAAAGGACATCAACAAGAAAAGAGGGTGAGGGGAGATGGGGAGATGTTGCAGAAGGGGTACAACTCAGCTATATGATACATAAAATCAGGGGAACTCATGCACATGTGAATGAAACAATACTATATTATATACTTAAAATTGTTAAGAGATCTTCAATGTTAACACTCCAAACACAAAATCATTTTAATTATGTGAAGGGATTGGAATGTTAACTAAACTTAGGGTGGCAGTCATTTTGCAATACATGCATGTATCTCATCATCGCATTGTGCACCTTAAACTTACAGGTTACATGTCAGAAATATGTCAGTTAAAATGGCAGAACAGGGGTTGAGTTTAAACAAAGACAACCACAGAATGGAAAAAAATATTTATAAATCTTGTACCAGAACAGAAAATAAGTGTAAATATTTTATTATTTTAAAGACGCATCAGTCCATATTTTTTAAATCTTTATTTCATTTGTATTATGCATAACATGCTCTCTCCAATTTCAGCTTTTCGTTTACTTTTCTTAATGTACTTTCTATACTTTTTCATGAATGTTTGTATATTTAATTTTATACACGTTGAAAATTGCATACATGATTAAGGCACTCTATTTTTCTTTCTACGTGGCATGACTTGGCTATTTAAATAAACAATAAGTGGGCATTAGTGTAGTCACCCTGCCTTCAGTCATAGCAATTACCATTTTACCCACGTGTCCTCAACCTCTTTTCCTGAATGTCACTAGACGACACATTCTGTACCGCAGTGCTGTCGCTTAGGACAGCTCTGAAATTGCAAACTGTAATTAATTTAAGAACTTTGTCAGGAAGTGATTTTTACTCTTTACTGGAATTGATTCTTTCTGTCTGTTATACTGTGTCATATTTCTTCTGTTTTCTAGATACAATTTGAACATATTGCCCGAGAATGTCGGCTTGGCAACAAAGAAGGTCGTCCTTTCTCTGGGGTCACTGCTTGCGTAGACTTCTGTACCCATGCCCACAGGGACATTCACAACATGAATAATGGGAGCACTGTGGTATGGACCTTGCTCGCTTTTGATTCTAAAACCTCCCTTGCTATACGCTTAGGCTAAGGCCTTATATACAACTTGTGACATCATTTTGTATGCTCTGTTGCACAATATAGCAATCAATAGTTTTAATTTAAGTTCTTATTGAAGTACTGTACCTCCAAAAGAGTTGCAGAATTAGCCTTCAACATACATTTTGGTGAAACTCTTGAGTTATATATTTAATGGAGGTGTGCGTGCTAGGAGGTAGGAGTTTTTTAATATTCAAACCAACGATTCTGTGCTATCAATATAGTCGTTAGAAAGCTAGGCAACTCAATTTTTTTTTTGTAAGAATGCACATTTGAAAAATAGGTTATCATTGATTTTAGAGAATGGAAGGGAGAATAAACAGAGAAATAGCGATTGGCTGGCTTCTGCACAATCCCTACTGGGCATGTGCCTTGATCAAACTCTCAATGCATGGAATGACGCTCAGCTGAGTAACACTAGCCACGGCCTTAATGTTTGCTTTTTTTTCTTGCCATCTGTACGTGTGTGTGTGTGTGTGTGTGTGTGTGTGTGTGTGTGTGTTTTGAGGGAACTGTGCCAAATTTCTCATCTTTTTAGTGCATATCGATTGTTCATGCCAGTGTGTATAAAGTTGCATGAATATCCTGGCTTGGGCTGTGTGGCTCGGTTGGTTGGGCCACATCCGGTGCACCAGGAGGTTGCTGGTTCTATTGCATTTCAATGCACATGCCAAGGTTTCGCAACTGATCCCTGGGCAGGAGGCAGCTTATCCATGTTGTGCTCTCACTAGATGTTTCTCTCCCCCTCTCCCTTCCTCTCTCTCAGAAATCAATAAGCCAATCTTACCAATCTCCTCCTCCTCCTCCACCTCCTCCTTCTTCATTTTAGCAAGAGAAAACCCAGGAGGAAATCTTGCAATACTCCTTTTGTAAGGGAAATGAGTTTTCTTCAAGGAATTATTTCCTTCTCACCTTGTAAAACTGAGATTAGTGGATAATGAATGTGTCCCTTTTTTTGTGTGTTTGTTTGATTTGTTTTAATATACCAATTTGTTTCCTTGGCCCAGTGTAAGATACAGCTACAGGGTCTTAACAGTGTGATTTGAAAGGCACAATCTTATTCTTCTCTGGTCAATAGACTAGGAGCCACATCACTCCTCTGCACTGATTATTCAGTTTTTTTTCCAAATGTTGGGATTTTATAAATCTGACCAGGTGCCTAGTCAGTGTTGCTCAGCAGTTGAGTGTCAACCCATGAACCAAGAGGTCACACGTTCCATTCTCAGTCAGGGCACATGCCTGGGTTACGGGCTTGATCCCCAGGAGGGATAATGCAGGAGACAGCCATTCAATGATTCACTATTACCTTTCCTTCTCTCTATCTCTAGAATCAATAAAACAATATTTTTAAAAAATCTCTCCAGGTGACTCTTAGCCAGAGTGGTTCATCGTCATCATTTGGCTAGTATATTTTACCTGAGTTTGCTGCATTCCAAAATATCTATCATCAAGCAGGGTTAGGTTCATGGTTAAACTAAATGCTTTTTTTAAGTACATTCTTTTTTAAATTATATATTTTTATTGATATTCGAGAGTAAGGAGAAGGAGAGATAGAAACATCAATGCTGAGAGAGAATCATTGATTGGCTGCCTCCTGCACCGCACCCCCCCTCCCCCCCACTGGGGGTTGAGCCCACAACCCAGGTATGTGCCCTTGACTGGATTGGAACCTGGGACCCTTCTGTCCACAGGCTGACGCTCTATCCACTGTTCATGCTCATTCTTTTGCACTGCTGTTATTCATTCCGTGAGGCTCGTGCCTAGTTCTTGGCATAATTACAAATTTCCCCATCTTAAAATACCTGAACCCTTGAAATTCTGTCAAATTTTCTTCTACCCTGTCTGTTTCTTATTATATTTCTCATGTTTAGTCCTTGTCCCCTTCTTAGTCTCTCTACAGACAAATCAATAGATTGACATAAACATTTACTAGTAAAATATTTGATTTTTTAACAGAATGTTTCTAAGTTATTAAATTTTAAAATATTGACATCAAGAGAGTTCAGTATTTCAAGGCTTGTGAGTAAATTTGACTAGAGATATTGAGAAATAGTAAGATTTTAAAAACGTTTAGTCTACCTGACTTTATCATCTGTTTCTACCAACCTTGGAAATCAAATGTTGGAAACAATTGTATATGCTTTTAATGGATCTTTAATGAAATTTGAAAATTAAAGTAGTTTATGAAGAAGAATTAAGTATCGAAAGTTAGGAATTTTCTGTATATAGTTCTGTATTTTTACTTCTCTACAATTTATAAAAACAATGTAAGTAGAAGGCCTTAGAGATAGGTTATATGCCAGACACAATTTTCTTAAGATGTCCTATTTATCATTCAAGCAAAGACAGCCCTGGCCATTTTCTCAGTGATTAGAGCCCTGGTCTGCACACAGAAGGATCATGGGTTCTGTTCCCAGTCAAGGACACGTACCTCAGTTGCAGGCTTTGGTCAGTGCACATGCAGGAGGCATGAAAGAAAATCCTTGGGTCAGGGTTATAAAAACAACAACACAAGTCAGGCAAATTATGATAGAAACAAAATGGAGCAGAAAGAGACAATTTATCAAGATACAGTACTTCAGTTATTTTTTTAAAAAACAAGTAAAATATATGTCTTGTTAGAAAAGGAAATCTCTTGTGCTTCCTCTTTTGTTTTATGAATATCTGTCAATTTATTTAGTGAAGGCAGAATAGATACTTATAAATTCCACCTAACAAACGGAAACGAAAAAGTCCTAAAGGAAAACACAGCAAATGAGAAAATTTATTATAATTAAGCTTCCTCTACCTGAAGGATTTTAACATTACTTAAATATTAGAATTAAGATTATGTATTGGCTATAAATAGTAATTTCTTAATAGTTAATATTTAATATGAAGGCAGTGAACAACAGTTTACTAACTGCTCTTTAATTCAGGCAATTAAGATGTCATGTAACAGCTAAAAGGCTTCATATTTAAAATATTGTAAAATATATAAACATGCAATATCATTTACTTATAAAGTCAAGTGAAAATTATAATGGCCTCCTTACCAACAATTGATAAGTTCATAGAATTTAATGGTGTTGGGTCACTTAATATACAAGCCATTTATCCAAAATTAAAATGCCAGTAGTAACCAATTGAACATAAAATTTGAATACAGATCCCTTGCATTATGGCAACGAGATGGTAGGAATAACTATGAAGGATGTGCAGGACCTATATTTTCCATTTTTTCTTCCTCTCAGGTTTGTACCTTAACACGAGAAGATAACCGCTCATTTGGTATCGTTCCTCAAGATGAGCAGCTGCATGTTCTACCGCTTTATAAATTATCAGACACAGATGAGTTTGGCTCAAGGGAAGGAATGGAAGCTAAGATCAGATCTGGGGCCGTGGATGTCCTCACACCGTGTCGCAAAAAAAGAACATGTTTTACTCAGCCAATTCCTCGTTGTGGGAAGAAAAGAGCAGCGATGATGACAGAAGTCTTCACGCGTAAGATAAAGGCTGTGGAGAAGAAACTCATTCCTCGAATCAAGCGGAAGAATAACTCGACAGTGCACGACAGTAAGGCTTCATCCCTGTCGCATTTAGGTGAGGCCTCGGACCGTGCTCGTTTTCAGTGTATAAGTTTCCTTTGCACTGTATTCTTCCTCTCCTCTATCTTTGCTACTCTTCGGAATGGGCATTTGTGTCAGATATCAGTCGATTACCTTAGCTAATTGTTTTATCTCTTTTTAAAAAAATTTTTTTTATTCATTTCAGAGAGTTAGGAAGATGGAGAGAGAGATAGAAATATCAATGTCTTGAAAGTATAGTTGATCTGCTGCTTCCTGCACACCCCTTATTGGGGATGGAGCCGACAACCCAGGCACATGCCCCTGACCAGAATGGAACCTGGGACCCTTTAGTTCCCAGGCTAACGCTGTATCCACTGAGCCAAACCAGTTAGGGCTCAATTGTTTTTAATATAACTTCATTAGAGTTCAAACTATATATATGACACCAAATATATTTCTACATACTTACCCACACCAACAATCAACAAAAAATGCCCCATCTCTATTTTTTTCAAAAATATGTTCTTTTTTTAAAAAATTCTCATCCAAGAATTAGAGAGAGAAAGGTAGGGGAAGAGAGATTGAGATGAAACATCTATCATCCCCTGACCAGAGATCAAAACCGGCCACCTAGGCATGCGCCGGACTGGGAATCAAACCCAAAACCGTTTGGTGTACAGAAAGATGCTCCAGCCCACTGAGCCACCCAGAAAGGTCAACGTGTTCTTTTTTTGTTCCCCATCTATTTTGAAGCCCTCATCCTCCTTTTTGGCATACATGAAATGGCTTTACTTCCTCCAAATCTTCCTTGATCAATTTAATTATCCTACTCCACTAGTTTTACTGAGCACCACTCGGAAGCATCTTAGGTCTTGGAAATGTAGCCATGGCAATGAGGACAGATAGTGCTGTAAAAGAATTACATTTAAATACATCACAGAGATTCACTAAGAGGAAGGCATTTCTGTGAAGTCCTGAAGGAAATGAGAATCTGCAGTGCTTTTATTTGGAGAAATAGCATTCCAGGCAGAAGAAATGGCAAAGGCAGGAAGCTGGAATTTCCCTTGAATACCTTATGCTAGCAAGGAGGCCACTGTGGTTGGAGCAAGTGTGCAATGCAAACAATTGGAGATCAAATTGGAGAGATAAAAGGGAATCCAAGCATCTCAGGTGTTGTAGATTGCTGTAAAGACTTTGGTCTTTATTGTGAATGAGAAGAAGTTCACTGGAGATTTCAGTATAGAAAAGGGATATGATGTCACTCAAACCTAACATTCTGGTTACTAGGTTAAAACTAGAGTAAAGTGGGGCAGCGAATAGAAAAGTAGGGTCATCCTAAATGCCCATCCTAACAATTCAGGAGAGAGACCAGAGTGGCTAAAGAGGACATAAGGAAATATCTAATTCCGGATATGGTTTGAAGGTTAAATCAACAGGATTTCTGATTAAATTTGGCATGTGACCCCCAAAAAAGTGTCAAGGTTTTACCCTGATGTTATTGACCTGAAGAACCTGGAAGTGTGGAGAAACCAACCAACATGTCACGAGGAATGGGGAGAGGAGAACAGAATTGGAAAGATAAACAGGAAGACCAGAAACTCACTTCTGTCCGACTCTGGAGCCTCAGTGATGGAGTATGAACCAGGAGGTCACTGTTCGATTCCCAGTCCCGGCATATGCCTGGGTTTTGGTCTGAATTCCCAGCAGGGGCTGTGCTGGAGGCCGCTGACCAGTGATTTTCTCTCATCATTGATGTTTCTATCTCTCACCCTCCCTCTCTGAAATCAATCAATAAATCCATATATATAAATATATATATATTTTAAAGTACTCTTTAATGACAACAACTATAAAAAGCATTTCGTACTTATCTTCACACTTGGTGTCCTTTTCTCTGTTTAGGGAATAAAACTGAGGCCTTGCAACCTGAAATAAAAAGTGAAACTGAGCCCTAGCTGGTTTGGCTCAGTGGATAGAGTGTCGGCCTGCGGACTGAAGGGTCCCGGGTTTGATTCCGGTCAAGGGCATATGCCTGGGTTTCGGGCTCAATCCCCGGTAGGGAGCGTGCAGGAGGCAGCTGCTCAATATTTCTTCCTCATTGATGTTTCTATCTCTCTCTCCCTCTCCCTTCCTCTCTGAAATCGATTTTTTTAAAAAAAGGTGAAACTGAAACCAATTTTATCTTCAAAGGTTCGGACCACATTCAAATGTACTCACTGATCCCATCCATTCCTCACCCAGTGAAAGAGGCACATTTATCCCGAGACTTCTCGGCCGCCAACACTGCTTCGACCTCAACAGCTTTTAAGGACGATGCCTCGGTTTCGTGCGGGTTTCCAGAAAGAAGTAGCGATCCCGACTGCACGATGCCTTCTGGGAGACAGAGTGATGCTCACGCTGCTGCTGGGGAATGCGATGGAATCGCACAGCCTGGTGAAGTGAGTCCTCTTCCCACTTTGCCCACTCCCCTGTCCGATTCCCTGGTTGGTTTTGAGCCTCCCGCGGGTCCACCTGAGCAGATCCCTTCTAATGAGCCAAACCAGCAGCCCCCACTCATCACCTCTGCTCCTGAACTTGCTTCCTCTCTGATGGAAGATGAGCAGCATTCGGAAGCAGATGAGCCTCCATCAGATGACCCCCTGTCAGATGACCCCCTGTCACCCACGGAGGCGAAATTGCCCCACATTGAAGAGTATTGGTCAGATAGTGAGCACATCTTTTTGGATGCCAGTGTTGGTGGGGTGGCCATAGCACCTGCTCATGGCTCTGTTTTAATTGAGTGTGCCCGGCGGGAGCTTCATGCTACCACTCCCGTCCAACACCCAAACAGGAATCATCCTACACGTCTCTCTCTTGTCTTCTACCAGCACAAAAACCTAAATAGGCCCCACCACGGCTTTGAAATAAACAAGATTAAGTACGAGGCTAAAGAACCTAAGAATAAGAAAATTAAGGTCTCAGAGCAGAGCGATCAGGCAGCTAATGAGGGTCCTGAGCTGTGCCCTGAAGCGAATGAATTGAACCAAATTCCTTCTCGCCAGGCATTAACATTAACCCATGACAATGTTGTCACCGTGGCCCCTTATGCTCTCACACACGTTGCAGGGCCCTATAACCATTGGGTATGAAGGCTGTTCTCCCCTTTTTAATGCCTTTGCTAGTGCAGTGTATTTTTCCAAGGTGCTGTTAAAGGAAAGTCATATTGTTGTTTACTAGATAGATCTTCATCTCACCCATTTGAAGGCTGAAGTAAAACAAGCAAATGCAGTAGGGTGGGTATTTCTTAACTGTGACTATATATTTTGACAATTGATAGAAGGTGCACATTTTAAGCAAATATAAAAAGTTTTATAGTTTTAAATACATAAAGAAATGTTTTGGTTAGGTGTTAACCTTGAGAGAATCACTCAGTTTGGTGCTTTAAATAAGTCTGTTTACTATGAAACGAGTAATTTTTAGAGGCTTTTAACTGATAGTGTGCTATGATGTAAAATCAAGATACACAGTGTTAACTCTACACAGCTCCTGGTGCTTAACCACATCGACACAGTTAACTATAAGCTGAATTATTATTTCATGGTGCCATTGTTTCAACATCTTCCAATCATTGCTAGAAAATAGGCATATTCCTTTGAAATAAACCAATGAAAAGTTTTCTCTCTTAAGGTGTCTCTCCTGTATAAGATAATTCATTATTGTTAGTAATGGTTGGACGCTGTTCATAAATTGTAAATATATATTTTAAAAGCACTTTCTATTTTTAAAATTAACTTGAAATAGTATAGTATAAGAACCCAATTGTCTATTGTTTGTGCATATTTGCATACAAGAGAAATCATTCTTGCTGTGTAGAGTTCCATCTTATTAACTGCAATATGTATTCATACATGTGTATGGTTTGTGTTTTTTAATGTGTTCTTTCTCATTCAAATATTAGCTACTTATGTAAAATCAATCATGCAAAAATTGTTAATGATCTCAAATTGGAATTTGAAAGATTATCACCAACATTGATTAATATTTTCTTGGGAACTAAGTAAGTGTGAACGCTTATTGAGCAGCACTGACCCCAATTCACTTTCACTGTAACTTTCTCAATATAATCCGTCAAAAGTGTTTCCGAAAGGAGATTTGACATGACAGGATTCAGAAGAGTCAAATGCTTCTAAAGTTTCAAGGTAATAAAATACAAAAATTAAGTAGTGAGAACCCTAACCATCCCAAATTGCCTTATTCTGAAAGTCATTCCAGTAGAGACTAAAATTTAGTAGAAATATTTTGAAAACAAATTCCTTATCATTGCACATGCAAAACAAATAGTAGGAATGATATAAATAAGTTAGTCCAAAGTAGTTTAAACATATTAGTTTTGGGGAAAATGATAACTCTTCTGAGGTAATTGCCTATGACCTAGGTAACAGGAAAATAGGCATTCTGTTTAGTTTTTAGTCCTCCTACTATTTCTTCTATTACGTTTTCTGGTTCATAGCAAAACAAAAGAGATTGCCCAAACCAAATTTTAGATCAAGAAGAAATTTCAATGAAATACTTGATTCTGTTAAAATGCAGAGGTGCTATAACATTCAAAGTCTCAGATTCCTCGGGAGTATGGAAAACCTAACGGTGCTTCTCCCCTGGAAATGCCACAGGAAGCCCATAACCGCTAACACTCACAATTCTGGTGCAAAAGCAAACAATTCCAGTAAGCTCTCTAAATAAAATTAATCGTAAATTATTAAAATAATATATGGTGCAAAGTATCCGTTTCAAGCTTTTGACTAATCAAAGTAAAGGAACATGAAGGGATTGTAAATAGCAAAATGTCATTGATAGACTGTCTTGTACAAGTAGATTTCTGCTTTTGAATAGGTAATATAGGGTAATTCATTAACTTGTTTTAGTATTTTGTGTGCCTTAGATTTCTGTTGTAAAACATGTATATTTTTGTGAGCCTCTGGTTTCTTATACATTTAAGTATATAAATAAGTGATTGTTTATTGTTTCAGCTGCTTAAATAAGATATTTACTAGTAGTAGACCATCAGGAATATACCCTTGTAATATTTTATTTTAGGCCTTAGCTCTCACTACAAGTTATTTTCTCACCAGATTTAATGGATAAAACTTAAAGATCCTTTATCCATCCACCCATCTATCCATTCAACACTTATTGAATGTCTGCAAAATTTAAGTAATAGCTTTTGTTTTCTTTGAGTCACCACCCATGACAGTAAACTTGAAGAATTAAATCCCCTAGAAGATACTCTAACACACATTTTTCCAAAAAAAGAAAAAAAAGTAAGCACATTTCCTTCAAAACAGACCATTGTGATATATGTACAGCAATTCAGATCAGTGTCACTAAGTGAAAGTAAGTTTCCTTAACAATATAAACTTGAGGCACGCGTGTTGATTTAAGGGAGTATTGAGATTTTTGAAATTAGTTGCAGTTTACCAAAACAAGTACATGAAAATATCCAGTCTTAGCTAAAAATGTCTCCATTCAGTTATAATTAACACCTGCTGCACCCCATGATGGGAACCACACATGATACCTGCATTATTGAACTCTTTCGTAAGTTTGCCATCCCATTATATGCCCTGTAATTTTTTAAAAGCTCATGCTTAAATGTTCTGCAGCATTGTGATTGTATACTGGCTACACTGCTGTTAGAATGCTCTTTTTCATGAAGCAAGGAAATAAATTTATTTGAAATGACATTTTCACTCAGAAAACTGGTTATCTAATATTTCTATACCTCAATTATATTTTACTGTAATGGATCACTTTTATTTTACGCCCCCCCCCCTTTTTTTTAGCAATCAATCTTCTGCCTTTGGGTTTTCAAACTTCTGCCTTTGTTCACGGTGTGATAATTGAATTCATTGATGCATGCCTCCCAAGTTAGCCCAACCTCTTCATAATATGTTACAAACTTAACTATGATGGGAGAATAATTCCTGTCTAGTGTAGAATCCTACAAAATATGCTGCCCTTCAAATGCTATCTCTAATGCCTCGTAGGCTATCATTGAAAACATTTTTTCTTGTTAGCTTCATCTACATCCTCTTTCCAATTCATCCACAAAGTACCAAATATATCATGACGTAGACCTGTTTGAAATATATCAGCGATTTTCCACCATTGTGCTACAAGAATTAAATTATACCTTTTTGTGGTGTGTTTTGTTTCTGTCAGATTGGCGAAAGATAATATATTTTTTGATGTGCTGCAGAATTTTAGTAATTAGTTTATTTGTGCCATAAGATAAAAAGGGTTGGAAATCGCTGAAATATGTTGTTGTTGTTGTTATTATTATTGAAAGTGGAGCCTAACAGAATGTATCGCTGTAGGTTAATTTTTGCAACATATTAGCAAAATGTTTGCATCTTAAATAACCTTCCAACATCTTTATGAAATCTGCATGTGGATGAAATAATTTTATTTGTTAAATATAGAATTCTACTAGATTAGAACCATAAGCAATTTGCTTAAGACATAACCCCAATACATACTTAATTGAATGCATACTCTTGTAAATGAGATACTGACTTAATTCATATCAAGTATCCTACATTCTAATGTTATTACTTCATAGATTCCTACCCATTATCATTTATTTCACAATAGCATGTATGGAAAATAGCCTCAAACTATTTAAGTTTAGTCTTTTTAATACATATTGAAATCTTTTATCTGGGACAATGTTTTGACATTGCATGACAACTTCCACCGATAGCAGGCACAGCATTTCTTTTGAATATGACAAAGTAGCTGTATGTGACCTTTAATATATAGCTACTTTCTATTTCACAAGTTTTTTGATGCATGGGAATCTTTTTGTCTAGTTTTAGTACAGTTGTGAGTTTTTATCTTTTGTAAGCATTAATGGCAAGAATTGTGACATAAGCTAATATAATAGTGGCGCCTCACAGCCCCGGAAGACACCTTAGAAGTCATAGAATTCAGTCACTGGAGCCCAGAGAGCAGATTTTAATGTCAGTGTGAAATTATTTTTGTAATTATAATTTCAAGAATCAAATGAAGGTTAGGATGACTGTATGAAAATAAACATGATTTGATGCCCATATGGTATTTTATCAATGGGAATTAACCTTATTTTTGTACAAGTCAAAAATAAAATGGATTTAGGTTGGTTTTTTCTGAGAGGTTCAGGGATAGAAGTGATATTGGATCAAGATTTCCCTGCCTTCAGAGTCTCTTGGACCTTGATGGGAAATTTAGCTAACTTTTACCTATTAAGCTATCCTGTTAACACATCCTATAAAGTGTGGCAATAGTCTTGTCTGCTATTTCAATAAATATCAAGTACTTATCACAGTACAGGTTTTTATTCCCCCTGGAACAAGTGTTAGGCATTTCTAAGAAGTTAAAAGATTGAATGGTTTAAATAATTGGGGGAAGTATATATTTCTATTGTATATACTATTTAACCATAGTTGTACATACACTCTAAGTATATGTCTTGCCTAGTTGGCCCCACAATTAAGTCCCAGCATAGGTTATTTTAATGTGGCTGTCTGCATATTAGAATACTGTCTTATTGTCCACAGCTACAAAACTTGCCCATAAGTGTATTGTACTTGTAACTTCAACGTCAATAGTATGGCACCCTTAACCAAGTGATAAAAATCAGTGCTCTGATTCCTGAGAGTCTGGATTTATCTAAATCAAATTATGCTCCATGTTGAGCTTTCGTCTAATAGGTTTAGGAAATGATGCCATCCATTGCTCTGGCATGCAATTCAGAAAGAATCAGTATGAACTTTATCAGAAGCTGAATATCTGTGTTTTCTTATCATGTAATGAGATTAACTGACATCTTTTGCTTTTCTCTTGTGTATAAAATAGAGACTAATTTCCTCTGTTAATTCTGGACATGGTGAAAATGGCTTGTATCCAGGACCTCACCCTTTTTGTCCACATTGAAATCTACAAACTTTAATTCTCGGCGTTCTAGTATCTGAATGAGGTTTTCTTAGTCCCTGCTTCTTATGGGTACCCAATCAAATACCATTGTTTGTTTCAAAAGGCATGTGTCTTATTCCTTCAGGTAATCCAAAGGTATTACTTACTTTCCCCTAATTTTCACTGCCTTGAGGGTCCCACAATATGTTTCTCTTGTGGTAGTCTGCAGGTTTAGTATTTCTAGCTTTAAACGTCCAACACATTTTTCCTTAGTTGGCTTTCCTCCTTTCCCATCCTTACTGTGATATCTGTGATCCTGCCTGGGTCACAGGTTTCCTTCCAGTTTGTTCAGCCATTTGTCCCCTCAAGTAAAGCAAAGCAAAACTTAGTCTAAGGTAGGAACATTATCAGATGTTAAACATATTAGCTGATTCTAACCCATCCCTGTTTCAGGGCAACTTCGGAAACTCTGGTTGTTCTAAAAAGATAAATTCTGCCCCTATCTGCTGTTATGAAAGGCATT
>NW_006288853.1:1906626-1914659 GCF_000327345.1 Myotis davidii
ACGTTTGCATTTTGAGAGATAACGGTATTGGAAAGTAATTTGGTTTCTTCTCCAGTCGGCTGGATATAAACTTATAATCTGACCATAAACTCTGCCTGTTATTTTTTTCTCTCATTTAACAATAGAACAGTGTCAATAAGTGCACTTTAATTCTTTTTACACTTTTTATCCTTTCCTCCGATTTTCCCCTTTCTCTGTCCTGCATTCCCCAAGTCCCCTACACAAATACGCGTGGTTCATTTAAGAATAGCAGTGATCTTGCTCACTTGTCTTCCTGTCTTTTAAAATCATGTTTCTGAAATTCCTTATGTAATTGTACCAAAAGGAATCAAGAGCTTTTATTCGTTCTTTTAAGTAAGGGAAAATTCAGTTTTTAGGAATAGATATGATCACAAGACCACAGATTAGCATTGAGTGGTCTCTATCCCAACAATGTTTGACTCCAGACTCATTTATTAGTGTTTGAGTGTTTTATAAAAAGTTGTGCAAGGCCTGCTTGGTTTGGCTCAGTGGATAGAGTGTCGGCCTGCGGCATGAAGGGTTTGATTCCGGTCAAGCGCACATGCCCAGGTTGCAGCCTTGATCCCCAGTAGGGGGTGTGCAGGAGGCAGCCAGTGATTCTCTCATCATTGATGTTTCTATCTCTCCCTTCCTCTCTGAAATCAATAAAAATACATTTTTAAAAGAGTTGTGCAAGAAGTTAAATATTCTACCACTACTTCTATATGGCTTTCCTATTTTTGTATAATGCATCATACTAATGGTCTTACTGGTGACTTTCTTAGTGACAGATCTGATCTATAGAAGACAATTTTTTTTTTTTGCATGTTTTCCTCCTATATCCCAGCCCAATTTACTTCTTTGGAATTTGGTTGCTGGCAACAATAGAACCTATTCTATAATCTGGGTGAGAAAAGTTAAAAAGAGAACTGAAAGTAATTACTTTATTTAAAAATGTTTTTACTCATTGAATTTGTTCAGGTAACATTGGTTAATAATTGAAGAGATCTTAAACATGGGGAAAGTCAGTCATCAGAAGCTCTTTCAAGTTCCATGGGAGAAGTTTAGGGGCAGAAATGACGGAGAATTGTGTTCCTATCAGCAACAGGCAGATTTACTCTAGGTGCTCAACACCAAGAAATGCTTTGAATGTTTCTTCTCCCCACTCCATACCAGTTTTCTCTGAAAAAATAAATCGCTCAAAATGAGGAACCAGCCCTAGCCGGCTATCTCAGTGGGTAGAGCATTGGCCTGTGTACTGAAGGGTCCTGGGTTGATTCCTTGCAGGGCATCTGGCCGGGTTGCAGGCTCAGTTCCCAGTGGGTGGGGGGTCTTGCAGGAGGCAGACAGTCAATGATAATCAGTGTTGATGTTTCTCCCTCTCCCTCTCCCTCTCTGAAATCAATGAAAATATATAACGGAAAATGAGGAACCATTTTGAAATCAAACTTGATAGTAAAAAAAAAATTGTAATTAATCTTGTGCTTTATAATGTTGTAGGATATCAAACTGCTTTATTATGTACTACTTTCTCTCCAGCACTGGGGATTGGACAGAGAATGTTTCCAACTTACTAAAAGAAAACCTCGGAAAATTAGAAATTTCAACATCATTCACAGAGGGTTGTGATTTTTTATTTTATTTTATTTACTTTTAAAAATATATTTTTATTGATTTCAGAGTTGAAGGAAGAGCAGGAGAGAGATAGAAACATCAATGATGAGAGAGAATCATTGATCGGCTGCCTCCTGCACGCCCCCTACTGGGGATCGAGCCCACAACCCGGTCACGTGTCCCTGATCGGAACCGAACCCGGGACCCTTCATTTCACAGTCCAACACTCTATCCACTGAGTCAAACCACCCAGGGCCGTGTGAATATCCTTTTTAGTTATTATTATTTATTGGCCTAAGGAGGTGAGCTAATATTTTGGGGAGCTTCATCAACTGCTGAACTTCATCTTGGTCTCCACTTCGTCTTTAACGACCTGAAAATGCTTTTTTCAAAGCAGTGTTATATGTCCATGGAGCATTTAAACAGGAGCCATCATTTTCTTCTAATTTCTTGAGTTTGGCCTGTCTTCTGTGGTCATTCAGCATCAACTGTTTCTGCTCCTCGTTGTTAATATTAGGTCCTTGGGCTGGAGCTCCTTATCCCCTTCGCTGAATCTTGACTGCAATTTTGTGTGTGTGTGTGTTGTGTGTGTTTTCATTTCTGCCCATGTAGTCTGAAATCTTATTCTTCTTGACTCCTTGACAGCCCTCTACAGCTGTGCTTCTGACTCCTCAATGACCTTGAGTCCTTGCTCAGTTCCCAACATCTTCCTTATTTTCAAATCCCATCCAGATGGGCTGGTGGGGCGCAGACTCATGGGACAAACAAGCTTCACTGCCCCCTCTCAGCTGGCCCAGCAGTCTTTCACCATCCCCACGGTAACACAGATGCTGGCTTCCATTTGTTAATTAGATATTATTGTTTTGGCTTCTTGTAGTCTTATTTAAAACTTGGCTTCATTTTTTTTTTTATTTGGAGCATGCCCGTTTCTTCATCCAATAACGTTTTTTTAAATACTGCACCTCCCCTGGGTACACACTTTTTATCCCATTCATCCCTTAATTCCAATTCTTCAATCTGGGAATCAGTCAGTCCTTGCATACTAGGAGGAAGAAATACTCCATGTTTTGCTCAGTCTTCCGTTTGTGAACAGATGTGCCACACCTGGATGCACACATTGTAGACCAGGGTCACCTGCACAGAGCCCCTCCAGCTCCTTGCTCCTTTCACGCAGCAGAACCATGTGGCCCGTGGGAGTCTGAGGGGACATCTCCATTATTTATTTAGCCAGCTATTTTCTTGTGCATACTTAAGAAGGTCTCCCCAAATTCCCAAGACTTATGCATTAGGGCTTAGAATAAGTTTTTTTGTTCCCTGTAAAAACACTCATAAAGAAAGACCTTGTACTACAACATAGAGGGAAACCTAAGTAATAATTGTTTTAAAAACATTTTTTAAAAGGCTAAAGTCAACAACCCACAAAGTTGAATGTGTTTGTTATATTGAAGTGCAGGTCTCTTTTTCCCCCCATTTAAAAAAAATTTTTTTATTTGTTTCAGAAAGAGGAAGTGAGAGGGAGAGAGTAATAGGAACCATCATGAGAGATAATCACTGATGGGCTGCCTCCTTCACGTCCCCCGCTGGGAATCTAGCCTGCAATCCGTCATTTGCCCTGGCCTGGAATAGAAGTGTGACCTTATTCATGGGTCTACGCTCAACCTCTGCTCACACTGGCCTGGCCAAATGCATTTTTCTTGAGGGAATTTGCTAGACTCTTCTAGTTCCTAGGCCTCATGGTAAAATTGTACGTTTTGCCCTAGCTGGTTTGGCTCAGTGGGTAGAGCGTCGGCCTACAGACTGAAGGGTCCCAAGTGCAATTCTGGCCAAGGGCACTTGCCCGGTTTGTGGGCTCTATCCTCAGAGGGGGGCATGTAGGAGGCAGCTGGTCAATGATTCTCTCTCATTGATGTTTTTAACTCTCCCTCTCCCTTCCTTTCAGAAATCAATAAAAATATATTTGAAATAAAATTAAATTTTAAAAAATGTAAGTTTGGCATCTCTAAGAGATAGTACTATCTCCCACTTCCCTGGATTTTTTTTGTGTTTTTTTTTTTTTACCCTTTGTTTCCAGCTATATACAATCTCTCAGTCAATGGTAAAACAACCCTTGCCCAGAGAGTTAAGTAAAATTAGATGTATTTGTAAAAATTTTGGTAAGCTCTTTATAGATACAAACAGGTAAGATATTTTTGCTATTTCATCAGTCATTATATGTTACTAATGGACAAAACAGGTCAAATTGTCCTAAATAGTCAAATTCCACTTTTGGTGACTCAGTTCAGTAACTGCCTATCTCAACAAATGCCTGTTTGCGATATTATAAAGTGGCTGACTACATGTGACTACAAAAACAGCTCTTAAAAAACAAAAAATTATTTTTTATTGGGGTGTATGTCATTTTTTTTTTTTTTTACTTTTACGAAATTACAATGTGATAGGTGCTTCAAGAGAAATATTTTTTTAGAAATGATTTTATAGTAAAAATAAAGGGTAGCTTTTGCATTGTGACATGGGTGGATGGTCATCTTTGGGTAACTAAGAAATCATAAAGTGTTTCCTAAAGAGAAACATAATAAAACTACTCAAAAGAGAGAAATGCATTAATTTCTAGTTTTTTCATTTAGTCTTATGCTATATGGTGACCTCCCAGTAGATTGATGTGCATATCAATAACTTGGTTCCAAGGAGAAGACTGAGTGCTTAACTTTAGCGGAAGTAAATTATTTACAGGTCTTTCACCATGGTGAAATAGAGTATTGCTGAATTCCCAAGAGAGAAATATCAATTTCTCAAGTTAATATTCCTGCCTGTAGATGACTTTTTCTCTTTGGAGTGTATTCACTATTTATTTTGTACCTTTAATTTTTTTTTTCCTTTGGGGGACTTATTTTTACCTCTTGCTGCCCTACTGTATTAAATATCCTATACAATGAAATAGTAAGAAAAAGATTTTAAAACTCTAAAATATCCTTTTTGTTGTTGTTGATCTTAACATATGGGGGAAGCAGTTTAAAGAAAAAGCACTTCATGTAGAAGGAAAAAATATAATCTTAATGATTTCAATTGAGGATCAAAATGTAGTGCTCTGCATACAAGGGAACATTTACTAGCAGTACTTGAAGACTTGTGAGCTGAAATTGCATGTTACTTGAAAGATCGAATTAAGCTAAGTTTTGGTGCACAGCAGTTGTACATGATTTCTTGTTAATGTAGCAAAAGGCATTGAAATGTACTAGTATTGAAACATACATGTAAAATAGTTGTGGAAATTGTCTATTATATTTTCCTTGTGTCTCATTTATTTAGAGCATAAATTTTCTTTTTTTAAAAAAAATTGTTCTAAAGGAAAAGGCTAAATGAATACTGTAATTGAAATTATATTTTAAATCTTTGTCATGAGTTTTTTTTTATAAAAAAGCTATTGCAAATTGTATCATTCCTGATTATATGGAACTTTGTGGGTGATTTTAAATAAATTTTATACTTCTATTTTGCACCTGGTAGTCTAATTTTTCTTTCCTCGACAAAATAATATTTTTAAAATTTTAATATCCAATCAAATATCCACATATTTTTAATGACAAGGGACTATAAGAATTTTATATTTGAAGATGACCAAATGTATGGATTGTGTTCACAAAATCAAGATGGCTACGTATATGGAATCCTGATTATGTCCCAGAAACCTTGCATTTTATTTAATTCTTACAGTGATGATATTAAGTAAGGGCTCTTAGCAACCCCATTTTAGATCATAGATCAGTTGTAAATCTTAAGTTAGATGCACACCCCTACTGATTGGCAGAGCTGACAATTAACTTGGGTCTGGACTCACCCGCCTTCCCTTGGGTTTATCATTATTTTAATAAACTTAATCCTGAACACAGTATGCTAAAGTATTCATTAAAAATCTGAGGCAAAAAAAAAAAATATTGACAATAGGCTGTTAGTGATATTACATTAACTATCACAGAATAATAAGTTAGTTTAAATTCATCCAATTTGAAACCTGCCTCCCCTATTGTAGCATCCTCGTAGACCTCTTCATTCTCTAACAGGAACAACTTTATCCCCTTGCCTTACCTCCCCCCAGGTTTAGGTTGGCAGCTACAGACTACATTTGCCACCTCTTTCCTGACTGGTTACAAGGAAGACATGACTTAGGTTGACCATACATAGATGGGCATCACACTAGGGCATGGCAGAACAGCGAAACTAAAGGAAGTTGGTCTTTTCCATGAGAAAAAAAATAAGTATTATTCTCTATTATTTTGCTCTGTTAAATAGCTCAGTCAATATCCCAACTAAACATCCACCACCTAAGATAACTATCATATATTTTTAATAATCTCCTGGCCAAATAGCCAGTTCCTTCGATGTTCCTCTGGTGACATGGTTTTTAGATCCTTTACCTTCTTAATGCTCTTTTTTTAATGTCATGGATCATGACATTCCCCTGATTAAAACATTCCAATGGCTTCTCACTGTACTTAATATGAAACCAAACTACTTACTTAGTCTGCAAAGCTTTTGGGGACCTGGCTTCTGCCAACCTATCCACTCTGTTGGCCATGCTCCAGCTACCCTAAGCTTCTGTAGTTCCTTGAACAGGCCAAACCCTTGTCTGACCCAAAGCCCTTTGTACCTGCCACCTGGTTCTACCTTTCGAACCTCATATGGCTTGCTCCTTCCTATAGTTCTCGTATCAGCAAGTCAACCCCGTGGCTATTGGAAGCCAGCCCAAGGCTTAGCTCTCAGCACTGTCTCCCAGGATGTGCTTGTCAAAAAGATACTCTACTGTGCCAGTTTCAGGGGGCCCCAACCAGCACAAGTTGATTATATGGTCACCCAATTCTTTGATGGCTTTCAATTGCTCATTCAGGTAGTGAGTCTCAGTGAAGTCACACAAATGAGGGTCATTTTTGTCAGTGGCCACTTGGTGCCAGTCCAGTAGTGACTGATTCACACCTTTTCCCAAGTCTAATGCACACTCCATTGCATTCAGCCTGTTCTCCCAGTTGTCATGGTCTGGTTTCTTGATATCCTGAAGGAAGATTCAGCCACCTCGTTGGGTCTGCAGCTTCATCAGTTTCTCAGCATGTTCCCTCTCCTCATGAGATTGGCGAAGAAAATATTTGTCCAAGTTCTTCAAAGCCATATCATCACGGTCAAAGTAGTAAGACATGGACAGGTAGATATAGGAAACGTAGAGCTCCAAGTTGATCAGGCCTCTGAGTCCTGGTGGCAGTTCTGGCCGACCTGCGAGGCGGACCCGGTCATCATTATGGCGGGTGCTGAGGAGAGGCGGCTGGGCGGCTTTGGAGTGATGGCGGGGGGCCTTGGGACTGTCGGAGGGCTCTGTGAGGAGGTTGGCAGGAGGCTAGATCTGGGCAGCTGGTGGGGATGGGTCAGCGCCAGGTTCCGTCCAAGCACTGTTAAAGCATGAAACCACAGTGACTCCATGAAGACTGTCTCAAATGTCATGTCATTTTTAATACCTACAGAGTGTTCAAGCACATTAATGTCCCATAATTTTATCACTCCTATTGAGCATTTTTATTGTGTCCAGCTTTTTACTATGATGAACACTAAAATGCTGGCTTAAAGGGAATAAACCTTAATTTTAAAAAATTTCATTTTTGCCCTGGCCGGTTTGGCTCAGTGGATAGAGCTTTGGCCTGCCCGGGTTGCAGGCTCCACCCCCAGTAGGGGGCATGCAAGAGGCAACTGATCCATGATTCTCTTTCATCATTGTTGTTTCTATCTCTCTCTTCCTCTCCCTTCTCTCTGAATTCAATAAAAATATATAAAACAAAAATAAAATTAAAAAGAAAAAAATGAATATTTAAGACATGTCATTTGGTACAAAATTCAAAAAGTACAGCCTGGCTGGTATAGCTCAGTGATTCTCAATCCACAAACCAAGAGATCATAGTTCAATTCTAGATCAGGGCACATTACCAGGTTGTAGAATTGATCACCAATAAGGGGCGTTCAGGAGGCAACAGATCAATGATTCTTTATTGTTGAAAGTATTACTTATGTCTCTTTTTCCCACCCCCACCTCCCTCATCCACCACCCTATTGTCTGTGTCCATGCATACAAGTTCTTTGGTTTAAATCTCCCACCCCTGCCTTCTCTCTGAGATTTGACAGTCTGTTCCATGCTTCTATGTCTCTGGATATATTTTATTCAACAGTGTATTTTGTTCATTAGATTCCACATATAAGTGAGATCATATGATACTTGTCTTCCTCTGACTAGCATAATACTCTCCAGGTCCCTCCAAGCTGTATCAAAGGGTAAGAGATCCTTTTTTATTCCTGCATAGTATTCCATGGAGAAAATGTACCACAGCTTTTCTTTTAATATATTTTATTGATTTTTAACAGAGAGGAAGGGAGAGGGATAGAGACTT
>NW_006288853.1:1914810-1915624 GCF_000327345.1 Myotis davidii
GGCAGTTCTATATTTAATTTTTTGCAGAAACTCCATACTGTTTTATATAATGGCTGTACCAGTCTGCATTACCACCAGTGGTGTACTAAGATCCACTTTACTCTACATCCTCTCCAGCACTTGTCATTTGTTGATTTGTTAATGGTAGCCATTCTGACAGGTGTGAGGTGATACCTCATTGTAGTTTCAATTTGCATCTCTCTGATGATTAGTGACTTTGAGCATTTTTTCATATGTCTCTTGGCCATCTGTATGTCCACTTTGCAGAAGGGTTGCAGGTTTGATTCCTGTTCAAGGGCATGTACCTGGGTTGCAGGCTTGATCCTTGGCCCCATCGGGGCACATGTGGGGGCAACCAATCAATTTGTCTCTCTTATGTCAATGTTTCTCTCTCTTCCCACCTCCCTCCTTCCCTTCCACTCTCTCTAAGAATCAATGGGGGAAAATATCCTCCAGTGAGGATTAACAAAAATAAATACATAAATAAATAGAATTCATTTTCATGATTGAGCTATCAGCTGCTAAAGTGTGTATACATTTTTTGGGACACCTTGTATATATATATACTAACATTCTTTAAAAAATACTATCAAACCAAATCTAGTAGCATATAAAAATGATTATATATTGCTAGTGGCCCAGTGCACGGATTCGTGCACATTGAAAAGAAATTAATCAGAATAAAGATTTATGCGGTAATTACATTACTCCAAAAAAGTATGTCAAAGTAGTATATATATTGTAGTATTATAAAATTAAAACACACTGAAACCGGTTTGGCTCAGTGGATAGAGCGTCGGCCTGCGGACTGAAA
>NW_006288853.1:1915718-1918497 GCF_000327345.1 Myotis davidii
TGGCAGCTGATTGATGTTTCTCTCTCATCCATGTTTCTAACTCTCTATCTCTCTCCCTTCCTCTCTGTGAAAAATCAATAAAATATATTTTAAAAAAATTAAAACACATGTGCAATTGGCTCCAGCAAGAGCTTTATATGTATCATGCATGCACGAGTCAACGTTTATTTTTAAATTGCCAGTGTGCTTCATATATACCGGCTGGTCGGTCGGATGGTCGGTTGGACAGACGGTCGGTCACTTAGCCTTTTATATATAGAGATTACTAAGTGGGATTTATCTCAGGAATGCAAGGATGAACAAACACGCAAAACTCAATCAATGTAAAATTCCGTTTCAATAAAATGAAGGAAAAATCCACATGACAATTTAAATGATAAAAACAATTTGGCAAGCCCTAGCCGGTTTGACTCAGTGAATAAAGTATCGGCCTGCGGACTGAAGGGTCCCAGGTTCGATTCCAGTCAAGGGCAGGTACCTTCGTTGCAGGCACATCCCCAGTAGAGGGTGTGCAGGAGGCGGTTGATCGATGTTTCTCTCTCATCGATGTTTCTAACTCTCTATTCCTCTCCCTTCCTCTCTGCAAAAAATTAATAAAATATATTTTTAAAAAACACACACAAAAAAACAATTTGGCAATATCCAAACCCTTTCATGATGAAAACAGTCAATCAACTAGGAATAGAAGAGAAAAATCCACAGTTAAAATCATACTTAATGGTGAAAGACTGAAGCTTTTTCCCTTTAAAATCAAGAATAAAACAAGGATGTCTGATCTCACCACTCCTATTCAACATTAGACTGGAAGTGCTAGCTACAGCAATTAGAAAAAAAGAACTAAAAAAGCATTCATATTGAAAAGAAAGAAGTAAAACTATCTCAATTCACAGATGATATATTTTATACATAGAAAATCCTAAAGAATTAGAGCTAATTATCTAATTCAACAAAGTTGCAAAAATATCAACAGAATAAAATCAATTGTATTCCTTTACACTAGTAATAATTAATCCAGAAATTATATTAAGAAAACAGTCCCAGGGAGGCAGGTAAGAGAGCAACCAAAGGACTGTATGCATGCATATAAGCTAGTGATGGCGAACCTTTTGAGCTTGGCGTGTCAGCATTTTGAAAAACCCTAACTCTGGTGCCGTGTCACATATAGAAATTTTTTGATATTTGCAACCATAGTAAAACAAAGACTTATATGTTTGGTATTTATTTTATATATTTAAATGCCAAGAAAAATCAACCAAAAAAATGAATTCGCGTGTCATAGGTCCGCCATCACTGATATAAGCATAACCTATGGACACAGACAGCAGGGGGGGTGAGGGCATGTGTGTGGGGGGGAGGATGGCTGAGGAGAGGTCAATGGGGCGGAAAAGGAGACATGTAATATTTTAAACAATAAAGAATTAAAAAAAAAACTGTTCATTTACAATATCATCAAAATGAATAAAATAATGCCCTGGCTGGTGTGACTCAGTGGGTTGAATGTCGCCAGGTTGATTCATGGTCAAGGCACATGCCCAGGTTTCTAGCTCAATCCCTGGTAAAGGCAGGCAACCAGTTGATGTTTCACTTTCACATTAATGTTTCTTTCTCTCTCCCCTTTTTATCTTCCCCTCTCTCTAAAATCAATTAAAAAAAACTTATTTTAAAAAAGAATAAAGTAGTTAGAAAATAAGTTTAACCAAGGAGGTACAAAATTTGAACTCTAAAATCTATAAAACATGTTGAAAGAAATGAAAGAAGACCGAAATAAATGGAAGGAACCTCACATTCATGGAATGGATACTTAATATTGTTAAGATGGCAATACTCCCCAAATTGATCTACAGATTCAAAACAATCCCCACTAAAATTCCAACTGCCGTTTTTGCAGAACTGGACAATCTGATCCTAATATTCCTATGGGATTGCAAGAAACCCTGAACAGCCAAAACAATCTTGGTAGGGAAAAGTTGGAAGTCTTTCACTTCTCAAGGCTTTTACAGAGCCACAGAAATTATAGAGTGTGGTACTGGTGTGAGGACAGACATACATCAATGGAAGAGAATTTAGAGTCCAGAAATAAACATATTTATCTGTGGGCAATTGATTTTTGACAGAGATGCTAAAACCATCAAATTGGGAAAGATTAGACTTTTCAACAAATTGTTCCGGGACAACTGGATATCCACATGCAGAAGTGTGACTTGGACTCAACTCACGCTATATACAAAAATTAATCTTAAATGGATAAGTGAGTCCAGTTGGTGTGGCTCAGTGGATTGAGTGTTTTCCCATGGACCACGAGGTCCAGGGTTAGATTCCCATTCAGGGTAGATGCCCAGGTTGTGGGTTTGATCCGCAGTATGGGCTGTGAAGGAGGCAGCCAATCCATGATTTTCCCTAATCATTGATGTTTCTATCTCTCTCCCTCTCCCTTCCT
Source organism: Myotis davidii (assembly GCF_000327345.1). Classification (NCBI taxonomy): domain Eukaryota; kingdom Metazoa; phylum Chordata; class Mammalia; order Chiroptera; family Vespertilionidae; genus Myotis; species Myotis davidii. Next base: position 1,918,156 of record NW_006288853.1, read on the forward strand.
GTCTGGAATATGTGTGTGTGTGTGTGTGTGTGTGTGTGTGTGTGTGTGTGTATGTGTGTGTGTGTGTTTTTAAATGGACATGATGATGGTCGCACAACCTTATGAATATACTAAAAACCAGTAAACTGTACAATATGAAATATTTAAACAGTGAATTACATGTTAAGTGAATTTTATCTCAAATTATTAAAAGCTAGGGAGATGCCACAGGATACACCATTCTTCCCAGTACTTGAACTAGAAAAAAAAGGGGGCGGGGAGGAGAGAAAACCATAAAATGGCGGCGGGATCACGAGATCACGTGACTCCCTCGCCCGCAACCCCCCCTTCCCCCCTTCCCTC
>NW_006288853.1:1918804-1919093 GCF_000327345.1 Myotis davidii
TGTGGCGGTTTTAGCGCCTGGTCTCGGGGCCGGGGCGTTGGGACCCCTCGGGGCGCCGTGGGTTGGGGGAGATGAAGCCTTTCTTCGAGCGGCCCAGGGATGCGGGGGACCGGGGCTCTCTGTTCCTCTGCGGGTCCTTCGCCCGTCTCCCGGGACGCAGGGTTCCGCCTTCCCTGGTCTGAAGCCCGCGAGGAGCTGGAGCCGAGGAGGAAGATGGATGGCACAGCTCTGGCTCTTGCGAGTCGCGGGAGGAGGCGGAGAGGGTGCGCGGGCTGCGATCTGCGCCTTT
>NW_006288853.1:1919183-1924857 GCF_000327345.1 Myotis davidii
TTATTTCAACTGACTTTTCCCTCGAGGGAGGGGAGAGAACAGGGATCCCTAATTTACCTATTGGAGAATGCATGGAGATGTTCGTTATTTAAATTCTGTTCTTGGATACTTTTCCTCGGTGCCTTCCCAATTTCCGTTATTGGTATCACCCCTTTGAGCCCCCGACTCCTTGCCAAAGGAAGCATGCAGGCTCTACTGTATTTATTTCCTTTGAACATAAAACTGTGCGCTCCTTACTGGTAAGGACCGGGGAGAGAGCGGCAGATGGCCTTGTGTTTCAATGTGACAGTTTGTAGCCGCGGAAAGAAGCAGCGCCTTTCTTGTAAGTCTGCCCCTGATGCCATGGATCGAGGTTGGATACTTTTGATGAACTACGTTGCTGTTAACGTTTTTGTGTTTGTTTGTTTTTGCCGCATATCGGACCTGCATCTGTCCCTTGTTGTTTGTACGTGGAACTGTGAGGATGCCCTTGACAAAGTCAACATTTTTTTGTGTGATCCTTGTCGTTTGGTTGAACTTGAAAATGCGGATCCTTTCTTAACAGATCGCTGCTATAGAAGACAAGCGGGCGAAGGCGTCCCCCCGGCTCTCGTCATGGCTCAGTTTGGAGGACAGAAGAATCCGCCATGGGCCACTCAGTTTACAGCCACTGCGGTGTCTCAGCCAGGTCAGCCTCCCGCACACACGCGCTGGGAACCGGGGTGGGCAGCATGGTAACTGAGCCAGGCCCCACATAACACTGCAGTATGTGTGCAAATGAGGTCTCAAAAATTTTGTCTGTGAAGCTCTTTTAAAAAATTCATGGGTTAACTCGCAAAAAAACAAAACAAAAAAAACAAACCCACACACCAGAAACCTGCTTCACACAGCAGTTTGGAAATTTTATAGTTTTAAAAACTTTAAGTTGATTGACCTAATTGATTTAGTTATGTTAGAGGTTAGCAGCCACTCATTCATTAGAGGTTACCAGAATCATTTGGCATGTTAAGGTGCCAGAAGCATGCAGGCTCAGAAGTCATACAGTTAACCTTTGAACAAGGGGGATGGTTAGGAGTATGGAACCATCCTAGGAAATTTACTGTTTCCTGTACTACTTTTGACTCCCCCACAACTTAAACTTTACTAATAGTAGTAGCCTGCTGTTGACTGGAAGCCTTACTGATAACACCAACAGTTGATCAACACATTTTGTATTTTACATGTATTATATACAATACTTCTTACATTAAAGTAAGGTAGAGAAAAGAAAATGTTATTGAGAGTAAAGAAGTATAAGAGAAAATACACTTACAGTATTGTACATATTTATTGAAAAAAATCCATGTATAAGTGGCTGCAGTGTGCTGAGGGCTCAACTTTAGTTTTTTTTAATAGTTATTTTGTTATTTTTTTTATTGTCTAAAATTTTACAGATGTCTCCTTTTGACCTGATTGACCTCCCCTCCCCACCCCGCCCGCCAGCCATTCCTACCAGGCAAGCCCCCACTGCCCCAGTGTCTGTTTCCATTGGTTATGCTAATATACATGCATATAAGTCCTTTGGTTGCTCTCTTAACCCCCCCAACTGTACTTTTTAAAAAAATATCTTTTTATTGATTTTTAGAGAGAAGGATAGAGAGAGAAATATCAATGAGAGAGAGGAAACATCATTGATTGGCTGCCTCCTGCACGCCTCCTACTGGAAACCCTGTGCTTGAAAATAAATGAAAAATTCATACTTTATGAATACATGACTGGTTTTTAGTTGTTTGAATTGAAAGTAAAAAAACCAACTTGAAAGAATTTAGCAAGCAAAAAAAATGTATAAAAGGAGCAAATGAATATTTATATGTTCAAAATAAAGAATGTCATTGAAAATTTTGTTTCAATAAGGTTCTTCCCGTTGCTCTTAGGAAGAATTTTTTTACTATTTCTTGACTTGTGGTTTGAATTTTAAATAAGATTCTACATAATGAAAACTTGAGTTTATTTGAGTATCCAGAAAAGTTGCAGCTTATTCTGTTAATTTGAATATATTTTTATTTATGATATATCTGATAATTAAATCAGGTCAGTCAGCTTAACATTTGAAAAACTATAAAACTTCCAAGCTGCTTGTTCTTTGCTGCATTTTACTTTAAAATATTTATTTTGTAATTTGAAGACAGAGACACTGATCTTCTAATTTGGGTATTCTAAAATTTGATAGACATGGCTAGTTATGTGGGTGACCTTTCTCCTTAAAGGAATGGGTACTTTAAGGGTTTTTATTTTAATTACTCTTGATTTGAGGGGAATAAATGATCAATAGTTACTTCTGTAGGCAACTGAAAATAATATGAAATATAGTTATAAATTATATTTCAGATTCAAGTATTTCTACTCTATGTTAGATAATAGTATTGACTTAGTTTTCATGAAATAGGACCTATTAGCAACTACTGTGTGTCCAGAAGCAAGTACTGTGTACTGATATTTTGGTAAACTGAGCATGTTTTTACCTGACTTTTTCTACATGTGATTTGTTTTAAATTCATATCTGTATTATTTAAGTTTAGTAGCTGTTTGGTGGAATTCTACTGTCTGTAGGTCTTAACATTTGTGTTGTAATTACCTAAACGTATATTATTATCTTTTATTTTTATTTTAAGACTGAACAAAGGAGACACCAAAGGGTTCATATGTAAATAATGGGATTTGTGTAAGCATAGCTTCTATTTGTGCTGTAGGAACTTATTTATGGATTTTTTTGTCCCCTTCCCTCCCCCTCCAGCCTGCCCCATTGTCTGTGTTCATGGGCCATGCATATATGCATACAAGGTCCTTGGTTGATTCCACCCCGCCACTCCACCTCCACCCCGCCTACGGAGTTTCCGCATTCTGTTCCATGCTTTCATGTTTTTGGATCCACTCCGTTCATCAGTTTATTTTGTAACTTAGATTCCACATACAAGTGAGATCATGTGATACTTGTCTTTCTCTGACTGACTTATTTCACTTAGCATCATACTCTCCAGGTCCCTCTATGCTATCTAAAAGGATAAGAGATTCTTCTTTTTTACTACTGCACAGTATTCCATGGTATAATAAAAATTTGTCCATTTCATCCACATTGTCCAGCTTGTTGGCATATAGTAGTTCATAGTACTTCCTTACAATCCTTTGTATTTCTGTGGTGTCAGTGGTTACTTCTCCACTTTCATTTCTGATTTTATTTATTTGAGTCCTCTCTCTTTGTTTCTTGATAAGTCTGGCTAATAGTTCATCAATTTTTTTTATCCTTTCAAAAAACAAGGTCTTGGTTTCATTGATTTTTTTTTTTGTATTGTTTTTTTAGCCCCTATCATTTATTTCTGCTCTAATCTTTATTTCCTTCCTTCTACATACTCTGGGCTTTTCTTGTTGTTCTCTTTCTAGTTCTTTAAGTTGTAGGGTTACATAGTTTATTATTGATTTTTCTTGTTTTGTTTTGTTTTTGAGGTAGGCCTGTAGTGCTATGAACTTCCCTCTCAGGACTGCTTTTACTGTGTACCAGAGATTTTGGGTTGTTGTGTGTTCATTTGTTTCCGTGAAGTTTTTGATTTCTTTCTTGATCTCATTGGTAACCCATTCATTGTTTCACAATGGAATGAAATTAGAAATCAACTGCAGTAAAAACAACCAAAAACATTCAAACACATGGAGGCTCTTTTGGGTTTAAATAGTCTGTTTATTCAGTATATAATAGCTACTAGTATGTTATAACATGAACATTTCAGTCATATGAAACTGATTTTACATTTTAGAAAATAATGTATTTTACGTTTGTCCTTGAACATTTAACAAAACAGCTCTTAAATTTACATATTTACCTATAGCCTGTGGTCATTTAGGGCTCATTTCATAAGTTTGTAGAAGTATTGATATAGAATGATAAGCATATTTGTTTCAGGTGGGTCATGAGACCTTCAACAATCATACTGAATCAGATAAATGACCAGACTTTCCAATATGGATAATTGGAAAAGTTCTCTTGCTGAAAAGTGTTTAGCCACTTATATAGACAGAAAGATTAAATCAGAGGTTAATAACTTTGTGCTTTGCAAATTACAGAATTATCTTTAGAATTTGATTATAATAATTAATAAGACTAAAGAAAGCTATATGCAAATATGCAAGGATAATTTCTCAGATACACACAAGAGTGAGTCCAGAACACCTAGAAAAGCTGTAGGAAAAAAATAGACTTTCTGGCACTGAGCCCTTTTTCTGTGGCAATTATCAGTACTTTCCAAAGTTGGGGAAATTGGTACCAGCAGAGTGCAACAGAACACATCTAAGGTCAGAGCTCAGGTGGGTGAAGGAGGTGCTTATAATTTTAAATAGTAATAACTTTTCCTAGAATCTTTCCCTTTTTTGTGTTTACATGAGAATTTTGCTTCTGTTATAGAACAGTGGTTCTTAACCTTTTTTGAAAATCTGATGAAAACGAATTTCTGATTTGAAATTTTGCATACAAGTTCAGAAGGTTAACAGGATACACTAGTTAGAATCTGTGCTTTAGATTTCAGTACCTTTTTCTCTATTCTCATTGCAATTAACCTCATTTTGAACAGACATTGGTGTTAAGATGTTCCCCACTTCTTTCTGTTTAAATACAGTTAGTTAGTCCTGGTTTCTTCTTTCTGCCCATCTATGATCTGACTTACCTTAAATGTAAAAGAGGAAAGATTAATGGGGTAGTCTGCCAGTGTTGCTCAGTGGTTGAGCATCAATCTTTGAACCAGGAGGCCATGGTTCAATTCCCGGATGTGGGCTCTATCCCCACCTGGAGTGTGCAAGAGGTTGCTGACCAATGATTCTCATTATTGATGTTTCTATCTTTCTCTTTGTCTCCCTTCCTCTCTTTGAGATCAATAAAATATATGTATTTTTATTTTATTTTATTTTAAATATATTTTACTGATTTTTTACAGAGAGGAAGGGAGAGGGACAGAAAGTTAAAGTTAGAAACATTGATGAGAGAGAAACATCGATCAGCTGCCTCCTGCACACGCCCCACTGGGGATGTGTCCACAACCAAGGTACATGCCCTTGACTGGAATTGAACCTGGGACCCTTGAGTCTGCAGGCCGATGCTCTATCCACTGAGCCAAACCGGTTAGGGCAAAATATATGTATTTTTAAAGATTAATATGGTAAGGATTTAATACTATATATATAGGATATTTAGGTTTCCCCCCCACCTTAGGATCTCCTTTTTTTTTCTTCTTTTTAAATTGTGAACAGTGTTTTTGTAGGGAGTAATTTGTAATTTCCCGGAATCCCAAACATGATTTCTGGGTCTTGTTTGTTTTCTGTTTTTGCCTTCGTTGTTGGTTTGTTTCATTTTTATTTATTTATTTTTATTTTTAAATATTTATATTGATTTCAGAGAGGAAGGGAGAAAGTGAGAGATAGAAACATCAATGAGAGAGAATCATTGATTGGCTGCCTCCTGCACAACCCCTACTGGGGATCGAGCCCAAAACCTGGGCATGTGCCCTGGCCAGGAATTGAACCAGTGACCTCCTGGTTCATAGGCCAACGCTCCTAACCAACTTAGCCACCTGAAGTCACCTGGCCAGAACCAGAATTAGTAACATTTTATTTCTTCTCATAATAAATGAACCCACCAAAACATTCTTTTGATTTCCCATCTATTAGAAAAATACTT
>NW_006288853.1:1926235-1935119 GCF_000327345.1 Myotis davidii
AACAGCTGTGCCTTCAATGGGAGAATTGCTGTGCTGGAGACCCCCTTATGGGGCAGGACTTGCTTCATTGGGGCTCACTGAGTCTGAACCCTGAGTGTGTCTCTTATGGATCTGAGGAGTTGTTATCTAGATGGTCTCACTCTTACCACTGGGTATAATGGCTCTTGGATCTCCAAGGAGGTGCAAAGTCAGCCACTGCCTTAGGCCACCAAGCAGGAGCTATAGAGAGATCTGCAGATTCCCCTTCCTTGTTTGGGGTTTGGAGGTGCCCAAATGAGGCCCAGTTGTGAAGCAATGCAAGCTGCTGTGGGGCCTTGGGCCTTCTCTTGGAAGTTCTGTGTCTGTTTGGCCCAGCTGCAGTTGGTTAGGTAATTTTCAGATTGCAAAGGGCCAGGCTTCTCATATGCAAAAGCCTCTGCTGCAGCTTAGGTGGCGTGAGGTTTCAGGGAATCAACAGGGTGGAGCAAGCAGCTATGGCTGATCCTCAGCCCTGCCCTAAGGGGCCCCGTGTCTTAGTGTCCTGGTAATCACTGCAGGCACCTCTGAGAGAAAGCCGCCCTCAAGTTCCGACTTCTGCCTGCTGCCAGACAGTCCAGTTTCTCCCCGTATGAGTCCTGGGTCCCCAGAGACTTCCCGGAACCGGAGTTCAGAGCAGTCGGGGGCTTGTGACTCCCTCCCGATTCAAAAAGACAGCCCTGTCCTCAGTCGCCAGCCCCTGCCGCGTGTGCCTCCGAACCTCTGCACTTCTGCAGCTGCTCTGAATCTCAGTGTGCTTTTCTCTTTCCTTCTAGTTGTAGAATTTCCACTCAGCCAGCCTTCCTGTGGTTCTGGATGATGTCCATTTTGTCTTTTTGTTATATTTTTGAAGTGGTTGTTGGAGGCAGCAATTTCCGGTGTTTACCTATGCCGCCATCTTGGTTTCTCTCTCTACTCTGTACTCTTAAACAACTGATTGATGGTGAATATCACACTCCTAAAGATTTTCTGGGATATTGTAGAGTAGGTACTGTAGTTAGTTCATTAGTGTTCTCTATTCTGTTCCTATAAAGACTAATAATATTCTTTCTATAGGATTATTAACTAATAGCTGCAGAGCAGCAATTTTTCAAGGTATTCTTGATGCAAGCAAGATGGAAAAGGGAGTATTCCATGAGCAAATACTGCTTTTATGGTAATGTCTTTGAGATTTATAATTTTTGGTGGCATATTAAAGGTTTGAAGAAATTCTGAAGTAAAAATATGTGCTTAATTTACTGTTTGTTTGTTTTTTAACATTTTAACATGTTTTTATTTTATTATATATATTTTTAAGCACACCCCCTACTTGGGGATGTGCTGGCAACCACGGTACATGCCCTTGACCGGAATCGAACCTGGGACCTTTCAGTCCGCACGCCAACGCTCTATCCACTGAGCCAAACCAGTCAGGGCAACATGTTTTTATTGATTTCAAAGAGGAAGGGAGAGGGAAAGACATAGAAACATCACTGATGAGAGAGATTTATTGATTGGCCGCCCCTTGCACACCCCTCACCGGGGATCAAGCCCCACAACCCCCGGCATGTGCCGTTGACCAGAATCAAACCCGGGACCCTTCAGTACATAGGCCGACACCTTATCCACCAAGCCAAACCAGCCAGGGCCACCGTTTTCATTGTCTTTTCTTTTTTAAAAATATATCTTTTTATTGATTTCAGAGAGGAAGGGAGAGGGAGAGAGAGATAGAAACATCAATGATGTGAGGGAATCATTGATCAACTGCCTCCTGTACGCCCCCTACTGGGGATCAAGCCCACAACCTGCGCATGTGCTGTTGGCCGGAATCGAACCTGAGACCCTTCAGTCCGCGGGCCAATGCTCTATCCACTGAGCCAAACTGGCCAGGGCAGGGCCACTGTTTCTTATATTTTTTAAAACTTGGACCCATTTTTGTCAGACTCTAATGTCTTGGCAAGCTAGTTATTGTTTCAGGAGATACAGTTTGGTGAAGTGCAACGCTAGACTGTAATTTTTAATAGATTGCTTTTTTGCATTTAATGGAATTGCATAAAAGCATCAAGAAAAATCTTTCTTGTGTTCTCTTCAGCTTTTAGCCCTGTCTAAGCATCCGTTAAACATTAAGTACCTAACCCTGTCATTATGTGCCCTCCACCCAATTATTCGACTTATGTAAATATTCATTTTTAGTCACTATGTGGTTAATTTAACTCTCATTACTCAGTACAGTAGTGCACTATAATTAAAAATGTTTGTGCTTTTAAAGTGTTGCTTTTGTCTGTTTTCAGTTTTACATATTTTTTTTAATGCAAAGTAAAGGTAAGTGAATATTCTGTCCAATAGGAAGTATTATGGATGGATCACTTTCAGGAACATTGCCCTTGATAAATTATCATCTGCTTCAAGATAAAACAGGAATTTTATTGTAAAATAATTTTTTTTGCTCTTCCTAAAATACTTACCCCCTCTCTCCAAGCAATATGGTTTTTGTTTTTTCAAAAATACTTTTTGTGAGTACTTTTAGCCTCTTGGTTTAGATAAGGTTGGTTAGGTTCATTCTGTACTTTAATTTTGTAGATGAATGTTTTCTTATATCATTACATGAACATTTAATATAAAGTCATTGGGATCTGGTATGGTACATTAAATCAGTTAAATTCAACAAGCATTACTGAAAATTTTTCTCTGTGTTTTTATTAAACCATGGCAGACCATAATGCATAACTGTCATGGAAAATTCCTGGAAAGGACCCAAATAATCTTGATCCCTCCCCCCACCCCTTTTAATCTCATTTTAGCTGCATTGGGTGTTCAGCAGCCATCACTCCTTGGAGCATCTCCTACCATTTATACACAGCAAACTGCATTGGCGGCAGCAGGCCTTACCACGCAAACCCCAGCAAACTATCAGTTAACTCAAACTGCAGCATTGCAGCAACAAGCCGCAGCTGCAGCAGCTGCATTGCAACAGGTGAATCTCTAATAGGTTTTGATATGTGACATAGAAAACTATCAAATCTGTGTAACAAGGGTAGGCACCTTCACTTTTTAAAGAATGAACGGTTGTGGGTTCTTATTATGCTTTGTTTTTTCTGGAGATAAAAATTACATATGCCTAGGACATTGGAGTATAGTTGTATAGACAAACTCTTAAATTGGGCAGTTCAGAGATCTTAATTATTTGAACAAAATTCAGTTCTTGTTGGATCCCAGAGTATAATCACTATTTTGTTTATTTTGGATGACATTGAGCTGTTCCAGAAAATTTTAGTATAATTCTGCTTATATATTTATATGCTTGTATTTGTATTGCTTTTTGATAATGAATAAAACTAATATTCATATTTTTCTTTAAAAAATCTTTTTCCCCAGCAATATTCACAACCTCAGCAGGCCTTGTATAGTGTGCAACAACAGGTTAGTTTACATCTTTCATGTTAACAACTGATTTTTTTAAAGTGTTTTTTATTCAAATTTAATTCATATACAATTTATTTCCTGTCAGCTACCTTAATGTGTGATTTGAATTCTTTTGGGGTATGTAAAAAAGGAATGTCTTCAAGGAAAAGAAAGATAGGAGAGAGGTCCTGAAAACCCAGATCTTTAACTAGCAGCCAGTGTTTGCCACATGTTTCTAAGAAAGCATGCAGAGGGTAATCTAGAAAGAATCACTCTGTTTCTGAGTCCTGTCTGGAGCCTCTAGTCCTACTGTGCTGTACTAGGTTACATGTGAAAATGAAAAGTTTTTCCCCATATGAAACCTAAACCCTAGATAGACACTGGCTTTCAGCCTTTATTTTTTAAAACAACACAACCTCTCCCTTTCTTCCCAGGGATATTGTATACTGAAATCCAATACACAAAATACTAAAATAGAGCTGTTGAAAATGGGAGGAAACCTACTCTTGTAGTTCCCACCCTACTCCCAATTTGAAAACTGACTTAAAGCAAATTTCTTTGGTCCCTTTTCCCTAGGCTTATACTCTAATTGTGTTTCTCAAGGTCTCATATCTGTGATGTAGGAAGAGCTACGAAAGAAGCTTGTCAAGGAAAAGCATTTTCCCTGCAGAAATCTAGATATGTTCTAGACTAAGCACCCATTCTAGACTTTTCCAGGGTTAAGAGGTAGTCTTCATTCCTTTTCAGTGCCTTTAAAAAGCTTCAGGAAAGAAAAAGAGGATATAAGAGAGGGGGACCAAAAACTTGGATCCAAAGACACTGGAGAAACAGGCTTCTCTGTCTGTAAGCTCTCATTGCTAGATCCATGCCCCAATTTTATCCTTGGCTTTAGTCCTTTGGGGTTTCAGGAGCATTGCATTTTCTCTGAAGATTACAATATACCACAAATAATTGCTTTAAACTTCCAAAAATTGACAAGAGCTTGATGTTAAAGTTGGCTGTCTTGTTTTCAAAACACCCTTAGACTTATTTCATTACTGTTAATGAAATATATTACTAAAGATTATGTGTTACGTTGAACCATATGAAAATGCCAATACTCAAAATTATTTTGACTGAAAAAAAGGCATTACTGTCCGGCTGGCGTGGTTCAGTGGTTGAGTATTGACCCATCAAACTAGGTGGTCACAGTTCGATTCCTGGTCGGGGCACATACAAGTACATGCCCAGGTTGCGGGCTTGAACCCCAGTAGGGGGCGTGCAGGAGGCAGCTGATCAATGGTTCCCTCATCGTTGATATTTCTGTCTCTCCTTTCCTCTCTGAAATCAATAAAAATATTTTTTTAAAAAAAGGCATTACTTTTTTTTTAATAAAATTTTTTATTCTGTCCAGATAAATGAATTTAAAACCAAGTTTTCTTAACTTAGAAGCCTATAGCTGAGATATCTGGACCTCTAATAAAGCCAGCAAGGTTACTGTTTTACTTTGAGGCTTTCCTGAAAGCTCTTCCAGTCAGCTGAAGTGCTTCATCTTCAACAAAGAACTGCTTCAGAGACTCGTGGAGAGGATTATGACAGTCACTTTGGAGTACATACTTCTAATGACATTGCTTAAATATCTTTAGGATTATACCACTGGACTGAGTAGGGATTTCTAGAACTAATGGAGAAGCTGATGGGTTCATAAAAGCACCAAACCAAGATCAAAGAAAACAAGAATTAGATGGGCTCTAGGCAGTTTGGCTCAGTGGATAGAGCATCAGCCTGTGGACTGAAGGGGCCCGGGTTCGATTCCGGTCAAGGGCACATGCCCGGGTAGCTGGCTCGTTCCCCAGTAGGGGATGTGCAGGAGGCAGCCAATTAATGATTCATCATATGATGTTTCTATCTCTCTCCCTTCCTCTCTGAAATCAATAAAAACATTAAACAGAAAAAGAATTTGATGTGACCGAATGAACTGATGAAAAAGCAAAATTTTTATAGCCTTTTTGTTTAAAACCTCTAAGTTCTTATTTATAGATATAAGGAACTTTTTTCTCTCTTAAACTATCTTTAACTACAACAATTTAATAGATTACACCTTTGTAAACAAAAATGAACATTTATCTTTTCTCCCTATCTGATCCCTAAAAAATTAAAAAGCTCTTACTATTTTTTTAATCCTCACCCAAGGATATATTTTTATTGATTTTTAGAGCAAGTGAGAGAGAGAGAGAAACATTGATCTGAGAAACGTCTATTCATTGCCTCCTGTACGATTCCCAACCAGGTATTGGACCTGAATCCCAAGCATGTGCCCTAACCAGGAATAGAACCTGCAACCATTTTGGTGCATGGGATAAAACTCCAACCAATTGAACCACTCAGCCAGGTCATTGAGTATTCTTTAAAAAACAAAACCAAGAATACCCCACAAATTTTCTTATTGAAGAACTAGAGGCCTAGTGCACAAAATTCATGTATGGGTAGGGTCCCTAGGCCTGGCCAGTGATCGGGGTCTTCCTTCCCCCAGCTGCCAGCTGGGGCCTTTCTTTGTTCCGCGCTGCCCCCTGGTGGTCAGCGCATGTCATAGCGAGTGGTTGAACTCCCGGTTGGTCAAACTCTCAAGGTGACAATTTGCATATTAACCTTTTAAATTATAGGATAACAGATTATCATTCATTTTTGACTTAGAGAAAAATAGTAATTTGCTAAATTTAACCTATAATACATGATGATTCCATGTAAACCGAGTGTTTTGAATTAGAACTTCATATATGAAGTTCTTTTAGCCTAGCTTAAGTCAAGTTTCCATTCCAGAGTTTTAAAATTTCCCCCTTTAGCCCTAGCCAGTTCGGCTCAGTGGATAGTGTGTCGGCCTGCAATTCTGGCCAAGGGCACATGCCTGAGTTGTGGTCTCGATCCCCAGTAGGGGGTGTGCAGGAGGCAGCCGATAAATGATTCTTTCTCATCATTGATGTTTCTCTCTCTCCCTCTCCCTTCTCTGAAATCAATGAAGAAATATAGTAAAAAAAAAAATGTAATTCTTTAAAAATAAAAATTCCCCCTTTATACCCATTCCTTCTACTTTTTGATAATACTATACTCAGCTATTGCTGAGAAATTATGTCAGACTGTGTTGTCTTTTATAATTCCCATGCAGTGGCAAATCAGACCATCAGGAGTGCTTCTCATTTTAAGGGCATATGTATGAATGTATGAATTGAATGGCCAGTGATATTCTGATACAAGTAGCATATTGATGATACTGAATTGTGGGCAGAGCTCAAGAGATTTATCTCAGTGCTGGGGCCGAAGCAACGCTGTGAGCACACTCCAGCATACATGCTTCCTTGGCACACCAGGAAGTGGCAACGCCCTCCTAAGAGCCACCTACTCTTAGCCCCGACCCTCACGGCCATTGCATAACCTAGCAAGCGTGTCCCTATTGCATTGGCTGCTTACCCCTTTATATACGGCTGTACTTCCTCAATAAACTTAGATGTGTGTCTCTGAACCTGGTCTCCGGAGTCGTGAATGCAAGCGCCCCAGCCCATTGGGCTCCGTTGTCCTCACCCCTGAGGGACCCCCTGTTCCATCTGGCGCCTCTAACTGGGACCCTGGCACGTCAGGATGGGTGAGTGACCCTCTGTAACGATGGGAAACCTTCCCCCCTCAGCCGGAGCCCCTCAGGCTCATGCGCTTCATGCGTTGTTACAGAGTAGGCGAGTAAAAGTAACAGAAAAGGAGCTACAAAAGCTCTGGGATGTCCTAATAGCATGTAACCCTTGGTTTCTAGAAGTCCCCATTTGGGATCCCAGTACATGGGAGAAAGCATTACAGAGGATAAGATCAGCAGAGGTCCATGAGGGAAAGACTTTTCCACTTTCTCTCACACCTGCTATTTTAGCAATCTTAGCCTGCCTAAGCGGAGCCCCGCCAGAGCCTGCACTTCCCATACCAGAGGCTCTCTCCGCCACTGTTGGTTCAGGCGGGGGAACAGAAGACCCTCTGCCTCCCTATTCCCCTCTAGAGCCCTCTGCCCCCACAGATCCCTGGGCCGTTTTTGACAAGCCAAAAGTACTTTCTCAAAACTCAAGGAAAACTGAAACTGAGACAGAAAAAACCTCTAGCGAGGCGAAAGCAGGGGAGCCTCACCAGGAGGCTTCCTGCCAGAGTCACTCCCCTGCTCCCCTCGCAGAGCAAACAAAAGTTTAACTGCCCAGCGGCCCCCAAGTAATCTTTTTGTGCGGGACACAGATGATAATCCATGGATGGGGATATATCAATCCATGTGTAGCCAGAGAGATAGAGAAAAGACGTCTTTAGGGGTAGAGACCCCTGGACTCTTTCCTGTGAATGTTAACCCCACAGCTGCAGCAAATGCCACCGGATCTGCAACAGTATCCCCAATATCCAAATGGTTAATACAGAGAGAAAAAAAAAGGCCGTTGGCAGGGAGAGCAGTGAAAGAGTTCTTTGTTAATTTTTACTTATCTGAACTATGCTGGACTCAAGGCCGCAAGCTGCTACTAAGCAAAACAAATTTTTCTGTCCTGTTTTCTTCTCTTTAACCCTTACAATACTAAATTAGACTAATACAGTATACTTAAAATTACATAAGGAAGGACGCACCTGCTCTTATTAATCTAAAGAATTGCTGAATATTAACTTGCCAGCTAAGAATTTAAAGTTCTAGTTAAATTAAATTGGGAAAAATTATAATTGTGGTAACTAAATGCCTAAAGTATATAAATTTATTTTTAAGAAAATCTTGTGCTTTCTCTGAAAAGTTTGGAATTCAAAATATGTTACTCATTGGTCTGATTAAAAAGAGACTAAATTCTATAATCACGACCGAAATTTTTATATACAAAGATCAGTTTTAATTTAGTTGATATCTCTTAATAATTACAAAAAGTATATAATCTTTAAATCATATATACACATATATATTTAATGGTCCTTCAAATTAGATTTCAAAACTATAACCAAGGAGTAACTTTGAGACATTTCATGGGCCCTGAAATGTTTTCAATAGTTTATTCTCTCTTCTTAAAGGATTTTTAATAAAGCCAATTTAATATACTTGAAATCACATGGAAAGCTTTATCAAATAAAAGTTAATAAGTATTTATTTTAGGTTTTTGCCTAAGGGCAAAACAAGTTATTTTGTTTAATATTTCTTAAAATACAGAAATGGAATTTTAAGATGTAATTTGAAATAACAAAAGCTTCTCGCTGCTGCGTTTTAAAATTATGCTGGAGGTGGGGCAGCGTTTGCCCCTTGTGAATCAGAAGTATACTAAATACTAAATTTACTTGCTTTGCCTTTTTTAAAAAATACTTACTTAAATTACTATCCTTGTAAAAAATTGAATCCTACTAGTAAAAGACTCATTTTTCCTTTACCTGGAAGGGACAGCATGGCTATCCCAAGGTCAGAGGGCTCCAGTTAACATGTTGACTCAATGTTCTGGAGACCCAAAATTACAATATAGATAAAGTG
>NW_006288853.1:1935304-1937357 GCF_000327345.1 Myotis davidii
TCCGTTTCTTTCCTTCTGCCCCGCCTCCGTCCACACCTTTGGGGATCCCTGGACCCAATGGCATGAGCTGGGCCCTCTCTGGAGAAGAAACTTGGGTTCCCTATGTTCAATGCCGGGGCCCCGCCAGTAGGCGAGGGGATCCCAAGGCAGTTACTAGGCGTGGAGGCCATAGGAACATAGGCTACCAAGGAGACAGAACTAAACCTCACATCACCCTGCTTGGCACCGGAGGATGGCTGGTTAGCCAGAGATGGGTAAGATTCCTCAGGGAGGAATGACCTAAGACAGGCACAGTTGCAGAGGGGCCTCAGAAGAGAACTTGGGGGCCAACAGAGATGGGGCACAGATCCTCACCCCGCCCCCTCCTCCCCCCCAATTATGCAAGGGCTTGAACCCTCGCCCTTTCTGAGGGAGGTCTCCTGCCCCGATGGCTGCTTCCCGATTCCCATGCCCAGCCGAGATCGGTACCCAGAAAACAGAGACTTGGCTAACAGCAGCTACCCTATATCTAAATCCAGCCTAACACCAGGAATGCTCAGGGCCTTCTCAAGGATGCAAAATAATCCTTTCCACTAATATTTACAGTGTAAACTGAGATTGTTGTTAGAGTATTAAATTTGACAGTAAAATAGTAATCAACTTTTCAGATTAATTAAAATTGGCTCGAGAAGTATTAACCAAAATTTACATTTCATGGAAAAATTGCTTAACATGCAGTGAACCTAAAGCAGTCATATTTTTGTGCAAAAAAATAAAACTTAAAGTTATCTAGACTGCATTATAAATTTTCCAAAATGTCTCCTAATAATTAAGTCAAAAAAAGGGAGATAGTGGAAAAATACCATGTAAGGAAAAATATCCTGTAACAAATTTACATCTAGAAAAATTTTTTCATTTGTAATGCTAACAGCAAGACACCCATTAAAACATACATGGTGTCAAAATAAGCCAAAGGAAATTCATTTAAGCAAAAATAAATAGAACCCCAAGTAAAGTTTCCTTTATTAACCTTTAATATACGAGAATACGTTCGTATATTTTTAGAAAGCAACTCCAAGACCATGTGGATTCCTGCAACAGAGGAATTATCAGGAATGCTCTAGCCATGAAGACAAGAGGAAAAACAATCCAGAGATAGAGGCAGCTAGCTTGCACAAGCTATTTCCTCATTTAACCCTCTTTTGCTGCAAACATATCATACGGGCATGCAAAACCTGCGGCCCCCTATTGCCTTTAGGTCCTCTCCAGCCACAAGGGGTCAACCCCCGGGGGCTCCAACCCAATGCCTTATGGCAAGCAGATGTGACCCATATTCCCAGCTTCGGTAGGCTCAAATATGTACATGTAGTCATTGACTTTTGCTCTGCGGCCACATATGCTCAAGCTCACACAGGTGAAAAGACTCACCACGCAATAGAAACCCTCAACCGGGCATTTTTAACATTAGGCTTCCCCTGGGAAATTAAAACAGATAACGTCCCCTGCTACACTAGCGAGGCTTATACATACAACCTACAAGGGCAAGCCATAATAGAAAGACAAAATAAAGAGTTAAAAACCCAGCTTACTAAAGAAAAGGGGGGGACGGGGGGAGATAGACCAAAGATTAACGCCTCAACAGCAACTATTACAGGCTCTCATAACCCTCAATTATTTTCATTTGCCCCTGACGGTCTTCCTCCCATTTTTAAACATTGGGGAGGTCTCAGAGACATACCAACGCCTCTCCCTTTGGTCCGGTGGAGAGATCCACTAACCAGGGCTTGGAAGGGCTCCCACCCACTCTTAACTCAAGGGAGTGGGTTTGCTTGTATTTTTCCAGAAGGTGAGAAAAATCACACGTGGATTCCTGCCCGTAACATCAAACCCTGCACCACCAGCGATGAGCCATAGACCACCATCACCATCATCCCCCGTAGAGGAAAGGGAGGGCCTGACCAGAGAGGACAACCAGCCTCGGCGGCGGAGACCAAGAAACCGACAGGCCCACAACATTACCTGGGGAGACATCAAGAATCTACAGGACCAAGCTGCACGCATGGCAACAGAAAAC